>NC_138373.1:48104283-48197539 GCF_054177405.1 Leptonychotes weddellii
ATAGATTGTTACAGGAAGTTTTCCAGAATTTAAACATTGGCAGCCAATTTTGTAAAATTTTGAAGACTGCAGGCCAAACCAAATGCGTCCGAGTTTGCCCTGTTGGTAACATCAGTCCTAAGATGTTAAAAATCACTTTTCAAGTTTTCAGAATTAGCCACTATTTTTGAATATCTGGGTGGAACACAGACCACATACCAATCCTCAGCCATAATGTGTTAGAGAAAATTCATTAACACTTTACTATTGTATTTTTTTTGGTCTCTTTTTCTCATCATCTCTCTGTGATGAAGGATAAGGAATCCAGAGGTGTTCTTTTCTAAGCTGTTTTTAAAAACGGGCTCAATATAGGGTAAATGGCTATTCAAGTTCGCCCAGATCTAATCTGTAACTAAGCTGAACATTAGGGCTCATGTTTGGGGCTCAAACATAAATGATTGTGTGACTCAAATCCACTCCTCAATTCATATGAAGCAAGTTCAAAATGAGTCACAGTATGGCGGTCTCTAAGCAAATATGCTCTGTGATAGCCAACATCAAGATGGAAGTCTCCGTTCCTTCTTCATAGTCATTTAACATCCCCCAATGAACGGGTAAGGACAGAATGCTGCATTCAGAATAGGTTGGAGAATTTTTGAGAAGCTTAGGAATGCCACCATTTTGACCAGTTAATAAGGTAGTGATCAGAGCAGCTACTTTGCATTTACATTTTTAAAAATTTTTTTCAAAGGGTTTTTTTTTTTTTTTTTTTGAGATTCCCAATCAGGCGCATTGAGTCTTTTGAACTTTGAATGCAGTGATGGTGCCAAAGGACCGTCTCTGATTAAGGGTTCTCCCAGAAGCGGTTTACATGGGAGGTGAGGGCAACAGCAGGGGGTCAATGGGGTGATAAGCCAGCTACCTCAGTGGCTTAACCCTCAGGGGCAACTCTGAGCACCAGCACAGAACATGTGCCCCACAGCTGGCCTCCCCAAGGGGCCAGCGAGCGGAGGTATTTATTCACCAGGTCCCAGCAGTGCTTGCTTGAGGGCTAATCCCAAGAGGGGTCAGAGCAGGTTCTGGAAGAGAAAGCCTGATTCAGACACCTGCAGGTGTAGGAAGTGGGGGCCAGTGTCCATGGAAGCGGAAGCAGGGGCGCATGGTGGCCGTCACACCCTCAGCTCATCGGTCCTGCCTCCCCTAATCTGGACAATGACATTTTCTCAATGAAGTCTGTACGAAAACAACTTGAGGACAAGTCCTGGACTGTCTTTTCAACCATATGGCTTGAGCTGTGCTCCTCCTGGACACAAATTCTAGAACAGTGGCTGACCCACCAGGAATCACCTAAGTGGGTAGTAGGGCATGACTGCCACGAAGCCAAGTTGAACTGAGGTGTGGGCATGAGGGGAATAAAGATGCTCACTTCAGGAGACCCCTAGGACCCAAAAGCCACTTCATTTAAATGTTTGCAGGGAAACATGGGTACATAACAACAAGAGCAACAACAACACCAACCTTTGAGATTCAGAAACTTCCCATTTTCGCTCCCACCTCAGGGCTTTTGAGACAGTGACCAGCTGGAACCTCTACATGATGATTTCCCCTGTCCGTGTCCCGAGAACGGGAGGAAGGGTACCCTCCAGGGAGAGAGTGGGCTGGGCGTCCAAATGCACAGCATGCAGCGCAAGCTCGAGCTTTCTACTCACGTGCGGGGACAGGAAGTGAGAAGTGGAAGTGGGGAGAGAGATTCCTCCGGCATGGAAACACTCAAAGACCATCGGTTTAGGGTTTCACTTATTTAACCTAAGTGCTGCTTCATTATTGCCGCTTGTGTATATTAGTGTTGCCTTCACGATTCTTTCTGTTCTAAGGGATTCTTACAGAGGCTGGAGAACAAATTTTAAACAAACAAGGATATACTGGAAGAAAATAAAATAGCATAGAAACATCTTGCGGGACACACACACACACACACACAGTATACAATTCTGCTCCAAGTATTGCCACACTGGAAGTTTCATTCCTAGTAACTGATTCATTTTATGACCTGGATAAACTTCTGGGAAGCCCTGTGCATCCAGGGGTGCTAAGGGGACTTAGGATCGGATGAAGAGTAGTACTCGATAGGGCTACCAAGGTGTCTCATGTAGCACCCGGGCACAACGTCTAAACCAAACATTTGCTGTGCAGGTGCATTTCCGCTCCTCTTCAAGAAACAGGTGCCTGGTCAGTCAACAGCACATCAGGTGTACCTTGAATACGGAGGACTAAATCAAACTCTCGTTCTTATTTATTTGTGTTTTCTCATTTATGAACAATAAGCGATCTATTGAATTTCCTGAATAAAAACAATCTGGAAACGATTAGCTCTCTGCCCACGGAGAGAGGAGAAAAAACAGATACTGCTCTCTGGGTGACCCTGAGGAGGATGGAGGCTGTGGTTTCAGAGATGTGGATGGTAATATCACTTAATAGATGTTGCCGAGGACAGAGCTGAGAACTTGGAAACCGGACTTCATTGGTCTGACACCTTTTCAGTGCAAAATAATATTGAGCTAGGAGCAGATTGGTACATCTTTAGCGGGCAGGCTAGGAAGTCTTCTTTCTTGCATGAAAGAACACCCTTGCTGCCTTGTCCTGCCAAAGACAAACATTACTCACACTCCCACCCCAAGCATCTCCTTGGATTCGAGGGCAAGGCCAACTGATTTAACAGTGAAGAAAATCTAGCTGTGCTCTCCGCCCAGCCCATGACTTTCTCCTACTTACACTCATAATGCAGGATCTATGAATAAATTCTAGAAACATCTTCCTCTTTATGAATACCTGTTAGAGCCTATGCATGACCTACCCCGTCCAGTGGTGTTTTAGTTCTTGGAATGGGGAATATATCATTTTCACAGGTGTATTCCTCTGGTAGACCTTCACTTCTTGGGAAGAATTTACATGATAGTGAACATCCAATCAACAATTCTTTGAAGTAGAGACAAAATAGCGGGACTCCTTAGGACTAAAATAAAAGCATGGTTGCTAAGTTCCATACAGGAGTTTGGGGATCAAGACCTTACTGGAAGTCATCTGCAACCTCAGTAGCATCTTCTCTAATAAAAGCCACCCCCCCGAACCCACAGACAGTCCTATAGTCAAGGGAACAGGAAGAAGGTAAACTCAGGTAAAGGAAGTACATTTAGCTCCTTGAAGGCAAGACCCATGTCGCCCTCATCTTTGACTTCCCCAGGGGTTAGTGTGGTTCTCTTCAAGTTTGTTAAGGTCCCAACTGAACACAGTTTTTATATCACAGTTGTACAGTAGATCAGACTTGGTCATTCATGCATGCATTTATACTTAAGTCAACCAACCATTTATTTCGAGCTCTCCCATATTCCAGACATTGGGCTGGGAGCTGGGGAAAAAACCGAATAGAAAAAGATACTCAGTGTTCAGATTTTGGTTGAGCTAACTGCTTTAGAGAGAGTTTAAAAGAGAAGAGCAAGCATTCCTTCTTTGTCCAACAAATATTTATCGAGCATCCCCTCTACACAGGGCTCTGTTCTAGGCATTTGTTATGGACACAGCGGCATATAAAATACCACTGCCTTCATGGAGCTTACAGAGCTTATGTTCTAGGGGGGAGACACACAAAGAGCAAGGAAAGGACATAGTGCATCAGAGTGGTAAGTGGTTTTCAGACAAGCAAGATGGGGCAAGGAGGTAAGAGCTGAAGGACAGATTGCAGTTCTGCTCAGAGTGGTCAGAGAAAGCCTTGCTGAGGGCAGAGACCTGACAGGAGGTTGGGATGAAAGCCATGCAGACCAAGACATCCATCCCATATAGAAATTTAGGGATCGGGTCCTTGCTGGAAGACATCTACAGCCCCAAGCAACATTTTCTGTAATAAAAGACCTCATAGGACTTCAGACGGTCTGTTCTAAGGTTAAGGAGATGGAAAGAAACTCAGGATAAAGGAAGTCCACCACCTTCTGTTTTCCAGCTTCCCTAACTGAACAGTTTTCTATTCATTCTTTGGCCAGGGCCTCAGAAAAATCATTGAGGAAGATAAATCACTTTTTTTGCACAAAGCGAGGTATGACCGAAATACAGTTGGCTGGGGTATAGACCTCATTTTGACTGTTCTACTATGACCTGAAAGTAAAAGCAAACATTTAGTTGTCTGAATTACCAGACAATAGGTCATTTTCTCACCTCTCAAGGCTCCCTGCTAGAAGTGTCGCTTCCCCGCAGGGGGCCAGCCTCACACACACACACACACACACACACACACACACACACACAGCGACATGATGTTGCTTAAGAAGCTGCTCAATGGAACCCTGGTCTCACTTCCTCACAAAGGTTACAAAAATACATATATTTTGTCCTGATTGTTTTCATTTTCAGTTGAAGAATTTTAACCGTTTGGGGTTTACTTCACACATAAGAAACGTATAAACCACAGGAAATGAAAACTTGACTAAATGCAGATGACACAGACAGCCAACTCTGAAAGCGTGCTGGGCCCTACTCAGCCTTAGGTGACCTTTAGCAAAAAGAGAGTGTTCCAGTGAAACATTCTGACTGTCATAAAATAGCATCGACTTACAAGATTCTCCCATTACGATCAGAGTGTGGCAATCATGGGGCCCCAACAGCAAAGGCTAAGTGCAAGCTAAAAGATAAAAATGATTCTGCAAAGTCTTCTTGAATTTTAAACGCATTTGAAAGTTGTTTCAGCGTTCAAAAATACTTGGCCTGCGTCTAAAGCAATGCACAGGCAAGAAAAATGGCATGATTGAGCCAACATTTTAAAAACACATTTTACTTTCTTTTTGAAACATAGCCACCAGAAAGGGTGCAATTCATTTAAAAAAAAAATTCTCTCAAGAAAGTGTAGCTGGCCCATCCATTCATCTGTCTCCCTGTCCGTAAGAGAATGAATGAATAAATGAAGTTATGATGTGCTAACCTCCCTCTCTTTCTCCCAAAATTGGTATTCCATAATTTCTATTCATTTGGCTAGAGATAAGATTAGTTTGGGCAGAATCTGTAGTTTCTTTATATCAGCTTATAAACCTGAGTCTCTGCACTAAAAAGGTACTGCTCAGTTTCAACCTTGTTCAATATGGATGCCTAACAGGCTGTTATGAGTACATGTGGTGCTTGGCTTGTTCCAAGAGCCCTTTAGTGGAATGGAAAGAGATTAGATGAAGCCTCAGCACAAAACTTCTCTAAAATGACAAATCAGGGCAACCACAAAAAGCTCTAGGAAAGGAACACATCGCATGGCAATGCAAAAAGGAAAGAAAACCCACAGAAAGAAAGACCTGGGAGCAGGTGGCCACATGAGCCATGCAGACCCAAATGTCTGCCAACTTTGATGTAGCAGCTGCTGAGAAATGAGGCATAAAACCAGGTGAGAACATGTAAACTCTTCCCCTGTCCTCGGCTACTTCCAATAACTGGCTCATCTTCAGAGGGTCATATCGTCAGGCTTTCAATTATGCCTTCTTGCTGACATATAGATCCTTCTATTTGGAACTATGGCCTCCTTCTTGTCACTATTAGTAAAGTATCATTGTTTTTTTCCTCTATTTTTCAGACAACCTCATGGCCACCTCAAAGGAACTCTTATGTCTGGAAATCTTTCCTTCACAATACTTCCACTTGTATCACCATTTTTCATGGGTCCATTAACTCATTCTTCCTTTTTCCTGTGCAGTTATAAGCATAATGTTATAGGAGAAGGATGCAAGATGTCTCCAAAATGGCACCGTTGGATAAAAGATCTAACCTTACTTGTAAGCAGACATAACCCCTGTTTTTAAGGAACACACAGCCTGATGGAATCTTCATTGAGCCCCATGATTGCAGGGCCTTATTCGGGTCAAGAAAGTGGCTAACCACACGTTGTGACTACAGCCAGAAAGGCCCCCTCTTCTTTACCTGCTTGCTAATGTTGAAAAATCCCTTTAACAGCCACTGAATTCTTGCATTCCATAGGTGGATTTGCAGCTTAAAATAACAATAGGCTGGAGAACAGGCATAACATAGTGATGTAAATTAATTATGTACCAAGATATACATGCCTGAGTGCATGTTCTTTTGATGGTAGCAAAGCTGGGGGCCGAAGGTAGTGAGGAGGGCACCCCACTGAGGAGGGGCAGCGCACAAAAAGAGCAGGCTGAGGCAAAGGTAAACTTTATCTGATGATGAACCTGCCTAGCACTGGTCATGCTGAAATGAAGCACCAGCTGACAGCAACTCATGGTGTACCATGGTGTATCACATCACAAAAGGGACTTATTATAAATGGGCTACCCTGTCCACTCAGCTAATATATCCATGAAGTCAAGGGGAAGTACCACCTGATTCTGAATAAGTATTAGGGTTCCGTCTATTACAGGCAGGTCACTTACTAAAAAAAACCCTCAAATGTACAGACACTGAATTATTAGACAGCAAGGGACAGGCAATGATGGTGGTAAAATTTAAACACACTTCCAGTTAACCTGTCATAGCCCCTGGGTGGGCCCTGCAAGTAGAAATTATAGGCCTCAGGATAAAGTAACAGATGCTTAAGGATTCAGTCATCAGCCAAAAAAGGGGCCAGATATCACATAGGTATCACTTTAGATTCAATTCATGGTATTTGGTTTTCACTTTATAAATATCCTGGCTAATGTGTCTTTATTCACAAAAGGATTTCATATCTATCCTTCAAGACCCAGCTCATATGCCACAAACCCTTGGATAACTTCCTGGATCCCCCAAATTGAGTTTCTCTTATCTCTTTGGTTCCTCATCCTACCACTCCTGCCTGTGTTTTAGCATGTACTGTATCCTACCTGTTGTCTTAGTTTTCTGTGTCCATGTTTTAGAGACATTATTTAACTATAAGCTCTAAAGGCAAGACTTCCACAGAACCCTGCTTTCTCTAAAACTTATATTTTACTTATCTTAGGCTATAATTTCTCTATAATTTACATTTTCCTTTTATTTGTTTAATGGCTGCGTTTCTCATTTTCCCATAAGTTCCATGATACATAGAGTCACGTCTGTCCTAGTTACCACTCTAAATATAGCATAACTCCTGCACAATGTCTAGCACACAGTAGGTATTCAATAAACATTTCTTAGTTAATGTATTATATGTTCATACTTTTCAAATAACCTGGCAGACACAACTTAATACATAACAGGATTTCAAAGAATGGTTAATAAACACAGTAAATCTGAACTAAATGGACTAAAACTAGACACACAATTATACTAATGCCACAGTGTAGAGACACATGTTTGGAGTAAATCCTGAATAGAAAAGAGGGACTTTGCAGCAAGTCCCAAAGTTAGTGAATCCAAGTGAACCCAACTCACTTTTTAGAAATAGTGAGAAATTTTTGCATTTTCTGTTTGAAATTTCTACTTAGAGAGTAGGGTTATTAGGTGTTTTTGAAAAAAAATAGGGAAATAAGCCATTTATTCATAATCCAAAATCTAAAGCCATACAATTAAATCACAAAGAAATTGGGATTATAGATTTCTAACTAAACAGTGCCCCTCTTTCTGCGGAATTATGTTCATTTGGATCTCTGACTCCAAATGTATTGTGGAGGGAAATCTTTACCACTACACTACATTTCTAGTCACACACTCCTAGGGCTTAAAGATCTAGGATGCTAGAAGAGTGTTTGAGAATTGGATCCTTGATTTCTCACTCAGAGATGTCATAGTAGGACCTGTTGGAGTCAACTCATGTCTTAGAAAAGCCTTGGTGAGTAGCAGCGTCTTCACAACATGTGGGATAATCAAGGCTTTGGATGTCTTCAAAATCTTGTGGACACTCTGCCAAAAGAGCAAATGATACTATTTACAACAGCAACTGGGAAACTCAAAATCTCTTGGCCAAATTTGCATTGACCCAGCAATGGCCCTTAGTCCAGCCTTCTCTAGCTGAGGAACTGAAAATCAAGAGTAAGTGTGCAAAAGTGGCACTCAGAACAATTTTCAGGGGTATAATATGCAAGCTCCAAATCTGCCCTCCTATTTCAAACTTTCAAACTCCAAAACTCCTAGGGTGCCTAGGTGGCTCATTCAGTTGAGCGTCCGACTCTTGGTTTCAGCTCAGGTCATGATCTCAAGGTTGTGAGATGGAGCCCTGAATCGGGCTCCATGCTCAGTCTGCTAGTCCCTCTTCCTCTGCGTTCTCTCTTTCTCCCTCTCTCTCTCTCTTTCTCACTCTCTCTTTCTCTCAAATAAATAAGTAAAATCTTAAAAAACAAACAAACAAAAAAACAACTCCAAATCTCCTTCTGGGCAACATCAACTCAAGGAAACTTCTTAGATTCTACTTCCTCAATGCTCTCAGTGGTATTTGGGTTGTGTCAATCTTTTCACATTATTTCTCATGTTCCAAACACATCTACACTTTAGACATTTATTTTCTTGAAGGCAAGGGTCATGTCTTATTCTCTTTTATAGGCCAGAAATCTAAAATAGTCATAGAGTTGGCCACATCAAGAGATGAAAGAAAGAGATCAGAGAAAGAAAATGCCTTGCATATAGTGGACACAAAGGACTCAGTAAGAATTTACTGAATGACTACTAAGTGCCAGCCACTGTCCAAGGTGCTAAGATACCATTAAACAAGATAGGCAAGGTTTCTGCTCTCTAGGGGACAATAAGTAACCAAACCAATCCATGAAAGGATAATTTTAGATTTTAATAATAGTTGTGAAACAAATAAAATGGGCAATGAGATGAAGAGTGATTTGACAGAATGACAAATTAGTCTGTGAGACTAGACATTTCAGCTGATACCCGATTGATGAGAACGAGCCAAGTCATGTGAGGATCTACAAGGGGAGAGTGTCCTACGGAGAGGCACCAAAGTAAAGCAATGCTTGTTATTGTTGGGGGTAGACAATTGGGAGGGGTACATAGGGAGATGGTGGAGCTGTTTAATCACTAATTCTTTCTCCATCTTTATCAGGGCAGGGTGCCACCTTTCCCCCCAGTTTGCATATTTTTTTCATTACCATCTCTGTTTTCTCAATTCTGCTCCCTGACTTCCATTAAATTCCAAGAACACGAGGCTCTGCCAGCAGCAAACACATATGGAGCCCTCTTCTAACCCCTTAATATCTAAAACACCCAACTAAAAGCCATTTGAATATAGAAGCAGAGAGTATCAAGATTTCGCTTTCATTATTATTAAGTCCATTCAACTAATGTTTGTTTTTATGGCCATTACATGTCATTATCATTACTGACCATAGTCAGAAACTAAGTTATAAATTCACTCATCACTGTTTCTTTCCATATTATCTCATAGGAAGTCCTATTATGGGGTAAATAGCTTTAGCAAAGCTGCATATTTCACTATACACTAACATAAAAAGAAACCCAGCAAATGCATCTAAAGAACATTTTCCAAGGTAATCATAAATATTTCAGTAAACATCTACACTGCTTATTTTAGTCTTCCCGAATTTGAAATTTCTTCATCATTATCATCATTTACTTCATTGCAAGTATTTGTTCATCAAGAACTGTAATCAATAAAAGAAAGAAGAGAAGCAGCTAGTTTCTGCATCATAACCAGATTGCCTACATGCTGTGCCTGGAATCCATTATCAGTGACATTTCTAGTCGTGTTTCCAGTCATTTGGAACACACAGACTTTCCTGTGCAATATGCAAAGCTTTTGGATGCTGTAAGCCCTGCTGGCAGCAACAGCAACCCAGAAAAGGAGGTGTCACACTGAATGTACTCTACCTGATGCCATCTTCTGTCCCAACTCGAGGCATTTAGGTTTTTCCTGGGATTCCTCTTCTTCCTGAGTTCCAGTCCCACAAACCAGAAAAATAGGGAGAAAGTAAAAATATGCATTAATTTACGGCAATGCTTTCTGCAAACCTACCGAATTAATATGAGGGCAAGATCTGACAACATTAGACCAAGCCCTTATGAACTGAAGCTTTGGACAAGCTACAAATTCAACAGAAGATGTTGAGTAGAATAACTAGAGCATGTTACAAACCCCACAGTGTCATTCACAGGAAACTGTCTATGGATGTTGTCCCTGAAGCAGTACAATCCAGGGGCCCTCTGTGACTAAAAGGTTGGGAGCATCAATTACTTAGACATAGCGGCAGTGGGTTTCTCCATGCGACAGAAATTCTGCCAGCGTGGTGTAACAGAGATAATTATGCTTTACTTTTCATGATTCAAAGAGCTGATTCACTGTATTTTTTAAATTCTATCACAATTCACAGTTATTTTGATCTCTGGCAAGTTGAGTGAACACATTCTTCTCTGAGTTCTGGTACGATATTCTTTAATGACAATTGTAACTCCTGTGGCATTGATAAAATAGAGCCAGCTAAGAGTGAGGGAAGTAAATTAAGAGGAATGTCTACACAGTGTCTTTCTAAATTTGTCTGCAAGATGACTTTATGCTGATTCCTTCATTTATTTTCTTCCCTCGCTGAACAAATATTTGTTGAGTGCCTTGTAGGGGCCATTTCTGTGAGACCTTAATTTCTATGCAGGATCCCTTCAATTGATGCCTACTCAGCTTCCTTCCCATACTGGCACACTTTCTACCCAAACTTTGTTCCTCAAAAGAATTTAGCCCAATAGAAGATGTTTCGGACCACAATAAAGTATGTGGGTGCAGAGTTCCATAAATGGTAAATGAGGATACTCTGTAAGCAAAGCGGAACAAATGAACTAAAAAATGGATATACATTGTAGGAGCACTCCCCAATTTGTTCTAAGTTTGCACCTCCTAAGTAATGTCTCATCCACGTGAGAATCCACCAGACTCTTCAAGCTTGGTTAGTAAGATAAAGAAGTGCTTTATTCAATTCACAAAGAATAGTTTCTTTTAAATCGCCATGAGTATCAACTTATAAGGGAGTTGATTTCACCTGTGTTGAGAACAAATGTTTTTCCAGAGATCAAAAATCCTCTTCAAATGTTCATCAGGGGCCAGTTCCAAAAATTAGTCCTACTTTTAAAACCCATTACAGCATCGGCATGGGCAATTTGGGTAAACAAGCCTTCAGTTCAATTATCTCAAATTTATATGTTGTAAGAAATTTTTAATGAAAATTTCTTCCAAAATTATATTTCTAAAAAGGATGTGAATTAATACAATACCAAAGGACATGTAAATGATAGAAAGCCCCGTTATACAGAAACAAAATGCGGCAAATAATTTCTTGTTTCACAAGGTCCAATAGGACAGTATATAATGAAAACATAAGGAGTTATTTTATAATACAGCCACAGGGGAAGTCTCTCAAGATGCCCAAATAACCAAATAAAGTTGTTTCATAGATGAAAGGATTCTCCTTTGAGCCAATAAGACTGTTTACTTTTTATTGCTCTGAATTCCAGAATTGTGAAATAATGTAGCTCTTTAGCTTTCCTCCAGACATATTTATTATTTTATTTGAAATTGCCCCTCCCCCAATTTTCTCATTAAATAGTAAAAATTGCAAAGCCCTGGAAAGATCTGCAGATGGAAGGATATTTGGAATCCTCTGGGTTGGAAAGCGCTCAGCATAGAATAAACAAGCATCTGTCTTCCATAGTGTAAACTATGTTCTATTTAGAGAAAAAAGACCGAGCTCCTTAGATTCTTGTATTTCTTCTCTTCAGTGTAAATCTGTGATTTGCTGAGTTCGTTCTTACTGGTTTTTTCCCAGCAAAGCTAGAATAAAATGACAACAGTCCAACTGTAGTAGACATCTGTTGACTTTGCTGCCTGGCACTCACTCACTCTATCTAGTGTGTCCTGATTTCCTCTTTAAAGTCTTGCCTTCTGACACTTAACCAATTCTTGTTCCTATGAAACCATCCCAGAGCCCCATGCCCTCTCCCTCCCCACCGCCAGGGGTGGTCATGTGACCCAGGGCTAGGCCCATCAGTCCACAGCATTTCCCTGTGATTGGTTCAGAGTAGTCATGTGACCCAAATCAGGGCTAATGAGAGATTTTCTCTGGAAGTCTGGGAACTTGACTCCTATTCTTACCCGCTGAAACCTGAAACAGCTATGAGGGTTGGAGCTGCTGCCGTCCACACAAAGGAAGGCAGAGCCAAGAGATGGACTGATAGCGAGTCCCAGTGAAACCATTGGAGCCCCAAATCGAGGCATGCCTGAAGCAGGCTTAACCTTGGCCTTTTCAGCCCAAGTCAACTATTATATTCATACGTTTTTTAAAAATATGTTGATTTTTAAAATAATCTATTTTAGGATGCCTGGGTGGCTTAGCTGGTTAAGTGGCAGACTCTTGATTTTGGCTCAGGTCGTGATCTCAGGGTAGTGAGATCGAGCCCAGCGTTGGGCTCTGTGCTCAGTGTGGAGGTGCTTGAGAGTCTCTCTCTTCTTCTCCCTCTGCTATCCCCCAGCAATGCCCCCAAAATAAATAAATAAATAAATAAATAAATAAATAAATAAATCTTTTAAAAAAGCACAACCCATTTCTATCATGTTTTCTGTCACTTCTAACAGAACCAGCTGATACACCTCAGCTCTGGGAATCCAGAGTGGGGTGCCTTGATCATTGGCTTCATCGCTTGAGCAATAATAGTTAAAAAACAAAAACAATAAAAAATTAACTAATTAGTTAAAACATTAACAATATAACCTCACTGACATACTTCAAGTCAGTTTAAGTTGGCCTCATAGTTTTACAACACTAGCTGCTGGCATTTCACTCTAGGAAAGCGAGTTTAGAAACACAATGATAATTTGAGAGAAAAATAGAATTCTTGACCAAGAATTAAGGAGATCTGGTCCCATTTGTCTCCACCTGTTGCAGCAAGTACATGACTGACTCCTGGCTTCAACTTCATTTGGAAAATGGATCCCAAATATAACCATTCCTTCCCAAGAAAGTTGAATTCTAATTTTAAATAACTGTTTCTTTGTCACCAAACATTTGAGGAGTCTTCAAGTTTTCTCTGTTATGGGCTATACTACAAAGAACATCTTTCAATGTAAAGATTTTCATTATTTTAGATTATTTTGGATTAATGTTTCAAGGGTAGGATTCTGGATCAAAGGTCATGAATGTTTTTGAGCCTCTTGATACAGACTGTAAAACTCCCCCAAAAAATATTTCAACAAATTAATGTGTTAAAATGTGACCGCTTCGTTACAACCTCTCTAGCAATATCTACGTCCATATTTTGATGGATAGGAAGAGTCTCCTATTGGAGGTAATTTTAGAAACAGATAATCCAACACTCACCATATTCCAGTGCCAAGAATCTCTTACTGCATTGCATTGCTACTAATAAATATATATTTAATTTCCCATGAAATCCAGTATCTAAGCCTTGTCTATCCCACTACATTATAGGATCTTCCAGGACAAAAACTATGCTTCCTCTTCAAGTTTCATTCAGGCTCTACCCTCTTTGTCAACAGGTGCTTGTTAAACAATTGTTGAATGGATTCAATTGTTTGCCTACTTTACATTTTTGTTTAATGTTTAACCTAGTAACACATCCCACAATAAAAAGTCAAGTGTTGTTCCTCCTGATAACAAAGATCAGGGGTCAGTTTCTCCAAGAAGGCCTTCTTGAAGCAGCCCCCGTCTCCATCCCAAACTCTACCCCATTCAAAATTTAAGATGTACAGTCAGTGACCATTTCTTGAGTGCTTGCCATGTGTCGAACTGTGTGGTATGTGTAGAGCTCATTAGTCCTCAACAACTCCTGGAGGTAGGTGACCTTATTGTTATCCGCCCTGGTTTATGGACAGAGAAACAGAGGCTCAGTGGGGCTCATTCACCCTGTAGTGGATACTGTGATGTGCTGCCTGGAGGCCCCTTTAGGACTGAAAGATTGATTGTCACAGTTACAGGAAATGTGGTTAATAGCACGCAGCTGTCAGCATCCTAGGAGAGAGCTGCCAGCACGGGTGGCACTTGGACTTGTTGACTTGAGGGCAGAGAGGCCCGATCCCTCCACCCCATCTCAAGACAGCTCTGAAGGGCCCTCCTCACTCCGGGGCTGCCTGTGAGGTTGGTGAGGACTTCATTGAGAAACTTCACTGTAGCCCCTTACCCCTCTGCCTAATCCTGCTTTCTTCTCTTCCCTTCCACAAGAGTTGATCCCCAAAGCACTCCCTAATAAATCTTGTAGGTGCTACTCTCCGTTTCAGAGTCAGATTCCCAGGAACCCACCAACACAACCAAAGTAACATTTCCTTGAAGTGCCAAAAGGGGATTTAGACCCAGGTTTACCTGGGTCCAAACCCCATGATGTAAACCACTATACTAAACTCCCTCCTTAATACTAATGCTTCCCCTTTGTTAAAACTGTGGGTGCCTGGGCCCCAGCCCAGATGCTGATTTGCTAAGTATGAGGTTTGGGGTGACCAACCATCCTGATATGCTTGGGACTGAGGTTCTCCAGGATGCAGGACTTCTGGTGCTAAAACTAAGGAAGTCTTGGCAAACTGAGATGAGTTGATCACCCTAATTGGAGTGTGGCCCTGCTATCTGCTATTTAAATGACCTCTGGATGTTTCTGATGCATTGAAAATGCTTTAGAAATATGGTATAATGATAAAAGGAAATCCTAAGTATGGGTGAGTGTTGTTAAAGATTTTATTATTTTTTGAGAGAGAGAGTGAGCGAGAGAGGGCATAAGCTGGGGGAGAGGCAGAGGAAGAGAGAGAAGAAGGCTCCCCACTGAGAAGGGAGCCCAACTCAGGGCTCAATCTGAGGACCCTGGGATTACGACCTGAGCTACCCAAGTTCCCCTATGGGTGAGTGTTTTTAAGCTAACATTTTGAACTCTCTATGTAACATAGAGCTTTACAATCTGTTTAGCAAATATTATTGTCCTCATTTTACAGATGAGGAAACTTAAAGAGGTCAGATAAATCAAGGAACTTTCCCCAAGTCACACAGCTAATAAGTGAGCCTGAAGACAAACCCAACTGAGGGATGCCTGGGTGGCTCAGTCAGTTAAGGGTCTGCCCTCAGTTCAGGTCATGATCTCAGGGTCCTGGGATTGAGCCCTGCATCCGGCTCCCTGCTCAGTGGGGAGACTGCTTCTCCCTCTGCCCCTTCCCCCCTGGCTTGTGTTCTCCCTCTTTCTCTCTCTCTCAAATAAATAAATAAAATCTTTAAAAAAAAAACCAATTGAATCTAGAATCTATGCTCATAACCACCTCTCCATACTGCACCCAGAATGACTTGTTCTCTAAATTTCCCCATCTGGAGATGGAGATAACAATATCTGTGTCCATGAGTTGTTGTGGGGATAAAATATGTAAAGCATCTATTCAATGCCTGCTGCAGAGGGAATATATATTGTGCACCTTTCCTTTTCCCCTAGTGTAAACAAATAGTTGGTTTGTATGTCCTTTTTTTTTTTTTTCCACTGGACCACAAAGAAGAGGATTAGAGGTCATTCACCAAGAGCTCTTTCCTGACTATGTAGAACTTCACAAAATTCACTTTAAATCAATATACTTTGCTGAGGTACTTCCATGTTCATGGCATTCTGCTAGAAAATGTGCGGAATACTACAGTGAATAGGACATCATCTTGGACCTCCAGGAACTCATAACCACAGGAGAAACAGATGACATTGATTTTAATTTTCTTAGGGAAAGAAAAATCCTAACTCTAACAAATAACTTTGTCCCCCCACCCCTTCATGTGGTGTAGTGTATAGATCATGTAGGAGAAAGAGTACAGAGAATTTCAATATTAGAACCTGAGAGAAAGATCTTGATTAGCACTTAGGAGAGAGGGAAGGGTACCATAAATAAAGTAAGCTCACCCATGTCCTTAGCTTCCTCTTTCTGGGTGGGCAAACACACAATTCCAAAGCTCTAAACAAATCTTTGAGCCTTCAAAGAAGTGACTCTGGACCCCAATAGGCAGCGTAGGTGGTAGAAGCATCTAGTCAATTTTAAGACATGGCACGTAGTTGTCATTTTAAAAAATTAAGGCAGCAGATACAACTATTCTGAAATGTGCCAAGAACTATAGAGCAAGTGGGTGGAGACAGAAGCAAAACCCATTGTCATCCCACAGGGTGGTGGAAGGATGTGGGCCTTGGAGTTAGGGAGACCAGGGTTCAAATCCTGGCTCTGCCTTGTAAGGAACTCTGTGAGCCTCAGTTTCCTCATCAAAAAGGAAAGGCCATCACTTGATGTCCTAACAGGATTGCTGCAAAGGTTAAATGAATAAGATAAGAATATCACACTAGTCACTTAATGTGGGATGGGGTGGTCTCTGCTCTTCTAGCAGCCCTTCCGGTAAGAGCTGCCCCCTCCCGGCCACAGGATTAATCCAGGCAAGGGGATATAACTTAATTTAGGCTAGTTATCATGACTTGGCTGGGACTTCTCAGCTTGGTCGGTGGATGTCTTACAGTCTTAGGAAGGAGCCTCAGAACTAATGACACATACCCTGACAGAACTCAAGAGAATGAACCCAATGCTCAATGAGAAGCAGAGGCAAAAGGCAGAGAGGGAGCTATGCTGAATGGTGGCCCTGTGTCCTATTCTGTGGTTTATTATTTATTTCTATATTCCTCTGCCAAATTTCTATTAGTTTCAGCTGCCCCTCCGGAAATGCCCTTCAGATAACCGTAGATGCAGGGGAACGCAAGAAGATGGAAGGTGTCATTCCCAACCACTGCAGCATCTCACTCCAGCCACCACTGGATTCATAGAGGCTATTCTTCAGGAGCAAACACTGCAGTTCACTCAGTGACCCAAGATCGGGGAGGCTCTGGGACCTTGATCAGAGACTTGGTCCACTCATCAGAGACTTGGTTTATTCACGGCCTACGTGGTGCCCTAGAGCACTAAGTGCTTTTCTTCATCTCTACTTGTAGGAAAACTAAACAAAAACAAAAAAAGGAGAAGTATTAGATCCCATGCTTGTAAAACTGTAGTTCTCAGACTTGGGTGTATATCCAAATTACTTGGAGGACATGGCAGAAATAGGAGGATCCGGCCCTTGTCCACTTGGACAAGACTGGGCCTCTGGATTCCTTTTTTTTTTTTTTTATTGCTTTATTTATAATGTTTTATCACAGTGGATAAGCATGTACATTGGAGTCAGATGAATGAGATACAAATCCCAGCTCTCCCACTTACCAGCCATGGGATTTTAGTGAGTTCCTGAGGTCACCTGTGCTTCCGTTTTCTTGTGGGACGGTGGAGCTCACACTAGCTTACACTAGCTTACACGAGCACTTCCCTTAGAGAGCGGTGGTGTGGTGAGTTTGCTAGTGGGTGAGAAATGGAGCAGTGCCTGGCATGTGTTGGCAGCTGATGGCTTCTTCTTTTAGGGAAGTGACTTCTTGCAAAGGCACCAACTACATAAGGACAGTTTTGTGTCAGCTCTTGTATCCATTCATTGTCTCCATGAATAGGACCATAGTCAACTGCTTAGTTGTGCTTAGATAAATACTGACAAATGCTTTTATTTATTTTTTAAGGTAGGCTCCATGCCCAGCATGGAGCCCAATGCGGGGCTTGAACTCAACCTTGAGATCAGGACCTGAGCTGAGATCAAGAGTCAAGATGCTTAACTGATTGAGCCACCCGGTCGCCTCTGACAAATGCTTTTAAAAATCCGGTGTTTTGTCTCCTTTTGTGGTCCTTAAAGAGATCCCTGAAAGATGACAGCGCAGATGGAAAGATGTCAGGAGCATCTGACATCCCCAAGTGAATCCGTTTTCTTGTGTATTTGCCAGTTTCCAAAATGTCATATACAAAGGACGTTCATTAATTTACTTTAGGTACATGGTTACAGTCGGTTCATTTCACTGTCTGGAAAGTTCCCTAACAATCAGACTAAAATTTCTCATGTTAATGACTCACTATTTTTTCTCTTTAACATAGCCTAAATTTTTTATTAAGTTTTTAATTTTAATTCCATTATAGTTAACATACAGTGTTATATTAGTTTCAAGTGTACCATATAGTGATTCGACACTTCTATGCATTACTCAGTGCTCATCACAACAAGTGCACTCTTAATCCCCTTCACCTATTTCCCCCATTCCCCCAGCCTCCTCCCCTCTGGCAAGCATCTAGTCTCTATAGTTAAGTCTGTTTCTTGGCTTGTCTTTCTCTCTTTTTTTTCTTTGCTCATTTGTTTTGTTTCTTAAACTTCACATATGAGTGAAATCATATGGTATGTATGTCTTTCTGAATGACTTATTTTGCTTAGCATTATATTCTCTAGCTCCATCCATGTTGTTGCAAATGGCAAGATTTCATTCCTTTTATGGCTGAGTAATATTCCATTCCAATATATATATTCCATATATATAATACATATACACATCACCTCTTCTTTACTCATTCATCTATCAATGGGCACTTGGGTTGCTTCCATAATTTGGCTATTATAAATAATGCTGCAATAAACGTAGGGGTGCATGTATCCCTTTGAATTAATGTTTTTGTATTTTTTAGGTAAATGCCCAATAGTGTGATTCCTGGATTACAGAGAAGTTCTGCTTTTAACTTCTTGAGGAATCTCCATATTGTTTTCTAGAGTGGCTGCACCAGTTTTCATTCCCACCAACAGTGTAAGAGAGCTTCCTTTTTCTCCACATCCTCGCCAACACTTGTTTCTTGTGTTGTCGATTTTAGCCATTCTAACAGGTGTGAGGTGATATCTCAGTGTAGGTTTGATTTGCATTTCCCTGATGATGAGTGATGTTGAGCATCTTTTCATGTGCTGTTGGCTATTCTGGATGTCTTCTTTGGAGAAATGTCTGTTTATATCTTCTGCCCACTTTTTAACTGGATTATTTGTTTTTTGGGTGTTGAGTTATATCATATCTTCATACATTTTGGATACTAACCCTTTATCAGATATGTCATTTGCAAATATCTTCTCCCATTCCATAGGTTGTCTTTTTTTATCATTTTATTTTATTTTTCATCATGATTAAGTGGATTTGATTAGCTCTCTTGGTGATGCTGATATACACCCAAGTGTGAGAATCACTGTTGTAAAGGATGGAAATTTGGCCTGGTGCTCAGACAATATCATAGGAGCCCTCTCTTTTAATGTCTCTTCATTTGTCCATTTCTGTCTATGTGTCTCTTCTCAGGCTACTTTATTGCACAGCCAAGACCACCAGAAGCCCTGGGGCCACATCTTTTCAGCTCCTGTTTCAAAGGGGGACGAGTGTCTTAGTCCCTGATTCACATTCAGAGTTCTAGAGGAAGACCCTGATTGGTCCATCTTGGTTCACATACTTGTCTCCAGTCTCAGCACATGCCTATCAGAGAATGGGGACTATGATTTTCCAGACCCATATTATTGCCCATCTCAAGAGCTGCTGGAGGGACGGTTACTGTTATTGGAAGCCTCACCAGAACCTCAGAAAACAGAAAGGCACAGTTCCCTAAAGGAAGGAAGGCTATGTCCTGAAGTGGGGGAGGAAGGGATACTGGCCACATTACTGTTGAAAATATATACTTCTAGGCTGAATTCTCCAAAGCCACAGGACTAAAAATACCTACTGCTTTCTTAAGTGCCTAGCATGGGCCAGGAGCTTCATGTATGTTACGTGTAATATGAGATGATATTCAAAATATTTAACTGCATGGATTAGCTACCAGCTAATGAGAATGGGGAGGGTCCTGGAGGACCCTGGTGGACAGGCCTTAACCCTTTAGTTCCTGGACTGTGTAGAGTTCAGAGGTCAAGGAAAGAGGTAATGTGGGACATGGATGCCACTTAGGGGTTGGAGAACAGTTATATTCCAGTCAATACAAAGGTGTTTTACTGTTTGAATAGCCAACATATTCTTACTGATGTATACCTACTGAATATTTTCAGCCCTCAGTATCATCTCATAAATCACACTTCTAAACTAGAGGTACATCTAGGAGGTATGCTGTAACATGCTAGAGGTATGCAAACCTCTCTCTGGAGCATCATTTCACTCAAAGATTTGGGAGGGAAAAAACATCGTTTGTATATTAAACCAAAACTTGTACCTTGCAGAAGGATACGTAGAACAGACATAAATATTTAGGGTGACCATGGAACGTCAAAAGAGTTTGGACACGGAGTCCATGACATGGGAGTACTCCTGTAGACAAGACCAGAAGTCATTGTCAGGGATACTGCAATGTTGATATTTCTGTCCCCATTACACAGAAGGGGCGCCGGCAGTTTGAGGACTTTGTCTAAGGACGCATGTTTTAAATGGGGGCAAGAATCCACACGATCTGCCTGAGTCAGAGCCCCTGGTCTCTCAGCAATACCACACGTTTGCTCCTTGATGATGTTATTTTTAGAAATTTTAATCTTAAATGGAAAGGACTGCTAGTTATTGAATAGCTATACTTAGTGGACGGACTAACTGAAGAGAACTTTGGCTAAGGAAGCACTTAAGGAAGAACATTGCAGAGGAATGAGCAATTGCTCCTCATGGTTAAGGAAGGCCCTTTTGAAGCTGCGCCACTGTGTGTTTCAAGGTTTAGAGAGCTCCAGGCCAAGAAAACCACAGAACAAAACAACATTTGTCACATGGTGGAAACTTCAGAACCGGGAGCGTAAGAAAGTTTGACACAATCTTTACGGCTGTAATTCAGTACACTTGTCCAAAATTTAAAGTTGCATAATGACTGCAAAAATAGTTGAAATAAAATAAACTGTCGGACTCCTGAGGGAATGGAAGTGATAAAACTGGTGGCCTCTACATGTTGCTATAGGACTGAATGTGCCCCCCTCAAATTCATATGTTGAAATCCTAACCCCCAAAATGATGGTATTTGGAGGTGAGGTCTTTGGAGGTGATTAGGTCATGAAGGTGGAAACTTTCTTTTTTTTAAAGATTTTATTTATTTATTAGAGAATGAGAGAGCATGAGAGGGGAGAGATCAGGGGGAGAAGCAGACTCCCCACTGAGCAGGGAGCCTGATGCAGGACTCGATCCTGGGACTCCAGGATCATGACCTGAGCCGAAGGCAGTTGCTTAACCAACTGGGCCACCCAGGTGCCCCAAGGTGGAACCTTTATAAGAGACTAGCGCCCTTATGAAAGGGACCCCAGAGAGCTCCCTTGTCCCTCCCACCTGTGAGGACATAGTGAGAAGAAGGAGTCTATGCACCAGGAAACAGGCTCTCATCAGACCCCAATCTGCTGGTGCCTTGATCTTGAACTTCCAGTCTCCAAACTGAAAAATACATGGCTATTGTTTAAGCCATCCAATCCATGGTAGTTTGTGATAGCTGCCTGAATAGACTAAGACCCTGATTAGCTGAGGATTATTCTACATCCTGCATATAGATTTGTATTACAGAGCTTGAATGAATGACAGGAGAACCCTACAACTCTTCAGCTACTCACAGCATCTAATTCTACTCCATAGGCACACTATAAACACTTGCTGAACGAATGAATACATAAATGAATAATTTTTTTAAGAAAAAGTTTTTCCAAAATATCTCTTTTTTTCTCTGTAATACTGGAGCTTCAGGAAGCTATGTGTGGATATCACTGGAAGGCACACTGCTAAATAACCCTGGAAGAGGATACAAATTTGAGAGAGAATGTGCCAAAAGGATTTCATACATATACTGTGAATGACAGAAGGAGTTTCTGTTGGAAATCGGGGTACCAGTTTTTAGTCTGTCTCCATATTGGTTCACAAAATTAGTAATATCTCATATCCACCTGGTACCTCTCAATTTATAGAGAGTTGTCCAATACATGGTTTATTTGACTCCTTCAATAACTTCGTGTGGTGAGCAGAGCATTATCTTCCTGTCTAGGGAAAATGCACTGTTTCCTCTGCTCACAGTTACAACACTTCTGACCCAGGTGTTTGGGTTTTCTCTCACACTGAATAATTCTCTGACACCAGCTCAGTGTTCACAATTAACTTCCAACACTAACCAGAGTTAGCACAGACCCCACAGGCTAAGGGCTCAGACCCCGCAAGACTGGCCCCACTGGTAGGTCTCCAGGTTACCCACAACTTCTGTCCAATTTGGTGACAAATTGGAGGTTCCCACAATGCCCTCCTTGGGCTCGATAATTTGCTAGAGATCCCAGAACACAGGAAAACAATGTACCTACTACTGCCAATTTATTACAAAGGATATTTTAAAGGATATACATGAACAAGCAGATGAAGAGGTACGTAGGGTAAGGTCTGGAAGGGTCCTGAGTGCAGGAACTTCGGTCTCTATGGAGCTGGTGTGTACCACCTTCCCGGCAGGTAGATGTGTTCACCAACCCAGAAGCTTTCCAAAACCTGTACTTGGGGGATTTTTATGAAGGCTTCCTTGTATTGGCATAATCAATTATTAACTCCACTTCCAGCCCCTCTCCTCCCTCTGGAGAATTGATGGTGGGGTGGGGGGTGGGGAGCTGAAATTCCCAAGCTTCTAATCATGGCTTGGTCTTTCTGATGACAAGTCCCCATCTAGGACCTCAGCTAGTGTTGCCTCATTAGAACAAAAGGTGCTCCTATCAGCCAGGAGATTCCAAGGGATCTAGGAGCTCTGTGCCAGATGTTCCTACCACTTAGGAAAGTACAAGAATGTAAGAGTTCGGTGTCAAGAACTCAGGCCAAAGACCAAATATTAGAACAAAAATTCTTCTACCACCCCTATCTACAAGGGTTTTAGGGGCTCTGTGTCAGGAACAGGGGGCAGAGACCAATATTATGTATATCTTTCTTACTATTTCACATGCCCATTTTCCACATAAGGAATTTGGGCCCCACAGTCACACAACTGTAAAGAAAGGTAAGGCCAGACACTGTGTTCACTCGCCAGTAAAGGAACACTTCCCAGGGCTCTTGTCCAACCCTCAGAGTCTAGGCAGAGGGATCAGAATATAGGAGGTCTCCTGGTAGGGATCAAAAAGCAGAGAAGGAGGAGTAGTGCTGCCAGAGACCCATGCTGCACCGGCCTGAACATGTTCTTAGAGCTGTCCCGAGAATTCTGGAGTGACTTCCGGGCCCTGGGTTCATGTCCTGATCAGCCTCACTTTCAGGAATTTATTCTAAGCCAAGACATTTGTGGAAGCTGGAATTACGTCTGTGAGCAGAGGTTACACCCTAGGCAGTGACACCCAGCAACTCTTTCGATTTCCTGTAGAACCTTCCAGAATATGTAGAAATGTGATGGTGGACTTTTTTTGGCAAACCTAAATTTTTCTAGTCCTAGTGGAAGCTGGAGCTATAGTAAAGAAATTTAGACTCAATGTCCAGCAGCCAACCTCTTTTCACGAACTTTGAATTGACATAAAGTACTATTTATAAATTGCACAAATGAACTTAAAATATTGTCTAGCTTCATCCTGCGGTGGGGGGGGGTGCGGGAATGCTAAATTGGGGTTGCTTGATGCCAACTAAAGAATGGAAGAGAGGGAAGGAGGGACCGAGCCAGTGACTTGCTGTCCTGCCTCCTGCCCTCTCCTGGGCTCCAGCACTAGGCAGGGTCCTGACTAAGCATACCTCTTAAAACCACTTTTAAAGCAACATCATTTTTTCAATACAATTGTGCCAGATCTTTTTTTTTAATTTTTAAAAAAGATTTTATTTATTTATGTATTTGAGAGAGAACGTGCACACTTGTGCACCTGTGTGCATGGGTGGGGCAGAGGGAGAGGATCTCAAGCAGACTCTGTGCTGAGCTTAGAGACCAATCTGGGCTGGACGTGGGACATGGGGCTCGACAGGGGGCTTAACGTGGGGCTCTATCCCACCGCCCTGAGATCAGGACCTGGGCCAAAATCAAGAGTTGGACACTCAACCAATGGAGCCACCCAGGTGCCCTGCATCAGCTATTTTCATTACAGTGATGTCATGGAATGCAAGGCTGTTCAATTTCCCTCACAGAAGTTTTATGCTTAAAAAGATGGACATTGGGGAGGGTATGTGTTATAATGAGCACTGGGCATTATATAAGATGGATGGACCACAGACCTGTACCCCTGAAACAAATTATACATTATATGTTAATTAATTGAATTTAAATTTTAAAAAATTAAAAAAAAAAAAGATCTTGCAGAGCCAGAGAGGATTAAGGATTTTCCTGGCTCAATATATACCTCTCAGCTTTCTGGCTGTGGTCCCAATAAGAGAATTTTTGGAAGAAAATCATATTCTTCCACCAGTCCTCATTAACATCATTTTAGAAAGACAGTGACATCTGATGGGAAATGAGAGTCAGAAGAGCCACCTGGCAGTCCCACATAATTGTGTGAAGCTGACCAAGTTCACACTGCCCTGGGCTTCATTTCCTCCTTAACAAAATGGACAGAAATGCAGCCCTTCCCCATGTCATGGCAATGCTTCCAGATCAAATAAGAGAGGGAGCAGGAAAAGCACCCCGATTTCTCTTACATAACAGAAGGTTCAACATTCGTGTTATTTGGAAAGACAGAATTAAAAAGGTCAGTATCTTTTTGCTTCATCAAAACCCAGGCACTTCTGTGTAAATACAAAATCAACACAAATGGACAGAATTCTGTCACCCTGCACACAGTGGTCACTCAGCGAATATTCATGGCTTGTGGGCTGACCTCACATACAGACAATTGCAGGTCTGCTTGGAATGCACAGAAAACTCAGCAAGAGAAGGAACAAGTGGTGGGGGAGGGCAGGTAAAAATGAAAAGGGCTGCCCAGAGTTCTTTTCTTCCATTTTCATACCTCTCTGCCTATAAATGCTTCTCTGCCCAATTCTTTTTTTTTTTTTAAGATTTTATTTATTTATTTGCGAGAGAGAGAATGAGAGACAGAGAGCATGAGAGGGAGGAGGGTCAGAGAGAGAAGCAGACTCCCCGCCGAGCAGGGAGCCCGATGCGGGACTCGATCCCGGGACTCCAGGATCATGATCTGAGCCGAAGGCAGTCGCTTAACCAACTGAGCCACCCAGGCACCCCTCTGCCCAATTCTTACTCGTAGATAAAGCCTGATAGACCCACTCCTAGACCATAAAGGTCAAGGTCATCACACACTCATTCATACACACAAACACACACATAGACGAACACACATACACAAACATATACACTCCAATGCACGCATATGCCCACAACTCAAACACACACATATACACATGCATACAAACACACAGACATACACTTAAATACACATACAAAAACACACATAAACACAAATGCAACACATACACAAACACACATATACACTAACATATACACAAACACACATACACACAAACACATACCTACATATACTTAAATATACATACAAAAACACACATAAACACAAATGCACACATACACACAAACACATATACACAAACATATATGCAAATACACATACACATACTACTCAAACACACAAATATAAACACACACATACATACACACATATAAACATATACACAGACACACAAATGCTCACATACACATTTGCGCACGCACACATGTATGCATGCACATACACAAACAAGCACACATATAAACACGCACATAACCTACACAGAGTGAACAGCACAACAAGGAATAAGGCTGGTAATGAGATGCTTCAGTTGCTCAGCCTCGCCACGCTTCCTGTCCCTGTCTTTGGTCTTCGTATTAGGATCCATGCTGTCTGGATAGACCTCTATTGTCAGAGCTTCCAGAAAGAGAAGAAGAGTTACTGGGAATTTGAGTGTTAACGTAAGCAATGGCCAAAGTTCCTTTACAAGGAATTAATAACCAGAGTTTCCCTTCTTCCAGATGTTGCTCCGTAGTCTGAGCGCCCCTCCACCCACTTTCCTGCTGGCGGATGCTTCCCACAGCCACTGCAGACGTGCTCCAGATGTACAGCCTTCCTAGCACTCCCTATATCTGTGGGTCTTCACTTGCCTACTCCTCTGTAGAAGAGACGTGCTTACCAGGGAAGGGCCAAAATGGGGCTTTAATCTAGAAAACCAAGGGAAGAAGTATTGTCGTCAAAAGGCAAGCCTTCTTTCATCTCAGGGGAAATTTAGTCATTCAACAGTGACTGAGTACCCGCTGTGTGCTTGCTACTGGGCTCGGTGTGGAAGAGACCAGGAGGACTAACACGTAGCCTTGGCCCTCAAGGACCCCCTGGAGGAGGAAACCAATCATTAGAACAGGAGAAGTACTAGGGAGGGTAAAGAGGAAGGGACTCAGCAGTCAGCAGGTGACAAGAGCGAAGGAGCAGGAAGACTTCGCAGGGGAGATGGCACTATGTGCCAGAGGAGGTGGTGGTTTTCCTAATAGAGAACTGCTTCAAGATACAAAACCCTCTGATGATATTTTTTATTTTCAATCTCTTCTTAAAAATGTTTAGGTATATTTACACCTTGTATTTGAGAGATAGCCCATGTGCCCCATCGTTCTCCACCCGCTTGCTGACAAATCATGGGTTCCCTTGCCCTCTGGCCTCCCACAGGGCTCAGTCCATGGGAACCAGGTACAGGAGGTCTGTGGGAGGGAGGAGAGTCAGGTCAACGCTCTTGTTCCACTCTCCCATCAAGGCAGTCTTCTCTAGGAAATGCTCTTTTTTCTAGGTTCCTGTTGTGGCTTCCTCTCTGCCCTGATCGCTTTGGGTTTAGGAGTAGTAACAGCTCTTATACGGATACTAGTATCCCTTGTGGTTCCTCTACATCCCACCCACACTTTACAAAAGTTGCTTTATTAAGCTGTCCTTGAATTATTCTAATTCAAGGGCCATCTGTTTCCTGTTGGGATCTTGAATGATAGAGCAAATAGCAAATATATCAGGGAGAGCAGGATGCAAAAATTATATAAACGTGCATGCATGAGTGCATGCGAGCACGTATGTGTGTGTACATATATGCGTGATGGTAGGGATGGAGTCTGATTTTTCATTTACTCCACAGACGTTTATTGATGGCCAACTATGTGAAACAGACAATGGGTAAGGAAATCACACTTTCTGCATTTTATGAGACAGTGTCCGTTACAACATTTTTGTTATGGCCAGATGATATATTTTAATTGGGAGCTCATAAAATATGATCTCAATAGCTATGGGCAAGGGGAAGATGAGTATGATGCAATCTGTACTCTTAGGGTTCATACTCTAGTCTAGCTTCGTTCTCCAAAGTCCAAGTCAATAAAAGAGAAAAGCAAGTGGAGAAATTCCAAGGAACGATCGAGTACCGGATCTACATTTTGTAGGTTATGCTATGGGTAACACACCCTCGCCTGCTGAGAGGTGAGTCTGCTGCTTTGGGGCCAAAGGCCTCAATGGTGATAATGAAGGCTCACCATTAGCCGGGCAGCAGAAGCTTTGCGTACAGTATTGAATC
Organism: Leptonychotes weddellii; assembly: GCF_054177405.1. NCBI lineage: Eukaryota > Metazoa > Chordata > Mammalia > Carnivora > Phocidae > Leptonychotes > Leptonychotes weddellii. The sequence goes on from NC_138373.1 coordinate 48,131,551, forward strand.
TATTCTTCACAGAACCCCCTATAAAGCAGGCATGGTTTTTCTCATTTTGCAGAAAGCTGACGCTTAAAACATTAAGCAGTTAGTAGTACTAGTTCTCATCTGGATTCAAACCCAAGTTTTATCCAAGGCCCATTCCTCTTCACCACTCTGCTGCATCGTCTTTTCCAGGAATAGACAACTCACGGCCAAGACCAGAGGGTGTCTGGTGAATAAGAGACAATTACAGGTTTGAAGGCAAAGAGCTACCCTGCAATTTTGGCTTACTCTCTGTTATTATATCTGCACAGTGAGAAATGGGCTGGGGAACCAACGTTACAGGATCTCCTTTTGATTCTGCATGGTAGAATCAGAGCTCAGCTAACAATCTGCTCTGGGATTAGAAAGAAGGTCAAGGGGCAAACTAAACAAGCTGTACCCAGGGGTGCGCCAAGATTTGCTTCTGTGGAGACCATGGCTTCCTTTGAACTATCTAATAATTACTAGTTTGAGGAGGTAGTAGAGATTTAGCATGTCAATGGGAGGGGTGGTAAGGGACGCATTTGAAATTTAAGGCTGTTCTACCTGTGATTAGCTACACTGGGGCTGGGGGTGAGCAGCTTTGACCTATGCTTCCTTCCGGAACAGGAGCAACCCACCTAACCACACAAGAGGGTTTTTATGAGTGGCGAGCAATACAAATGCTTGTAAATTTAAAGTAACCCATAAATTTTGAAGAATTACTTTCCCCCTGTACCTTAAGTACCTATCTATCATGGCTTATGCTATTGTCCCGGAATGATTATTAATAGTGTCCCCTTTCACTCTCAAAAGTGTGGTTTTAGATGATAAATTATCACTCTACCTTTGCTGTATGTAGCTGATCAATAAAAGAAAGTGAGGCAGTGGGACACTGAGCTTCAAATACCCCAAGTCTGGTTTCAGAATGAGTGTTAGCTCGTTGCATGGACCTAGATTACTCAGTTAACCTCTCTGATCCTTTATGTGCGCAGTGGGAATAAAACATGTGGCCAGTGACTTTTACAACCAATAACAAGTAGAAATAGTTCATAAAGTTATAGATCTTGGAGCCAGAAACAATCTGGAGAGATCATTTAGCACACAGGGGCTATAAAGAGCCATAAGAAAGTCACAATGATGCAGTCAATATTCCCCATGGATCCTCTGTTGTTTTGGGGAAATCTAGCAACTTAACCCAGACGAGATGGGGCAGAGGGAGAGAATCTCTGTCTCTGAGACAGAGCTGATAATGGCTTGGAGACTCAAGCCTTTTATCAAGTGGAATTCTAACTACTGATCAGTCAGTGCCTGTCTGCCTGCATTTACCATAACAAAATATCCAGGGGTCCTAGTGCCCTGTTAACAAACCTCAGAAAGCTGTCCATCCTGGATTCAGCAGTTGGTTCTGAATGGGGATTGCAACTCATCAGTAGACTTGAGAGAGAAGGGTGGGATGGGGGGGCCCCAACACCAAGGGCCTGTCGGCTATAACCAGGGGCACCATGACTGGATCCAGGGATTTGTTTCTTTAGTGTCTCTAAAGACTGTCACAGTCTGCTCCTCTGTCTTGTTTACTCTTGCCTCAAGTCAACTGTGTCTCCAAAGCCCACTCCTCAACCCGGCCTAACAATTTTATTCAGATGATGTCTGACAAATTATCAGTCTAGAGGGAGAAAGGGGTGGGGAGTACAGAACGAAAAAACAAGTCTCCAAAGTCATAATATTTGGCCCAAAGCCTGGAAAGGGAGCTGATCCTGTTCTTAGGCCTCTACTGAGGCTGCGGACAGAAAGGATATAATACCTCAGCCACTTAATGGACAAACTGGAAAAGGCTGCCTTGGCCCATCTGCTCCTTCATTTGCTTGTGACTGCTCCTTTCCTCCTCTTTTCCCCATCCTAGACCCCCCAACCCTGCCTCCTCCAAGCCCAACTGAGTCCCAGAAATGACAGTGAGAAGTTCCTTTAGATTTTCTGTGGCTGGAATCTGCAATCATTTCCAGGGCAAGAACCATAGGTTTTTTAAATAATGCGGGGCTTTGCACTCATGGGATTGGAAAGTCTGCCATGCCTGCCCAAGAATTATTCATAGGGCAAATTCAAATTTGGGTGCCAAAAATTTTATAAAGTACTGTGTTCCAGAATCTGTTTTTCTCCCTCTAACAACAGCTTTAGAAGAACTGAGGAGGGACAAATGAAAATAGCCACTTTCTGATGCATTCACTTCTAGGGGAAAATATAAGGGTGTCCTTGAAAGCTATTGCATCCCTCTGCAAAAAGAGCTGCCTGTGGGCTCCAGTGTGAGCAACCACTGTTTGTACATAGAGTTTGTGACGTCCATCTCAATGTACTTTCATCTAGACTGTTTCTACACTTTTGTACCTTTATTGCTATGGGGCCATTTGCCACATATTGGCCCAGCCCCAGTTCAACTTTTGATCTTGAAACACAAATACCAAGATTAAAAATAATGTCCATAGTGATTTTAAAATCCATGAAAACAAATCATTCCTCTGGTAGTACTCCTAAGCCAAGTTAAATCATGGTGGAAGTGCTAGGAGAGAGGCAGAAACCTACTGTGGGCAGTTCCTTGTGTCTTTTTAATTTAGCAATTGAAGCCTCAATCAAAAGTTATTTGAGTAAAAGGAGAAAGAAGTGATAATGTTATGTGTAGGTGATGCTAATGCAATCCCTGGAGGGTTATTAGAACACCTGCCTTGCAGAATTTTGGAAACAATCTGCAAACTTTTAAATTTAATTCATCAAATACTTACTGTTTACACTTATGTGTGTATCATACTTTACAATTACAAAAGATAGTTCACATATATCATCATCTCACATGACCTATGTTAACAGCCCTTCAAGGAAAATACTGTCATACTCATTTTACACTTGGGCATGCTGGGGCTCAAAAACATTATTATGGGGCATGAGCAAGATCATAATTCTCAACTCCAGATCTGTCTTTTTCAGCGTGGGGTTTATTTCACTCTATCCCTGCTGACTTGCTTCTGCATTCTGTTAACAGACACGTGTATGCCAGCTTTCTGGGAATTACAGATTAGAAAGCATTACCCTGCCCTCTTTGAGGCTAAGACATAAACACAAATAACTTTAATACAAAACAGATGTGATCACTGTAAGAGTGGCATGAGTACATGCTGTGGAGGTTTTGTAAAGGATATAAGCATACCTTTTTGGGGGACCAGGAAAATCTTGATGACAGAAATAGGTCTGCATTGGAGCATGGAAACTGGGCACATGGTGGGCAGGTAGAATGGGTACATCGCAGACTAAAGGGATGCTCTGAGGAAAAGCCAGGAAACTATGGTGTGTGATGAGAATAATAAGACACAGGTTCTGGTCATGGAGCATTTGCAGGGGAAGCTGAACCACATGGCAGAGTGTTTGAGTACTTCCTAAGGCTTTTTATTTAATTCTTAAGGCTATGGGAGGCCCACATTGGAGCAAAATCATTGCCCATCCAGAAGATTAGTCTGGAAACAGTGTGCAGACTGGATTGGCATGGGGAGAGTCTGGAAGTGGGGAGGACAGTGAAGAGTCCATTAAAAAAAAAAAAGACAGTAATGACAACTGTGATGCAGGAGGATAGCAGACTAAATGAGGTCAAGCAAAATCTAGGAGAAAATCAACCAAGAGTCAAGAAATAATCCCCAGTGGAAAAGACTCTTCTTTGAAGACGAGCCATTTCTTTGGGCAATTTATGAAGCTGGAGGGAAGCACCATCACAATGAATGGCCATTAAGCCTGGCATCCCCTAGGGCACCTTGGGAGATAAAGGAGCGCCTGGCTCCCCGACTTGTAACTTTCAGAACTCCAGAAAAATGGAGCAGATGGCTTCCTTCCATACGGAAGCCTTGGGGACATTTCAGTGTCTGCAGAGAATTTAATGTAGGGACAGTAATTAGTGCTGACATCAGACGAGATCCAATAAAAAGATGAATGTCCTGATTCTGAAATAACAATACAAATGAAGGTAAGGAAGGGGGTGGAAACTAAAAAAAAACAAAAAACAAAAAAACCACACACACACACACACACACACACACAAAGCCCCAGCCTGAGCTTATCTCTGTATCCTGAACTGGATCCATGATGCACAATCTGCTGCAGTTCCCAGGGCATCCATTTCCTGCCATAAACAACAATGACATTCTCCTTCCCAGATGTCGAAACCGACTAAATAACCTCCACTTTCCACTGGCAGCTCTGACAGCCGAAGTTATCTGAAATCACACCAGCGCTGGATAAACTATAGGCCCAGCTGGTCACTTGGATGCTACAAGCAGGAAGGAAACAAACGGCACTGGGAGCGGGCACAAAAACTTCGCGGCGCTAACAACCTTTATGTGGACTACAGGAACGCTCCGGGGCTGTGACTGACACGTGGGGAGCACGCACCCTCGCACGCACGCGCACGCAGGCACTCAGGCACGCACACGTACTCACGCACACCCACGCACATAGTTGCATCCACATCCCACCTTGCTCCTGACACGGTCTCTCTCACGTGCTCCAAACCAGCAAGCGCTTCGTCCCGACGCCACACGAGAGCCGGAAGTGGAATCCAGTCATATTTTCTATGGAAAACTGCCCTCTACTGCTCATTTCTTCTGGAAGTAAGCACCGAGTTCCTCTCATTCGAAGCCACTGCTGTTAAAATATTCTTTAATGTCTTAATTTGACCTTCCATTCCCTGACAGTGCGCTAATCTGGTAAAGCTAACAAATTGGCTTCTAAAAAGCCTCGTGCCAGGCCAAGCCCTCCATTTTAAGTGGTAACAACAGCCCCGTCGTATTTTGTGTCTTGCGCAGAATCATGGAATGTGGGAATAGAGAAGAAGGCAAAGGCCTTCCAGTCCATTAGCTCCGGTTACACGTGAGGAAAGGGAGACCAGACGGCATGGCTGACTCCAGGCAAGGAATTTTATTATTATTATTATTTCTAACAAAAAATGTGAGGGAAGAGGGAATTGTGTGGTGCCGTGGTGGTGACCTTCGGCAGCACTAGCCCATTACAGACTCGTCCCTCGGGTGGCTTTTTGAGACGCACAACGCAGCGGGTCCTTAAGGAGAAGGGTTGAAGAGATGTAAGGAGTAGGTAAGCACACTCAAATGTAGTTCTTAGCAAACGAAACAATTAAAACAATTGTCATACTATCAGCAGCGCTTTAAAGCAGACTTCTTTGGGAGGCCTGGGTGGTTCAGTTGTTTAAGCATCTGTCTTCGGCTCAGGTCATGATCCCAGAGTCCTGGGATCGAGCCCCGCGTCTGGCTCCTTGCTCAGCAGGGAGCCTGCTTCTCCCTCTGCCTCTGCCTGCTACTCTCTCTGCTTGAGCTCTCTCTCTCTTTCTGACAAATAAAATCTTAAAAAAAAATAATTAAAAAAAATAACTCTTCTCTATCTTCTTTTCAAATGCAGAATAGAGGATACACTGATAAGTAAGTGCAAGAATTATGACGGTCCTACAGAAAGTGCATCTAATAAAATATTCTTAAGGAACAAAGAAATACATGGTTAAATAATACACAATATTATATGTACATTTAATGTATGTAACTGTGTATGTGTGTGTATCTAAAGACCCTCTCTTATGCTCAGCATTTTTCCTAGGCCAGATGTGATCAACTTTATGTTGTAGATCCTCAAAGAACATTAAATGATTGAAGTCCACCTCCTTGAATCAGGACTTAAGAGATATTAAGGCTTAGAAGGAGAAATCCAGTCACTTTATTTTCTCTAAATTTGTAAACATAATGAGAGACTAATGGTAAAGGTTTCAGTAAATTGCTATGCAAAATAAGTACAGTAAATGAATCATCTAAACAAAGTAACAGGTTTGAACTGATAGCTAACAAGGTATTAGAAGTCATGGGAGAATCTGCTAACAAATGGTTCTCTACTATTTGCTCTAAAAATGTTGAGACGTTATAGCCCATCCTCAGACAAGGGGGTCTACCTAGAGACAGGTTCCTGACAAAATCGGGGAAAAAATACACGGGACATCTGGCTCAGTTGGGTGGTTAAAAATTAAACTGGACATATCTGAGGCGAAATCAAAACAGTACAATCCATTGAATGGGAGAAAATACTTGCAAATCATATGTCTCATCAGAGCTTAATATCCAGAACATAAAAAGAACTTCTGCAACTCAATGACAACAACAAAACCAAAAATTAACAACCCAATTCAAAAATGGACAAAGCCCTTGAATAGAAATTTCTCCAAAAAGATATACAAATGTCCAATAAACACATGGAAAGATGTTCAACATCATAAATGATTAGAGAAATGCAAATCAGATTATAATGAGGTACTGCTTCACACTCATTAGGCTGGCCATAATCAAAGAAACCAAATGTTGGTGTGCATGTAAAGAAATTGAACATCTGTGCATTACTGGAGAGAATGTAAAATGGTGTAGTCACTGTGAAAAACAATATGGTGGGTCCCCGAAAGCCAAATGTAGAATTACTATATTTCCCAGTGATTCCACTCCTAGGTATATACCTAAAAGAATTGCAAGCAGGGACTCAAACAGATATTTGTACACCCATGTTCATAGCAGCATTATCACAGTAGCCAAATGTCCATCAATGGATAAGTAAACAAAATGTGATATATACATACAATGGAATATTATTCAGCATTAAAAAGGAATGAAATTCTGACATATGCTACAACACAGATGAACTTTGAAGACATTATGCTAAGTGAGATAAGCCAGACACAGAAGGGCAAATACCATATTATTTCTTGTATATGATGTACCTAGAATAGTCAAATTTAGAGAGCAGAATGGCAGTTGCTATGGACTGAGGAGGAAGGGGAAATAGGGAGTTAGTGTTTAATGGGTAATGCGTTTCAGTTTAAGGTGATGAAGTTCTGGAGGTGGATGATGGTTATGGTTGCAAAACAATGTGATTGCACTTAATGACACTGAACTATACACCTAAGAGTAGTTTAAATGGTAGATTTTAAGTTGGCTATATTTTACCACAATAAAGGAGTTTAAAAAATGATTTTAAACCGTCTAGCTCTGATCCTGTCACAGCCACCTCTTAAGTGAGTTCATAAGCTGTCACATCTACCTTTCATCTGTTTCCCTTCATTGTTCCCACAATGAGATCCTCCTGAAGGATACAGAGAGACTGGACCTCTGCGTTAGGTGCTCATCACATGGAGCAGCTTGGAGAGTTTGTGTTTCCAGGTTATTTACAGGAGCTCTCTACTTAGAATCAGGATAAAAAGATCAGTGATCACCAGCAGACTGTCCCTGAGATTGAAGAGAAGTGAACCTATTATTACAAAGGAAAAGGCTCTGCTCTCAGGGCTGTGATCTCCACGGGCTGCTATTGCAACTCGGGGAACCCCAGTCTCCCAGGACAAATACTCCCCTCCCTTCTGCGAGCTGTGGTAGCTGGAATAGATTAAGGAGCTATATTACTGCTGTAAGTAGGAGGCCCACATATTTGTTTTACTTTTCTTTTTCATTTTTCATTCTGTTAAAATCACTTTACTTTTTCCATCCTTAAACATGGCTCCCTACTCTCACTTTACCATAATAATGAGATATTAATACACTTAGGATTTTTAAAAAATCCACAAGTCTCTCAATGAATCCCATCTTGTGGAGGAGACAGCAAGCTTTTGAGAAAAAAAAAAAATACAAATTCAGACCAGGCTGTGGAAAGCACAGCACATGTTAATGGCTATGAATGGCAGGGCCTTCAGCCCCTAGCATTGCTGACAAACATTCCAGCTGAGGCCCACTGTGTCCCACTCTCCCTTCCATTTCCCATCTTGCTGTCACTTTTTATGATTGCCCAGTCTCTTAACCTTAGGAAGTTTGAACCCAGATCAGGGTGACCCATTTCCTTTTCTTATGATTTCATGGGTATTTCAGATAGACATCTGCAGAAAGGATATGGTTAGGGTGATTCCCACCTATTTCATGATCTATGGAGCTGAATTTCCCAGGGAAGCAGCCTTTCAGATTAGAGATAAAGCCAAGAGGCAGCCAGGCCATATTTACTCTTTTCTTTGGGCATTGGATCTCAGCCCGGCAGTATATATGAAAAAAAAAAAAAAGGTAAGTTGGACTTTATTGAAACTTAAAATGTCTGCAAAAGACACTATTAAGAGATGAAAAGACAAGCAATAGCCTGGGAGAAAATAATGCAAAACACTTATCTGATAAAGCACTGGTATCCAGAATATACAAAGTACTCTTAAAGCTCAACAATAAGAAAACAACCTAATTTAAAAATAGGCAAAAGATCTTAAGATCTGAACGGAAACCTTTCCAAAGAAAATATCCAGATGGCAAATAAGCACATGAAAAGATACTTTAGCATATTTTATCAGGGAATTGCAAATTAAAACAATAGTCCGATACCACTATATGCCTATTAAAATGGCCAAAATCCAAACACTGACAACATCAAATGCTGGCGGGGATGTGGAGCAACAGAAACTCTCATTCATTACTTGAGGGAATGTAAACTGTTACAGCCACTTTGGAAGACAGTTTGGCAGTTTCTTATAAAACTAAACAAACTCTTACCCCGTGATCCATCAATTGCACTCCTTAACATTTATGCAAATGAGTTGGAAACTTATGTCCACATAGAAACCTGCATGTGAATGTTTATAGTGGTTTTAATCATAATTGCTAAACTTGGAAGCAACCAAGAGGTCTTTCTTAAAGATTTTATTTATTTTTTAGAGAGCGAGCGAGAGAGAAACAGCATGAGAGGGGAGAGGGTCAGAGGGAGAAGCAGGCTCCCCGCTGAGCCGGGAGCCCGATGTGGGACTCGATCCCAGGACCCTGGGATCATGACCTGAGCCGAAGGCAGACGCTTAACCATCTGAGCCACCAAGGCGCCCCCAAGAGGTCTTTCAATAGGTGAACGGATAAACAAATTGTGTCACATCCACATAACAGAATGTTATTCAAGTATAAAAAGAAATGAGCTACCAAGCCATGACATGGAGGAATCTTAAATGCATATTACTAAGTGAAAGAAGTTAATCTGAAAAGGTTACATATTGTATGTTTCACTACATGACCTTTTTGAAAAGGCAAAGCTCTGAAGATAATAAAAAGATCAGTGGTTGCCAGGGTTTCTAAAGGAGGGAGAAATAGGTGAAGTACAGGGAATTTTTAGGACAGTGAAAGTTTCTGTATACTATAATAGTGGATACATATTATGGATTTGTCAGAATTCCTGGAATGTACAACACAAAGAGTGAATCTTAATGTAAAACTGTGGACTTTAGTTAACATGATGTATCTGTATTGGCTCATCAGTTGTTAAAAAGGTACCACATCGGGCGCCTGGGTGGCTCAGTTGGTTGGGCGACTGCCTTCGGCTCAGGTCATGATCCTGGAGTCCCGGGATCGAGTCCCATGTCAGGCTCCCTGCTCAGCAGGGAGTCTGCTTCTCTCTCTGACCCTCCCCCCTCTCATGCTCTCTCTCTATCTCATTCTCTCTCTCAAATAAATAAATAAAATCTTTAAAAAAAAAAAAAAAGGTACCACATCTATACAAGATGTTAATTAGAGGACCTGGGCTGGGCAGAGAGGGGGGTTATGGGAACTTTCTACTTTCCACTCAGTTTTTCTATAAACCTAAAACTAATCCAAAAAAAAGTTTATTAACTTAAAATATATATAGGGGAGTGTTTAAAAATGCTGATTACTAGGCTCCAATCCAGAGATTCTGATTTGACACATGGGTTTCCCCAAAGTAGTCTTAGGCTTAAATCCACAGTTTCCTACCAAAGAGCAAGAAATCCCCCAAGTTACCAAGTCAGGAAGACATGATTTTCCAGACTAGTCCATCAGCATCGCCTAGAAAAGTACACATACTTACTGATACTTTAGGAAGTCACAGAAGTAAGGGGGACTGATTGGAAGTCAAGACCATTGGTACAGTGAGTCTGAGGCTTAATGATTTCTAAATCATTGCTGGAAAAAGGTTTAAGGAACAAAATGGTCAGAGTTTCAGATGATAAGTGGCTTTTATACTAAATTTCTTTTTCTCAGAAGTTCCTAGGAAGGGCTTTGTTTTAGAACGTGAGTCCAAAAGTCATACTTACTTTGGGCTACAGTTTCTAGGATTTCCTTAGTGGTGACTAAGACTATAAGTGTGCCTCCCTTTCACTTTAGGGCTTCTTGTTTCTTTGGACTTCTCTTCCTAAACTCCAGGTTTCTGGGGTAGCCCTGGTCTTGGCTACTGAGCCTCAGGGTCCCTGCCCCCCACTCAACCCTTCCCCAGAAGTGGATACCCTGCTGCTACTTGCTCTACAGACAGGTTTGGAATCTCACTCAAATCGTCGGTCTCTTCTGGCTAATCATATTAAGTTAACTACGTTGTCATAATGGGGGATAATGAGCTATTATGTTACTCCCTTTCCACAATTGACAGTATGCATCAAAAGCCTCTATATTGCTCATGTCCCTTGGCCCTGCAATTCCATAAATGTCAGCAAAGCTTTATCTATAAGGATGTTCTTTTTACAGCATGTATAGTGTTACACAGAAAACATTTTGAAAATATTTTATAGGGGACTACTCTGCAAAAAATTTCCCCATAATCATTCACCTTCATGGTCCCAAGGAGAGGATGGAGGGAATGCCACCTAGGGCTGGAGGAATTTGTAACACAGGGAAAGTCTTTGAGCAGGAAGAAATAATGCAAATCATTTGCTATTTCTGGAGGAGAGGGAAAGAGAGTAGGGAACTCTGGAGGGGAGGGGGGCAGGGATAGGCAGATGTGGGTGTTCTGTTTTCCCTATTCTGCACCAGAATTCTGATGCAGGCCTTGTTAAATGGGTTGAAGAGAAAGAGCAGAACATCAGGGTGCATGGTTGACTGGCTCCGGGGCTCCTGAAATCATCTGGGAGAAGGTTATTCAGCCACATCCCCCATAGGGCTGGAGTGCTGCCAGCTCAGCATTGGTGGTCGAAGGGGGCTGTTGGGGTACCCCAAAGACATATGGCTGGACTCCCTCAGCCTCTTTTAGCCCAGGACTTTACAACTGTCTACGTGCCTTAATGTGGGCACAGAGTATTGGTGGGCTAGTAGCTTTGGCTCAGGACACAGAGGTGATAGTGTGCTGGGACTTTAAGATAAGATGCAAATGGCTGGTACCAGGAAATCCAGTTGTAGGAGCCACATAATGGCCTCAAAGGCCATTAGAGACTGTCACAGCTCAACAGACACCAGGCCCAGGACAAATCAAACCCTCCAATCTTCATTAGAGGGCAATGAGGGTGTATACAGTAGCACATGGATCCAAAGCCTTAAACCAACCACTCCACCCTTCCTGCCAGAAGTTCAGACTCAGACTCAGGGAGGAAACCTGGAAACTGAACATTTATTCAAAGAAACTGACCTGAATGGGACTACTTAATCCAGAAAAAAACTGAGAGAATTTTCATTTTCTTCTTACAATAGTGTTGGAGGCCAGATTAGATCAATAATGGAAAATAAATGACATTTCTTGGCTCATCTGTGGAGTGCTGTGTTAAATTTTCAAACCACTACATTTACCAGATAGCCAAGTTACCCTCAAGGCAGGAGGTTGGAGGACCCTTCTTCAGAGACCTAAACCAAAGAAGGGAACATCCATTATTGATGTTGGGGTGTTTTAAAAAACAAAGCTGGTGGTCCTGTAGTGAAATCACCAATTGGCAAACTCCAGATCTCACAAAAAGAGTTTCTGATTTCCATTTTACTGCTCTTTTAAATATGAATGGGCAAGCAAGGCTCAGCAGACATTTGAGGAGAACTTACAATGTGAGAGAGAAACAAGAAAAAAGGGGGAGGGGGTACTCAGAAGGATCAGATAATACAAAGAGTAGAGGAGAAATAAATCCTTAACATCTTCAGAGAGAAGGGAAAAGATCTTTAAAACAACGACAGATGATATGTAGAAAGGGAACAATCAGAGCTTAAGAAAAAACCTTTAGAAATTATAAATATGACAGCTGAAATTAAAAGAGAACAGAAGATGAGATTAAGGATATCTCACAGGAAATAAAACAGAAGGAGAAAGTTCAGTAGGATAGAAAAGCATAAGAAAAAGATCAGTTTAGGAGGCTGTTTTAGTTACCTATGGCTATGTCACAAATTACCCCCAAATGTAGTGGCTTAAAACAACAATAAACACTTATTATCTCACAGAGTGTTTGTAGGTCATCCAGAACTTAGCTGAGTGGTTCTGGGTTGGGGTCTGTCTTGAGGTTGTGGTGAAGATGTTGGCTAGAACTTCGGTCACCTAAGGGCTTGACTGGCCAGCAGGGTCAGTCCCAAGATGGCTCCCTCACAGGGCAATTCCTTGCTGGCTATTGGCAGGGAGTCCAGTCCCTTGTCATGTGGACCTCTGCATAGAGCTGCTTGAATGTCCTCATGACATGGCAGCTGTCTTCCCCTGGGGCAGATAATCCAAGAGAGAGAGCAAGTAGGAAGTTGCAGTGCCTTTCAGAAATAACATACTGATCCTTGCATCACATTCTGCTTGCTAGAAGTGAATCACTAAGTCTGACCCAGGAAGAGAATGCTAGAAAGGCTTAATGGTCATGACAGAACTCACAGTTTTGCTAGGCAGTGGTGTGGTGAGGTTACAATGTCAGACAGTCATGGGCCTGAATCTTGGCTCCCCCTCAAGCAAATTAATCTCTCCTCTGTTCCCTCCTCTCTAAAATGGGTATGATATTGCCACTCTACCTGTTTTGTTTTGTTTTTTTTTTTTAAAGATTTTATTTATTTGACAGAGACACAGCAAGAGAGGGAACACAAGCAGGGGGAATGGGAGAGGGAGAAGCAGTCTTCCCGACGAACAGGGAGCCCAGGGTGGGGCTTAACGACTGAGCCACCCAGGCACCCCTCTACCTGGTTTTGATGAGTTGAGAATAAACAAAGTGACTTGCACATGGTAGATGCCCAGTTATTAATATTGTGATGGCTTTGAGAAAAATAGAAAGGATGTGGTTTATTCTGAAGTCCTGGCTAAACCCAAACCAGAGCTCAGAAAAACAGCAGAATTCCCTCTGGACACCCACACTAGTCAACAGCTAAATAATTAGAATGCAGTGCTCTATCATTTCTGAATAATGATGAGAATTCTGCCTAGAGCCCATAAGAAGAATCTTCTGGTATATGGGTGTATGGATTTGGATGAAACTTTTCAGCTAGTGAAGGTCATGTTTTGGTTGTTAGTTCTTGGGAGGTCTTTTGCCAAAAAAATGTTTGAATCTCCAACCTCACAGCAGAGTCAATAACAGAATGATTTAGTGAGAGGCAAGAAGTCATCAACCATCTTTAAGTCAAAATTTCCCCAGTCAGACTAGACTGGTAAATATAGGCCTAATTGGTTCCCCATCCACCCTTCAATAAAAGAAGTGCATCTCTCTTTTTATAATTTACCTGGCGTTAATGAAATCAGAGTGATGTGGGACACAGTAAAACAGTACAGCTTTTTGTGATGATATTGGTTTGGATTATTGGGGTAAATGAATTACATTAGTCATAATGCCAACTTTGGCTTGTGTATGCCTCCCCTACTTGATGCAGCCATTACTGTTTTTTTTTTAAATTTTTATTATTTATTTGACAGAGAGACAGCGAGAGAGGGAACACAAACAGGGGGAGCGGCAGGCAGAGGGAGAAGCAGGCTTCCCGCTGAGCAGAGAGCCCAATGTGGGGCTCGATCCCAGGACCCTGGGACCATGACCTGAGCTGAAGGCAGACGCTTAACGACTGAGCCACTCAGGCGCCCCGCCATTACTGTTTTTGATCAGCAACCTTGAAGTGGGAAGAATTGAAACTCTCTTTCCCAGTTCTACAGATGAGGAGACAGAAACCCAAAAAAATGAAGTGACATTCCTGAAATCACACTTGTTTGTGCAGAACTAAGACCAGAGTTCAGTCTTCTCAGGGTCCAGTGCAACACCCATCACCTCCCATCCCATGGCATTTAGCTAGTGATAGGAGGGAATGAGTCTTCACAATCAGATGATGGCATCAGAGCAGGGTCTCTGGCCCTCTGATTTGATGTTCACTGGACAAAGCCTGCCCCAATGACATACGCTCAGGCTTGGGCCTTAGGCCTCAGTTTAGCTAGGGACACATTCTCTCTTGGCCATAGTTTCTTGTCTCTAAAATAAGAATCCTGACCTACTTTGTTAGACTGTCCTCAGGGAAGAGATAAATATTTTTAAATTAAATTAGAAATGTGTTTATAAATGTTCTAATATAACATAATAATACTTTGCCTTCAATGATGCATTTATTCTTCTGAGAACCTAAAAGAAATTAATATTATTTCCATTAACACAAATATTTTGTAGAGTATGAAAGATACAAAAATACTAGTAATTTGCTCTGGAGAACCACACAAGTCATTTGCCCACTTTCAGATTCATTCTCTGCTCCTCCCCCATCTACATTTTTGGGGCTCTCTTGCTTTCTAGGTAGGAGGAGCTAATGGGCATGGTTTATACTCCCCTTCCACCTTGAGAGCACAGGCCAGTGCATAGTCTGGGCACCCTAACCAACCTGCCATCTCAGTGAACCCTGGCCTTCGACCACACCAGCCCTAATTGTCCCACCAAGGTGGCCACAGGGCAGTGTACACTGGGACACCCTTGGTTAGCACTCGCTACAGCCCAAGCCTTTGCACCAAGTTGACACAGGCACAAAGCACCCAAGAACACTCCAGGATCATTATCACTTTGGCTTTAGACAGCTTGCTAGGGTTCCCTCAGTGCAGAGCACCCCACAACATCTCAGTTGGCATCTTCTTCAGATCCAGCCACCCTGTTAGGGTGCCCTCTGTGAGGAGTGCCCCAGGAACCCCAGGCTTGTGCCTCCATAGGTTTCAGCCACCCCGCAGAGCACCCCTTGTGGAGAGTGCCCCAGAACACTCCCTCCCATGCTGGCCTCTGCTCTAGCCACCTGGCTACCTGCTGCGCTGAACACTTTGGGATACTCCAGCCTGCACCCAAGTCAGCTTCAGGTGTCCTGCCAGGTCAACCTCAGTGTGGAGAGCCCTGGGACACCCCGGTGTGCACTTAATTCAGCTTCAGCTGTCCTATCAGGGCACATTTTGCATGGAGAGCCCGGGGACCCCACTAGCCCATGCCCATTTTAGCTTTAGCTGTCCTAACAGGACATTCCCTATGCAGAGTACCCTAGGACATCCTGCAGCCTGAACTCCACCTCAGCTTCAGCAGCCCCTTCAGGGCACCCTCAGTGTGGAGAGTCCAGGAACATTTATATCCCCTCATTTATATCCCCTTTTGCTTCAACTATCCTGCCTAGGTGCCCTCTATGTGTAGAGGCCTGGATCTCACTGGCTGGCTTCTACTTTAGTTTCAGCTATTCTGCTAGGGCATTCTCTGTGCAGAGAGCTCAGGAACTTCCTCGCCCACATACCACATTAGCTCCAGCCACCACATCAAGGCACCCCCTGTACAGAGCACCCTGGAACATTCTGGCTGGCACCTATTTCAGCTTCAGCTGTCCTGCTAGGATGCCCTAAGTGCACAGAACCCCCTTTTAGCTGTCCTGACAGGGCATGCACTATGTGGAAACCCCAGCACATGCCAGTCACAACTCCAGCCAGCCAGCAAAAGTCACCGAGTACACACAGCCTGCATAAGGCACAACCAAACACAAGACTGTTCTTTCAAGTTTAGAAAAAGTAGCTGTTCTGCTTAATCCATAGAAACAAGCACAGAAGGTCAACCAAAATCGGGAGACAGAGGAATATGCTCCAAAAGAAAGAACAAGAAAAAAGCTTCAGAAAAAGAACTAACTGAAATGGAGATAAGCAATATGTCTGATAAAGAAGTTAAAGTAATGATCTTAAAGATACTCACCAGGCTGGAGAGAAAAGTGGAAGAACTAAGTAATACCTTCAATAAAGGGATAGGAAAAAAAAAAAAGTCAACATTGAAGAATACAATAACTGAAATAAAAAACACCTAGAGGGGTGCCTCGTGGCTCAGATGGTTAAGCATCTGCCTTTGGCTCAGGTCATGATCTCCCTGACCTTCTTCCTCTCCCTCTCCCTCTACTATTCCCCCTGCTTGTGCACTCTCACTCTCTCTGTCAAATAAATAAAATCTTTAAAAAAAAAGATATTAAACAAACAAACAAACACCTAGAGGGAATCAACAGTAGAACATGCCAGCGATCTGGAAGATAGGATCATGGTAAGCACCCAAGCTGAACAGCAAAAAGAGAAAAGGATTTTTTAAGATTAGGGTAAGTTAAGGGATGTCTTGGACAATATCAGGTGAACAAACATTCACATTATAGGGGGCCCAGAAGAAGAAGAAGAGAGAGAGAAATGGGTAGAAAACTTACTTGAAGAAGTAATAGCCAAAAACCTCCCTAACCTAGGGAAGAAAATGGATATCCAAGTCCAAGAAGCACAGAATTACAGATCAGATGAACCCAAGGAAATCCACACCATGACACATAATAATTAAAATGTAAAAAGGTAAACGGGGCGCCTGGGTGGCTCAGTTGGTTGAGCGACTGCCTTTGGCTCAGGTCATGATCCTGGAGTCCCAGGATCGAGTCCCATATCGGGCTCCTTGCTCAGCAGGGGGTCTGCTTCTCCCTCTGACCATCCTCCCTCTCATGCTCTCTCTCTCTCATTCTCTCTCTCAAATAAATAAATAAAATCTTTAAAAAAAAATGTAAAAAGGTAAAGACAGAATCTTAAAAGCAGCAAGAAAGAAACAAGAATACTTTGTAGGTAACTACCTACGAGGGAAATCTATAAGGCTATCAGCTGATTGTTCAACAGAAACTTTGTAGGCCAGAAGAAGGTAGCATGATATATTCAAAGTGCTGAAAGGCAAAAACTTGCAACCAAGAATACTCTACCCAGCAAGGTTAACATTCAGATTTGAAGGAGAGATAAATAGTTTCCCAAACAAACAAAAAATAAATGAATTTATCACCACTAAACCAACTTACAAGAAATGTTAAAGGCACTTCTTTAAGTGGAAAAAAAAGATCATAATTGAACATAAGAAAATTATGACTAAAAAGATATAAAATAAGACAACATATACATAAAGTGTGGAGGAGGGAGTAAAGAGGAGAAGAGGAAAAAGGAAAAGAAAAATATTCTTGAAGAAAAGAAAAAAATAACCATCAAATTAATATAGACTGCTCTTTACTTAGGAGATGGTTATTCATGGTAACCACAAATCCAAAACCTATGACAGATACACAAAAAAATAAAGCCAAACATAAGACTATAGAAACTCATCAGTTACAAAGAAAGAGGGCAAGAGAAGAAAGGAACAAAGAACACAAAAACAACCATAAAACAAGTAACAAAATGACAAGAAGTACACACCTATCGATAGCTACTTTAAATGTAAATGGCCTAAATGCTCCAATGAAAAGACATAGAGTAGCAGTAGATAAAAAGCAAGACCTATCTATCTGCTGCCTACAAGAGACTCACCTCAGACCTAATGACACATACAGACTGAAAGTAAGGGCATGGAAAAACATTTATCATATAAATGGAGGAGAAAAAAAGCCAGGGTATCAGTACTTATATCAGACAAAATAGACTTCATTTTTTAAAGATTTTATTTATTTATGAGAGAGAGAGAGCACGTGAGAGCGCCCATGTGAGTGGGAAGGGGCAAAGGGGAGAGAGAAAGAATCTGAAGCTGACTCTGCACAGAGCCCAATGTGGGCCTCAGTTCCACAACCACAAGATCATGACCTGACCTGAAACCAAGAGTTGGACACTTAATCAACTGAGCCACCCAGGTACCCCTGACAAAATGACTTAAAACAAAGACTGTAACAGGAGACAAGGGGATTACATAACAATAAAGGGATCAGTTCAGCAAGAGAATATAACAATTGTAAATATCTATGACCCAACATTAGAGCACCTAAATACATAAAGCAAATATTAATGGATATAGTAAGAGAAATTGATAGTAATGCAATAATAGTAGGGGCCTCTAACATATCACTTATATTAACGGATAGGTCATCCAGGCAGAAAATCAACAACAAAACAATGTCTTTGAATGACACATTGGACCAGATGGATATAACAGATATATACAAATCATTCCAACCAAAACCAACAGAATATACATTCTTCTCAAATGTACATGGAAAATTCTCCAGATTACGTATTAGGCCACAATACAAGCCTCAGTAAATTTAAGAAGATTGGAATCAAAACATGTATCTTTTCTGATCACAAGGGTATAAAACTAGAAATAAATCACAAGAGGAAAACTGAGAAAAAACACATATATGGGGACTAAACAACATGATACTTAACCAGTGGGTCAAGAAAACACTCAAAGAAGTTTTTTTAAAAAATACCTGGAGACAAATAAAAATGAAAACACAATGGCCCAAAATCTTTGGGACACAGCGAAAGCACTT
Source organism: Leptonychotes weddellii (assembly GCF_054177405.1). Lineage (NCBI taxonomy): Eukaryota > Metazoa > Chordata > Mammalia > Carnivora > Phocidae > Leptonychotes > Leptonychotes weddellii. The sequence continues at coordinate 48,150,027 of NC_138373.1, forward strand.
CTAGGAGGGAAATATATAGCAGCATAGGCCTAACTCAAGAAATAGGTAAAAGCTCAAATAAACAATCTAACCTTACACTTAAAGGAACTAGGGAAAGAAGAACAAAGCCCAAGGTGAGTAAAAGACAATAAGAGCAGATGTAAATGACATAGAGACTAAAAAAAGAAAGAAAGAAAGAAAACATCAGTGAAACCAGTTCTTTGAAAAGATAAAATTGATAACCACACTCATCAAGAAAAAAGAGAAAGAACCTAAGTAAATAAAACCAGAAACAAGAGAGGAGAAATAACAACTAACACCATAGAAATACAGAAAATTATAAGAGAATACTATGAGAAATTAATCAACAAATTGGACAACCTAGAAGGAATGGATAAGTTCCTAGAAACATACAATCTTCTAAAACTGAACCAGGAAGAAATAGAAAATCTGAATAGACTGATAGAAGTAACAAAATTGAATCAGTAATCAAAACCTACCAAAATATAAAAGTCCAATTCACCAGAATCACTGGTGAATTCTACCAAACATTAAAGAAGAGTTAATACTTATTCTTCCCAAACTATGCCAAAAAATAGAAGAGGAAGTGAATCTTCCAAATACATTGTATGAGATCAGTATTAACCTGATACAAAAACTAAACAAAGACACTGCAAAAAAGGAAAACTACAGGCCAAACTCCTAATGAACATAGATGCAAAAATCCTCAACAAAATATTAGCAAACCAAATTCAATACTACATTAAAAAGATCAATCACCATGATCAAGTGGGATTTATTCTGGGGATGCAGGATGGGTCAATATTTGCAAATCAATCAATGTGATACACCACATCAACAAAACAAAGAATGAAAATCAAATGATCATCTCAATAGATGCAAAAAAATCATTTGACAAAATTCAACATCCATTCATGATAAAAACTCTTTAACAAATTGGGGTTGGAGGGAACATACTTCAATATAATAAAGGCTATCTATGAAAAACCCACAGCTAACATCATAATCAATGGGGAAAAACTGAGAGCTTTTCTTCTAAGATCAGGAATAAGGCAAGGATGTCCACTCTCACCACTTTTATTCAACATAATACTGGAAGTTCTAGCCACAGCAATCAGGCAAGAAAAAGAAAGAGGCATCCATATTGGTGAAGAAATGAAAATGTCACTATTTGCAGATGACGTGATAGTATACGTAGAAAATCCTAAAGACCACCAAAAAAAAAAAACCAAAACAAAACAAAAAAACAAACCTACTAGAAGTAATAGGTGATAAGTGAATAGTAATAAGTGAATTCAGTAAAGTTGTAGGACACAAAATTAATACCTGGAAATTGGTAGTATTTGTATACACCAATAACAAAGAAGCAGAAAGAGAAATTAAGAAAACAGCACCATTTATAATTGCACCAAAAAGAATGAAATACCTAGAAATAAATTTAACCAAAGAAGTGAAAGATCCGTACTTCAAAAAGTATAAAACAATGATGAAAGAAATTGAACATAACACAAATGAAAAGATATCCCATGCTCATGGATGAGAAGAAAAAAAATTGGGAAGTGTGAGCCCTCCAGCTGTATTCTTTTTCATAAAAAGATTGTAGCCACTATGGGAAACACTATGGACCTTCCTCAAAAAGTTAAAAATAGAACTATCCTATGACCCAGCAATTGTACTAGTAGGTATTTACCCAAAGAATACTGATTCAAAGGGGCACATGCACCCTGATGCTATAGCAGCATTATTAACAATAGTTAAAGAGTAAAATTATTGAAAGAGCCCAAATGTCCATTGACTGATGAATGGATAAAGAAGAAGTGGTGTGTGTATTATATATCATATATGTATGTATATATATATTAGTCATCAAAAAGAATGAAATCTTGCCATTGGCAATGACATGGATGGAACTAGGGTATATCACACTAAGTGAGATAAGTCAGTCAGAAAAAGACAAATACCATATAATTTCATTCATTTAGAAACAAAACAGTTGAGGGGTGCCTGGGTGGCTCAGTCAGTTAAGCATCTGCCTTTGGCTTAGGTCATGATCTTGGGGTCCTGGGATGGAGCCCCACTTGGGGCTCCCTGCTCAGCCAGGAGCCTGCTTCTCCCTCTCCCTCTGCCCCCTCCCCCCGCTCCTCCTTTCTCGCTCACTCTCTCTCAAATAAATAAAATCTTAAAAAAAACAAAACGAACATAGGGGAAGGGGGAAAAAGAGGGAACAAAACCATAAGAAACTCTTAATAATAGAGAACAAACTGAGGATTGATTGAGGGGAGGTGGGCAGGGGATGGACTAAATGAGTGGTGGGTATTAAGGAGGGCACTTGTGTTGAGAACTGGGTGTTGTGGATAAGTGATGAATTACTAAAATTCTACTCCTGAAGCCAATATTACACTATATGTTAACTAACTAGAATTTAAATAAAAATTTGAAAAAAAACACACAAAATTATGTTGAAGGTCATTTTCAGCACAAAGAATAAAGTTATAAGGAATGGGGAAAAAAAGATTCGTTTTTGTTATTGTAGGTCCCTTGAATTTTTATATAAATTTTAAGATAAGTTTGTCAATTTCTACAAAAAAGGTGGCTGGAATTTTGAATTGTGTTGAATCCATAAACCACTACAGGAAGTATTACCATCTTAATAAGTCTCCCAATCCATGAACATAGATGTCTTTCCATTTATTTAGGTCTTCTTTAATTTTTTCAATGATATTTTATAGTTTTCAGTGTACAAATGTGCCTCTTTTGTTTAATTTATTGCTAAGTATTTTTTTGGTGCTCTTATTAAATGGAATAATTTTCTTAGTTTCATTTTTGGAGTGTTGATTGCTAGGGTATAGAAACATAGTTTATTTTTATATATTTATTTTGTAACCTGCAACCTTGTCAAACTTGTTCATTAATTTCAGTAGTTTTTTAGTGGATTCATAGATTTTTTTATATACAGTATCATGTCACATGCAAATAGAGATCATTTTACTTCTTTCCAGTAGGGATGCTATTTATTTCTTTTTCTGGCCTGATTGCCCCTATTAGAACAACCAGTACCATGTTTAATAGAAGTGGCAAGAGTAGACATCTTGGTCTTTTTCCTGATACTAGAGCAGTCATTCACCATTGAGTATGATGTTAGCTGTGAATTTTTCGTATTCTCTTTATCACATTGATAAAGTTCCCTCCTATTCCTAGTTTTTTTTAAATGTTTTATTAAACGAATACACTTTTGTGCCCTGCCCTAACCCATAGATCTTTTAGTCTCTACTACTCCAAATGGATTTTAGTTCCACGAAAATGACAGCAAATAGCTACCACATTTGATCTCTTCCCACTAACTAGCTTATTCCCTCAGATTGAACAAAGCAGTTAAGTTACTTAGAAAAGTATTTAGGGTGTTCCATAATGTATAAAGCATATATAGTACTAAGATTTAAAATTTAAGCAAAGAAAAAAAATACTGCGGTAAAACAAAATCTGTATTTTATTAATGCCACAAGTCTGTTGTTGCTTGAGTGTTTTCTTCCTGTTATCCCACAGCAATTGGCATTAGTTTGCCTTTCTCAATCATTTGTGGGAAGTGGGTAGGGATTTGGGTCATGCTTTCGTAGCTGTGTAACCTGTAGCAAATTATTTAATCTCTCTGTACCTTAATTTCCCCATCTGTAAAATGATCCTGAATACCTAACTTACGAAGAGACATATATCTATGTTAAGTACTTAATTTAGTGCCTGACACTTGGCAAATACACAATAAAAGTTAGCTCCTATCATTATTATTATTATTACCAAACTTACCAAACTTAGCCACATATGAGCTCTGTGTCTCTATTTCACATTCCACAGGTTATTTAATATTTGTGTATGAAGAATAAGTCATTGAGGAAGCAGAAACAAGTCTTTATAGTCTAATAACCATTATGACAGCCACCACTTCCAGTTACCACTTATTATTGAATATTCATCTAGATCAGAGTGTGGGTTTGGAGATCATGGACACAGAAAGAATCATTGAAAGTCATTTTGAAAATTCAGGCCTATAGCATTTTTACTTTATCCTCAGCATTTTCATTAGCTTAAAATTAAAAACATTTTCTAGAAATAAAGAGAAAATAATGTGCTATAGATTTGCTTCTCAATATTATTAAATAGCAGAAACATTAAGCATGAGCCACTTTGCATATCCCAGAGGGAACAGTTCCTTCCACAAACATACACTCCCCACCACCTCAAAGATGGACCCCTGTGCTCCCTACTGCTGCAGTGTGTGCAAGGCTGGGAGTGCTGGGGAGGGGAGGATGGACTGTCCCTGGGTATGATCCATTTCTAAGCCCTTGTCTCTTAGATTTTATTAACTCTGAAAGTGGGTACTTCGCTTACCATCCTTTTTGGGAATTTGGGCTGAACTTTTCTTGGCTCTTCCCAGAGAGGCAGATAGTTGTCCCTCAAAACACATGCTCCCTTTCCCAAGGTAGACTTATCACTGGAAAGTAGCCACTCTGCCAGGTACCACATTTCATGCAGCTGGGTGCCACCATGTACCTGAGTTCACTAATAGAGTGTCCACAGAAGTGATGCCACTTCTTGGGCTGCTCATAAAACTTTGTGGAGCTCTGCATACCCTTATTTCTTCTTGGATGGAATATAGATAACCTCTAGAGAGTTAAAGATGGCAAAGCCTCCATCACCATTGATCCCTGAACAACTGTGGGCAGGAAACCACTCTGCTGACCTCTTCTATCAGTACTGTTATAGGAGTGACAAAACTCTACTGTGTTAAACTTCTGAAAGTTCAGTGTTTGTTTCAGAGGCTAGCATTATCCTAATTCTCTCACTTTTACAAACCCTGAATATTTATATAATCAGGGTTGTTTTACAGTGAGCATTTGTCTTAGTTCATTTGGACTGCTGTAACAAAATACCACAGACTGAGCAGCTTATAAACAACAGAAATTTACTTCTCTGAGTTCTTGAGGCTGGAAGTCTGAGAGCTTCCAGGGTGCCAGGTCGGGTGAGGGCCCTCTTCCAAGTCAAAGACTCCTTGCTTTGTCCTTATTTGGTAGAAAGATCTAGCTAGTTCTCTGGGATGTCTTTTATAAGGGCATTAATCCTATTCAGGAGGGCTCCACCCGCATGACCTGTTCTCTTCCCAAAGGCCCTTGGGCATTAAGTTGCCAATATATGAATTTGATGAGGACACAAATACTCAGACCATAGTAGCATTTATACAGGGAGAAAGTCTTCTTTTTTCCTAAATAGAAGAGAAAAAAGGAAAGAAGGAAGGGAGGGAGGGAGGAAGGAAAGAAGGAAAGGGATGAAGAGTGGAAGGAGGTAAGGAAATTTGATTTATCTTAGAACCTGGGCTAATTGGAACATGTTGAGAGATTAACATGCATAAGCACATGCATGAATATTTATTTATAGTCATTCATGTTTATATGGATTTCTCTTACCTACTGGGTAGTTATCAGTTCATTCTTTAAACATCAAATGCCTACAATATGCCAGGCAGTGTATGGACATAATAGAACATAAAGGTTAGTAAGATATCGTCCTTAGCCTCCAGGGGCTCAGAGACCTAGAGCCTAGTTTTGCGGGTATCCCATATAGTCATATAGTTCATCTCTTAGAGTGACACAGAATGCCAGCTCCCCTGGATATTTTGGATCAACTCTAGAAATTGTCTGGAGCATGTACTCACATTTAATTTTCAGGAGGAGAGTATTCTCTAGGATGGGAAGTTTCGACCAGAATCCTCCCAGAAGGAAAAGTCAGCCCTCACATCGTCTTTACACAAATTCCCAGGAGCCCAGTACTAGTGAAGACAGGAAAAAGACTAAAGGGGGAGACAAGATGACAGAAACTCATCCACATCTGAAGAGTAGAGAAGTCCTTGAGCTCAAAAACAGACTCTAGTCTCTTCCATTTCAGGGTCATTTGCCTGAGAAAATGAAGCACGGACATTTTTAAAGCTAGTTTGAGAAAGAAATCACAAAAGTAAACGTTTGTGGAATCCATGTATAGGGCTCTGATAACTTCAGAGGCTTGCAAGGAAACAACATTGCTCTGAATTTGGTGTAAGTGAAACAGAAACATATGATTTAGATTTCCATGAAAAATAAACCCAGCTCCACAGAGGGAATAGAAATAGCACCTGAAGGCCATATGCCTTTGTGTGGGCTTTTGTGTTTGTAAACCCATAAGCCTTGCAGAAAGAGTTGAGATTCTCAGGCCCTGAGCAACATCCTAGCTCCCTGCAGAGCCAGGCTCACTGGTCTTGGTAATGAAGCTTGGTTGGGTTTTCTAGAGGCTAGAATCTTTACTTGAAATTAGAGATACTTAGGGGGTCTCTTAAGACAGTAAGGTGGGAGAGGTGGAGAAGGAGAGATTGAGATTTACTCCTTAAAAGGCAAGGTTTATGAACCACAGAATATCTTTTACTCTGGATTTTATGTTCAATCAATGCTCTTGTCTTAATCAGTTTGGGCTACCATAACAAGTATACCATAGATGGGGTGGCTTAAACAACAAATATTTTTTTCTCACAGTTATGGAGACTGGGAAGTCTAAGATCCAGGTGCTCACATATCCAGTGTCTGGGGAAGACCTGCTTCCTGGTTTGCAGATGGCCATTTTCTCACTGTATTCTCACATGGCTGGGGTCCAGGTTGGGGAGGGGCGGCAGGAGGGTAGGTAGAGAGGGGAAGCTCTCTCATGTCTCTTTCTATAAAAGCACTAATCCCATCATGAGGGCTCTACTCTTATAAGCTAATTACCTCCCAAAGACCCCACCTCCTAATACTATCATATTGGAAGTTAAGATTTCAACACATGAACTTTGAGGGGACATAAACATTCTGTCCATAACAGCTCCCAGTCAAATCTGAGGAGAAAGTGAGCACAGGAAAATGTTCAGTGGGAGGCATCTCCTGTTAAAAACCAGGTACAATAGTTTGGTTTGCGTACTGCGTCAGAGCTGAGTAGGAAAATATAGCAGGATTGGATTGGATATCTGCACCATGCTTAAAGGAAGAAAGGAATGAAACCACAGCATAGGATAACATAGAACCAAACTGAAAAGACAGTTGTTTGTTAGATCTTTGGGAGTACATTTTTGGGGTAATATTCCACAGTTAATCACAATAGTGTCATGCTTCCCCCTAAAAACCATGTCTACCTGCATGGCAGCTAGAAATCTGTACAACTTTTTGCAAATGACTTGACCCTACACAGGAGGTACTGCCCAAAAGGACCAATGCAGCTTAAATGACTGTTCAGGCTTCCTAAATTATTAGCTGCAATCTTGTGCCTTCCTACATAAAAAAAGTCCTTTAAACTCTGATCATTCTGTGATCTTCAAAAACAGATATGTATTATTCTAGAGATAGTACCATCATGCTTTGGGCTTTGGTCACAGTGCCGCAGCCATGTTTCTTCAATCTTAACTATAACAGTTTGTTCCAGCCTGGACTTCCAGCTGTCAGTAGCTGCATCTCTGTGCCATGGGGCTTCTCCTAGAACTAAAGAATACTGTAGCCTGAGACTCAGCACACCATAGGTACCAGGCAATTAACACCTCTCATTAGCAGCTCTCAACTGATGACTCTTGGGAGTTTGTGTATAAATACCCCAGTTCCCCCAGTCCTCAATGGGATCGTGGTGAGGCATGTGTTTGACACAGTTCCCAGACTCTCCACGGTATTAAACTCCAGTTGTCCACTGTGGTGGCTAATTTAGTGTTAGGCTACCTTTCCTTGGATCAATTCCTCACTCTCTTCCTGAGGCTTCTGGGGAAAACCTACACTAAAATAGACACTAAAATGCTAGCTAAATCTCCATGCTTAGCAGCCCACCTCACTTCCTAATCTTAAGCAAGAGGCTTAAATCACTTAAGTGAAAGTGATTACAGCAAGTTTTGGGTACATCTAAAAGCTCCAAGCAGTTGTAAGAAGATGAAATACCCTCTAGCAAACTCTTAAATTCCAAAGTAAAGAGGGCTTGGCTAAGCATGGGCAACCTCTGTCATCATTCCCTCTCTCTCTCTCTGTCTCCTGCCCCTGTTTGCTTATTCATTGCCACACTCACCCTCATATAGTTATGGAGCAAGGAAGCCTTACTAAATAACCCAAAAAGTAAAAGGAAATGTCTAGCCAACACAACACTTGTGAGCTGCTGGGTCGTCTGAGATTTGAGCCCAAAGCCATGGCCTGGTTTATTATTTAAATCTTTAAGATCAATTGCATTTGCACTGTTTTCTTTAGTAAAGGTTTTCCATTGATCAAAACTAACTTCAGTGTACCAACTTTCTTAAAGAATAATCAACAATTATCTTTCTCCCTTTTTGGTTATTTATTTCTTTGATGGTGTGGTTTTTAGTGTGTGTCCATGCATGCACACACATTTTCTTTTTCTTTTTTTTTTAAAGATGTTATTTATTTATTTGACAGAGAGAGACACAGCAAGAGAGGGAACACAAGCAGGGGGAGTGGGAGAGGGAGAAGCAGGCTTCCCGCCAATGCGGGGCTTGATCCCAGGACCCTGAGATCATGACCTGAGCCGAAGGCGGATGCTTAACGACTGAGCCACCCAGGCGCCCCCACATTTTCTTTTTAACTGCCAGTGGTAGAAGTCATAACTCGAAAGTAAACCAGTGAGGAATATAAAGGCAGAGCACACTAAATAGAGATGAAGGAGAAAGGAGAAGAGAACTACCCCCAGGGTATCAATTCCAAGTGGTGGGGAAGCCCAGCTGGGCCAGCAGGGGTAATTTATGTGGGCTATCCATCATTGAGGGCCTTAAGAAATATATTTCTTTGTCAACAGCTTCACCATCCTGATGTATCCATATAGACTAGGATATTGGGTTGGGAGGTCATATTTTCCTTTCACTGCATGGTGATTTTATTTGCGAAATTCTGAATCACAGACAAGCTTGCAAAGCCATCAGCTGAGGAGGATACAGATGCTTTTCTAAAGTATCCAGTCATCATGTAACTCTACTTATATTCACCTACAGGTTTTTTTTTTTTACATGCTCACTTTCTTTTCTTTCTTTTTTTGAACATGCTCACTTTCAAGTACCCAAGAGAAAATCCAAACTGAGGATAATGGTCCCCAAATACCAGTCAATTCATTTATTTATTGAGCACCTACTAGATGGCAGGCACTAAAAAAACAGGACAGAGGATTCCTGTCCTTATGGAGCTCTCCGTCCAGTGGGACAGAGGAATTAAATCAATAATTTTACAAAAAAAAATTATTTCTCAACTCATATACTCTGTTTTCACCACATTGCTCCCCTGTAATGCTATTATATCTAAGATGACCAAACATCTGGCTTCCCTGGAACATTACCAATATACTTCTGCTGTCCCAATGTAATTATTAATAATGACACCTTTCACTCTCAAAAGTGCCCCAGTTTCTATGGTAAATTATGTGAAGACCTAACAATAACTACCCTGTCTATACCACCTCAATCCCACTATTGATTTTCTGTGTTCATTTTCTTATAATAGCTAGCTCTCCGCACAGACATCATCGTTCAGCAGGTATTGACTACATTCTGAACACCCCATGAGCAAGAGCAAGGAAATGAGGCAAATCTATTTCTTCACTCTATAAAGCAGTCTCTCCCAGAGATGGACAATTAATCAACTTGTCAGGCAGGCAGTGTGCTGTGTAGTGGGAAAATATTGATTGGACCAGGAGTCCAAGAGCTGTTTTCAGTGATGGCTTTGCCATTTACTAGATGTCATTAAACTTGCTGGAGCCTTAATAAGTGGCCTTATCTTCAAAATGGGGATAATAATACCTGCCTGGACCAACGTTGTCATCACTTGAGCCATTGACTTAAATAAATGGACTGCTAGCCACAGCCACATAAATTTGGGACTAGATTTATTCAGGCACACGCACATAAACATTTCAATAGAGTCTTCTTCACTGGAAACAACACTATTTAATTTGCAATGAGATTAAAATGTTAAGATAACAAGAAGAATAAATGTCCTGCCATACATAGTCGAAGGTCCATTGTTTTATTGCTTATTGAACAATGGGGGAAAAGTGAATCAAAAGGCAAGATGAAGAGTTTCCAGAGCACTCACAGACACCAACGTTGTCATACACAAGCTATAGCCCAATTACACTTTTCTTACATTGGCCCTTCTGGACCAATAGGGAATTAGAAGCATCTACTAAATGATTGTAAAGGTGATTATTAAGAATTAGCAGGACTTGTTCTCCAAAGCTTAGGACACATCTGCATTGCTCAAGCTGAGTAACAATTTGAGTCTGTAGATTTACCCCTGCTCTTGGCCATTTCCTTACAGCTCTGTGCTTTTAAATAGTTCATTTTCTGGTACCTTAGTAGTGAAATATAGTGGGTATAGTTTTACAGATCCCTCAAAGAAAACAAATTAATACACATCATCTCCCCCTGTGGCACATGGAAGCCCATCTGTCCCAGCCTAACCTGCCAAGTCAGCTCAGTCCTGAGCCAGCAAATATTGGCTGTCGTGCAGGCTAGTGTCCAGCAAGATGTTGCCCACCTGCTATCTCAAGGCTTGTATTGCAAAATTGGGTTGTATTTCAGTGTTTGGTCATTCTGAAGTCCTGTATGTGCTGGCAGGAAAAATAATTGGAATTCATCCCCCCAAATCCAGTGGCCTTCCATGATGGGCCAAATACACATCTGTTGGAGCTATTTAGGGGTGGCCTTGACTGAAAGCAGATGATGGCTGTTTGATGGCTCCTCAGGATGTCTGTCTGCCCAGTAAAGGAAAAAGAACTTGAATTCTAGATCCATTTAGGAGAAATAAGGCATTAAAAAATTAGCAAGAAAATTTGGGGTAAAAGACAGTGTGCTTTAGAATGATTATAGGAGGAATTCCTCAATTGCAAGGGTGTAAGACACTGTAGTGCATTATTCAGGGAGAGGAGGTTGGGAAGACTCCTTTACAAAGGGTTTAAAGAAAAAGGGTATCTAATGATCTGCCAAGCTTCTCTGAACCAAGGCATGGACTGAAATGCCACTCATATTCAACTTCCACAGATCTGTGAATATCTAGCTTAATAGGATTCTAGAATCCCTTCCTCAGAAACGTAGTAATGTTAACATCTAATATTTGCGTATTACTCTCTAATTTCCCAAAGTACTATTATATATATTATCATATTTTATTGTTACAGGAAACCTAGGAGGAAGGTAGGGCATGATTATAATTTAAATGTAATAAAATACTACAAGAGGTTTTAGTTATGCCCAGAGGGGGAGCAGTGTGGAGAGGGACCAGAGAGCAAAGATGGCAGTCCTCAAAAAAAATTCCTCTCTTTGGCAAAGCATGTTTGTGCCTCTAGAATATATTATGATAGCCAGCCTTAAAATGGAGAAGCTAAAAGAGATCTGAAAGATGATCAAATTTATTCTCCCACTTTCAAGTGAAGAAATGAGCCCATAAAAGTGAAGTGATCAGACCAAATTCACATGTCAAGAGAGAGGCATAACTGAACAAAAACACAGGTCTCATAACTCCCAAGCCTCTGCTCTTTCCACTTGTCCACAGTCTCCCTTATAATCCTCATGTCTTTCAGTTTCATACCTCATTCTTACCAGAAACCTGAGTATAAAACTGATTATAAGTGATCAAGAAATCATTTTAACCTATTGCCCTATGAAAAATATTGTATACATCATTTTAACTTTTAAGTGCTAGTTTTAAAGAACAAATAAGTAGGAAAAAATAGTTATTGATAGTGATAGTAAGACTGACAGTAAAATTTTTAAAAAGCCAAGAAAAATTTAAAATTAGAAGGACAGTCATACACCCACATTCACTATTTTTATACAATGATAAATTTATTCAGCTAGTCATTAAATATTTCTGAGTGCAAACCTTTTGCCAGCAACTATATTAAGTGTGAGGGATGGAACAAGATGACAATGAACAGGGTAGGTCCCACCAGAGGAAAACCACAGAAGCGTAAAGGAGCAATATACTCTTGGGTGTGGTTTAGTGTTACTGTAGCCTAGAATGTTTATGTGAGTGTGGCAAGAGATGGAGCTGCAAATGTAAGTGTGACCAATCATGGAAAACCTTACATTGCCACACTAAGGAATTTGATGTTGACTTTTAAGGAAAGACAGATGTCAGATTTATATTTCACAAGGAATAATACAGTGGTGTGGGAAGCATGCACTTTAAGACTGGAGACCTTTTAGAAGGCTAAGGAAATTGTCCTCTAGATTCTTTGGCCATTCCTTTTGAGTGATTTTGCAGTCTCCTCCACCTGACCCTTAACATGTTGGGGAATTCATCGCTCTGTCCTTGTCACTTTCTCTTCTCTAGCTACCCACTTCCTAGGTGATCTCATCCAGCTTTGTGATTTTTAATATCATAACATTATTTTTAATATTTAATAATATTTCTGTGCTCATGATCCTCAAATCTTTATTTCCTATGAAGACATGCTCAATATCATTGGTCATTAAGAAAGTACAAATTAAAACTACAATAAGATACCAGCTCACACCCACTAGGAAGGATGGCTATAATTAAAAAGATGTACATTAACAAGTATTGGCAAGGATGTGGAGAAGTTGGAATGCTCATACATTGCTGGTGTGAATAAAAAATGATGCAGCCACTTTGAAGAACAGTTTGACAGTTTCCTAAAAAGTTAAATGTAAGGTTATGTGATCCATAAGTATCAACCCAAAAGCAATGAGAGCATATATTCACACAAAGACTTGTATGTGAATGTTCATAGCAGCATTATTCATAATAGCCAGAAAGTAGAAACAAATGTTTATCAACTGGTGAATGGATAAACAGAATGTGGCATTACAACACAATAGAATATTACTCAGCAATAAAAAAAGAATGAAGTATTGATATTATTGTTATATGTTACAACATGAGTGAATTTCAAAAACATCATGCTAGGTGAAAGATACCAGACACAGAAAACCACATATTATATGGAAATGTCCAGAAAAGATAAATCTGTGAATAGAAAAATTAGTGGTTGCCTGAGGCTAACAGTGGGAACATAGGTTAATGTAAATTGGCATGAGGGATCTTACTGTGGTGATGAAAATGTTCTAAAACTGGATTGTGGTTATGCAACTTGGGCAAACTTATTAAAAATCAGTAAATTGTACACTTAAAATGGGTTAATCTTACCATATATAAATTATACCTGAGTAAAGTTAACTTAAAAAAAAATCTCTATTTCCAACCCTGACATCTTACTAGAATACAGACTTCTATATCCAGTCGATTACTTGACATCTTTGGATGTCTAATAAGTATCTTAAACTTAACATGGCCCCCCAAAAAGTATGTTTTAAAATGAGATGTAGCTTACATAGTTAATACAAATCAAGTGTGTAACTTGATAAATTATACTGTTGTAGAACCACCACCTAGATTCAGATGTTTCCATCAGACCAGAATATTCCTTCATGCTTCTCCCCAGTCAATACTCTGCCCCTCCAAAAGTAATCATTTTTCTGATTTCTATCACTGTTGATTAGTTTTGCCTGTTCTTGAACTTCTTATAAATTGGGTCTGGCTTCTTTCACTCAACCTAATGTCTGTGAGATTCTTTCAGATTGTTGTATGTATCAGTTGTGTAATCTTTTTCACTGCTGTGTATATTGTGTATTCTGTATATGAATATATCACAATGTGTTTATCCATACTCCTGTTGATAGGCATTTAGATTAACTACAGCTTAGATTATTATGAATAAAGCTGCTATGAACATTCTCATACATGTCTCTTGTTGGCTATAAACACTCATTTCTATAGGATATTTTCTTAGAAGTGGAATTGCTATGCCATGGGAAATCCTCGATATTTCCCCTTAAACCTTATCTTTCTTGAATTTCCCCACATCATAAATGCCACTGCTACCTACCTAATTGTTCAAGCTCCAGATGTAACTGTTATCGTACCTTCTACCCCATTACTTTTGTCCTTAATTCCTTCTCTGCATAGGAGCCAAAGTTTTAGAAAAGTAAGTCACATCATATCATTCGCTTGCTTAAAACCTTTTTTTTTCAAATTTCCAATAAAATCTAAACTCCTTTCCTGACTTACACACCCCCGTTTTTTGTTTTTTGGTGTTTTTTAATCTGGCCACTACCTACCTCTGAATCTTTATCTCCTGTGCATGGTGTTCCAGCTGCCTCTGGATTTCCTTTTTTGAATACACCAAGCTCGTTCCCAGGGCATTGGTACCAGTTCTGTTCTTCAGCTGAGAATGCTAGTCCTCTGATCTTTGCATGACTAGCTCCTTCTGTTCATTCAGATCTCAATCCAAAAGTCACTACATCTGAGGGGACTTCTCTGAACACTGAATTTGGGATAGCCATTTGGTCACTAGCTTTCACAACAATGTAGTATAATTCTCTGCAGGGAAATTATGGCTATCATATTTTTATTTATTCCTTTCTTTCTTGTTTGTCTCTGCACAAGAATGTGTGCTCCATAAGAACAGGGAATTCATCTGCCTTGTTTGTTGCACATTGGTGCTTAAACCATGCCTGGCATTCTAGAATGAATGTATGACTTCAGTGACAGCTGTGGTCCAATTGTCACTTCCTTCAGCAGTTCTCAGAAACTCACATGTAGAGCTAGAGAAAGAGGATGGTTGGTTGGAATAATCCAAGTTGTGAGTCTGTCAGGTGGATGCAGACTTTGTTCAGGAAATGGGGATGTTGAGGGTGTTGGCAGGAGAATGCCAGAAGTTATATACCCCAGAATCCAGGTTGGATTGTAAAGGGAAGAAGCTATGTGGGGAGAAAATAGGATTCGGAGGAGACTGGGGCGGGGGGGTCTTGACACAGCCAAAGAATATTTATATCTTTATCTTTCTGACAACTGAATCAGAAAGTGAGGCCAGGGCGCCTGGGTGGCTCAGTTGGTTAAGCAACTGCCTTCAGCTCAGGTCACGATCCCAGGGTCCTGGGATCGAGTCCCGCATCGGGCTCCCTGCTCGGCAGAAGCCTGCTTCTCCCTCTCCCACTCCCCCTGCTTGTGTTCCCTCTCTCGCTGTGTCTCTGTCAAATAAATAAATAAAATCTTTAAAAAAAAAAAAAAGAAAGTGAGGCCAAAATAGCTGAAGAGGTATTGGGACTTACTTGCTCAGCCAGTGGTTCAATAGTACTGAATCTTCCTATATAACTTATTTTATGTGGTCAGTACTTGGCACTAGTCAATAAATATTTGTTGAATGGTTTGATAAATTAATGGAAGGATAAATAAAACAGCAAAGAGATAGTAATAGTTAAATGAATGAATGATAGAATACAAAACTCATGTTCTACTGTGTTGCTTCTGGAAGTTAAAAGAAATAATATCTTGCCATAAATTTGTCAACCTATTTTCAGGTCTCTGGTGATATGAGTAGTCCCCACTCCCCACTCCCACCACCTAAGGGACAAGCCAAACTGTTTGGGATAGCATTCTAAGACTATCTATTTGTATAATCTTCCTATTCCACTAAATTGAACAATACTTTATATAAGTACAGTAAGTCTGCTGTAAAATAAAAAACCCAAACCCCATTATCACTCAATTCTCCTTCACTGGCTCTATAAATCAGTGCTATTTTCTAAGTCCAAGATACACTAAAAACCTTTACTAGGTACAAACATCATAAATCATTAACTGTTCATTTCCAAAAATTTATTTTAACTCCAGCCAGGGGTAACTATTGCTGGGATTTATTTTCACTTGCAAGTATGCAATATTATTTCAGGATAGTCAATGCTGTAATGTTGAAAGGGTCAACTAAAAATATTTTAAATGAATCAATAGGAAATGTTGGCAGTAGAATACAGAGTGAATGTTGTGGCTTAAATCTGCAGAGGAATCCACTGGAGCCTTGATAATGTCATCCCCCAGCCCTCAAATAGGAAGGTAGCACCAGAAGGCTCTGTTGACAGCCTGAGGAAAGACCTCACTGCCTGAGAAAGAGTGAGGAGCATGAAGTTCTGTGAACTCGCAGAAGGACAAAGGAATAAGGGAAGAAGAAATAGAGGAGGCAATAAAGCAAATGAGCCCAGAGGAATTCCCAGAGCACTGTGGAGCCAGAGATCTTGTCAGAGCTCTGAGAAAAAGCAAAGAGACTCCATTCATCTCTGCTTTACAGTAGGCCCTTTTGTTTTGCTCCTATGGTTTCTTTTTTATTCATATATCACAGAGTTGGAGTCTGGATGATCTGAGGAAAGCAGGGAAGTAGGAGAGAGTGAGGAGAGGGGGTAAGAATGAAGAGAAGCACTTCCTTTCATCCGAAAAAGCATTTTATTTCCACAGGGAAATGTTCTAAGATAAGTTTATCTTCCCCAACCAAGAGACTTCTCTGAAAATGCTCCCCAGGCCAATAGGCCAGTCCATCCCTGTGGAGTATTGCTCTCTCCAACTAGCTCATTGACTTTACTTAGACTAGGTACCAGTTCAGCTTATCTTTTTTCTCCACCTGAAAATGCAATTTACACCACTGACTGATGGTGATGTAAAACTTGCTGAACATTTTGGAACATGACTTGTTTGTGGACAAAAGCTCTATCTCTGAGAACCTAATTATCCTGACACTCAGCAACAGGTAGTGCTGCCACTTGGACACTTACCATGTGCCAGTATTATGAGAAACAATTTACACACAAAACCTCACTGGAACTTAACAATATTTATACATACAAATGTATAATGACCAGGAAAGACATTTTCCCTATTCTACAGCTAAAGAAGCTAAAACACAGGAATTGTAATCAACTTATTACAAAGGTAATAAATAGCTGAAAACGGACCTGAATCTACATCTGACTCCAGAGCCCAGGTTTGAGATAAAGCAGTGACAATATTGAGTTTGTTGGGAGGGAGAGTTAGGGAAAGACAAAGTGTATCTCAAAGCAAAACTGGAATTATCCACACTACCACTGAGCACATGCATTTGTATAGAGAACTGATTGTTGACTAGAAAGTGATGTAAGTGATGGTTTTCTTGGATTCCAGGCCAGGCTATTTCTCCTGACCACAGCCACGCCCCTTAACCTCCTTAGTCTGTTCAAATCTTATCTGTAAAATGAGATGGTCTCTCAGGGCCCTTTCAGCCCCAAAACATTCCCTTAGGATTCCCAGTGGTAGCCTATTTCTGGGTAGCCTGAAGCATGTCACACACCATCTGAAAAAGGAGGTTAGATCAAAAATACAAAATTAGGTCAACAGCACCTACAGGACTGCCTGTAGGACTAGTGATTACTGGGTGTCTGAACATTAAAACTAACAAATGATTAGGGCTGAATGGATTGGGGTGCTAAGTTTCAGTTGATTGTGTTGTTATACTAGTTGTCTGTTCTGGATATTATTGCTGTGTAACAAGCAATCCCAAAACTAGTGGCTTAAAGCAACTATTTATTTTGCTCACAATTGTGGGGTCAGAAATTTGGAAAGAACTTAGAATGGGCAGTTTAACTCTGACCCACATGCATCAGCTGGGGTGGCTAGGACGAGAGGATACCCTTCCAAGATAGCCTTCTCACCCACATGTCTGAAGTCTCTCTCCACTTGGGCCCCTTTCTGTGCCTTAGACTTCTTCCAGCATGGTGGTGTCAAGTTATTCATACTTCTAACATGGCAGGTAGCTTCCAAAAGACCAAGACAAACCTGCTAGTACTCTTAGAGGCCATGCCCTGAAGTAGAATAATGTTACTATTATACCTTGTTAGTCAAAGTAATCACAGAGTAGCCTAGATTCAAAGGGAGGGGAAACAGCTTTCACCTTTCAATGGCAAAAGTGTCAATCTGCCATGATGTCCTACCTCAGGATTTGGCCAGAAAGGAGCCATGTAACTATTGGATTTGGAGAAAGTGGAATGATCTAGAACAAAGAACTGTAACTACCTACTGGGTATGGCATGCTTAGCAGTTTTACCTGCCTAGCATTCATGATCCAACCAGCTTTCTTCTATTGCCAGAAGACCTGACCTCCTCAGCTCTCAGTTCATGTGGTTTTGATAGAGGACCTATTTTGCCCCTGAAATATGTGACTTAGGCCTTTCAGACATCGTCAGTGCCTACAGCACATAGTAGGTGCTCAATATGAATGAATGAAAGAAAAAGATTGCATTCCTATGACCACAAGGATTGTTTCAGGGATACATGATTCAAGTTGTAGGACTTTTTCTAGAATGACTAGGAAAGAGGTATCCTCCTTATGCTGGACTTGGAATTTTAGGCATGTAATACAAAGTTATTGAGACACCACAAGGTAAATCCCTGCAACAGAATGGAACTGACTCAGTGGAAAGGAAAGCTGAGAGATGAAAAGAGAAAGCCAGAGTCTTGATGACACTGTTTGACATCCAGCTGTGCCTAAAGTTAGTCTATCCCCTAGACTATTCAACTAACTAGCTAAAATCCAAAACACCAACACCCCCAAATACTGACAAGAATGTGGAGCAACAAGAACTCATTCATTGCTGAGAATGCAAAATGGTACAAAGATGGCTAGCCATCTTTGGAGGACAATTTGGTTGTTTCTTAAAAAGCTGAACATAGTCTTACTGTACAATCTAATAATTTTGCTCATTTTCCCAAATGAGTTAAAAACATGTTCACACAAAAACCTGCACATGAATGTCTATGGCAGCTTTATTCATAATTGCCCCAAATTGGAAACAAACAAGATTGCCTTTAATATAAGGTAAATGGACAAATTAACTATGGTACATCTATACAATGGACTAATTTTCAGATATAAAATAAATGAGCTGTAGAGTCACAAAAAGTCATGGAGGCAACTTAAGTGCTTATTGTTAAGTGAAAGAAGCCAATATGAAATGGCTAAGGGCTACATACTGTGTGATTCCAACGATATCACATTTTGGAAAAGGCAAAACTATATATAAAGTGATTCAAGTGCCAGGAGGAAGGAAGGTATGACTCGATGGAGCATAGGACATTTTTAGGGCAGTGAAAATATTCTGTGTGACACTATATTGGTGGATATGTGTCATTATATACTTGTCAAAGTATATAGAATGTACATATACTATATACAAAGTGTATATATCCTATATACAAAGTACATAGAAGTATAACACAAAGAGTGAACCCTAAGATAAACTGTGGACTTAGTTAATAATAATGTATCAATATTGTTTCATCACTTGTTACAAATGTACCACACTAATACAAGATATTAATAATAGAGAAAACTATTCAGGAGACAGATGGTGTAAGAGATGGTATATGGAGACTCTCTATACTTTCTGCTCAATTTTTCTGAAAACCTAAAATTGCCATAAAAAATAAGCTACAAGTCAAATCATCCTCTTTTTAGCTTAAGCAAGCTTAGGTTAGTTTTCTGTCACTTGTGATTAAAAAAAGTTCTGAGGGGCACCTGAGTGGCTCAGTTGGTTTAAGTTTCTGACTCTTGATTTTGGCTTAAGTCATGATCTCAGGGTTGTGAGATGGAGCCCCGTGTCGGGCTCTGCATCAGGCTCTGCGCTGAATGTGGAGCCTGCCTGAGATTCTCTCCCTCTCCCCCTCCCTGACCCTGCTAACTCACTCACTCTCTAAAAAAAAAAAAAAAAAATTTCTAATAGATCTTGACATGAAGGTCGGTTTAGTGACATGAGCTCCAACAGCAGTCAGCATGGGATATCAGGATTTCCCAGCAACCAGGCAGCACTATGGTAGGGCTCCCCATGGCTTTGGTACCAGAGAAGTAGCAGAAAATATGTCAGCCAGAATCAGTGTGCCCAGTCAGGGGCAGGACTCTGGACTAGAGAATGGAAAGAGCAAGGCAGGAGCCGAAGTACTGAACATACTGTCAAGACAATCAGGCCCAAGGAACAAGGCAAAAGCCAGATATCAAGATATAGGAGAAGCTTAGAGTGTCAGTGATGCCTCCAGCCACGCTCTGATGTGGAGATGGAAGGAGAGTGAGCCTACAAGAGGGGATTGTCTGCTCCATCCCCCAGGGGGCAGGAGGGAACTAGGGAGGAGAGGAGCTCTGTGTTTTAGGTCATACAGCATCCAGTTTGATCAACACACTAGCCTACAAAAAAGTATGTTAGGAAAAGCAAACATAGTGGAGAGAGATGTGAATCTCTATATCTCCAGGAAAACCAGAGGGCACCCTCTGCCCCACCAAACACGGATTCCATGAGAAGAGTCCTCTTTAAATATAGTTCCTGAAAACCCACTAGTTCCTTTAAACCTGGACCCTAGCATTGTTAGTTCTTTTCTGATGTCACATGTGACAAGTTATTATTCTTCCTCCCCTCTTCTTTCCACACATAACTCCCCAACTTTCCGAATAAATTTTGTATGGCTTAACAAGTGCTACAGAATCATCTTTGAGCAATATTTTAACTGTTTCTCCAAAGAAGTCTGGACAGTGAAAAGAACCTGGATCTCAGCACCAGACTCAATGTGTGTTTTGACATCGGTTAATGCTAATAAAGTGCATTATTGATCTTGGTTGTAATTAAGAACTCTCTCTGTAGGCCCACCAAACTGATCTTCTCTTCTTTTTTGGTTTAATAAACTGATGGTCATGTTTTGAGAAAGAGGTCAAAGAGCCCACTCACCACTCTTCCTTTCCTCCCCAAAAAGAACTGAGTCCATGAAATACAAAGACACATGCACCATACAGGATTGAGTAATATGGGCAGGATATCTCCAGGTGAAGACATAGCTTAACCAACAAAGGGAAGCTTGACCTGAATAGAAGCTCTTCAAATTTAGAGAGCTAGCATTGAGATACACTTCCCCAGGGAGCTTGATAGGCAACAAAGGGAGCTTTGAATCCCAAGAGTGGCTCTGTTCTTATCAGTTTTATGTATTGGGGTTTCAAATAAAATTTCCTTTGAAAAGGACATTTCGCTAATTTTCCTTAAAAACAAAAGTTAAAAGACATGAAAATCACTGCCCAAGACAAATTAGTTGAATAAAGACACATTGCTGCTGAGATTCAGGAATGAAAAAGAGCACCTTTGTCAGTGGTCTTCTTTGAGTCAGTAGAAGCACTGGCACTGTGATCCTCCATCCATTCTTTGATTTCTGCTACTTGTCCAGTGACAGTTAAGAAATTTTCCTGGAGGAGTGCCTGGGTGGCTCAGTCGTTAAACGTCCGCCTTTGGCTCAGGTCATGGTCCCAGGGTCCTGGGATCGAGCCCCGCATCGGGCTCCCTGTTCCACGGGAAGCCTGCTTCTCCCTCTCCCACTCCCCCTGCTTGTGTTCCTGCTCTTGCTCTCTCTCTCTGTCAAATAAATAAATAAATAAATAATCTTTAAAAAATGCCAAAAAAAAGAAATTTTCCTGGACTTGACTCACCTTCAGGGTTTTGCTCAAATGTCACTTCTCAGTGAAGCTTACTCTGACCAGACCATATAAAATGTCAAACACATGTCACCTTTACCTGACTACTTTTTCTTTTATTCCTTAGCATTTTATCACTAACATGCTATATAATTTACTTATTATTACACTCCCAGGGGGACCACCTTAGCTTAATGAAAATAGCAATTACTATCTGTTTTGTTCATTGCTGAACCTAAAACAGTGCCTGGAATATGGTAGGTGCTCACTAAATATTTTTTAAGGTTGGATGAGTTGTTTCTCTTTTCACCCTTGTCTGAATCATGGGAGAGAAAGTGAAGAGGGACAGTATATTTCATGCTTTCAGAGATCAGTATCTGGTCAGCTAATAAAATGCTGGATTGGTAGTATGGCCAAATTTTAGCATTTCCTCCCTGGATCCTGTATCACTCCTTAGTTCCTGTGCTCGTTCTCTCTCTCTTTCTCTTTCATAGTCAATCTTGCGGAAAAATATTCTACGTTTCTCATCTCCACTGTTTAACCTTCCTTCTCTCCTAGATTCACTGTAGTCCTTGCAACTACCACTCTATTGAGACAACAGTCACTAAAGATGTCTTTCTACCAAAATCAAATGAACAGTTTTTAGTCCTCTGTCTCTTGACCTTTCTACTCCCTCCCTCTTAAAAGTATGTCTTCCTTTGGCTTTCACACTCTTCTGGTTTTCTTTCTTCCTCTGTTAGTTTGACTCCTCTCAGTTTCTTCACAGGGTCCCTTTACCTCTGCTTGAAATGCTGGTGGTCCATGCCCAGGTGGTGTCCTTGGACCTCCTTCATCCATCTGCCCAGATTCTCCCTAACTGATCTAGCCACTCCATGACTTCAACAATGACCAAGACAATAATGGTTTCCAAATTCTATCTCTGGCTTAGCCTACCCTCCTAAAATTCATATCTACATGTTCCTTTGCCTCCCAGCCATGCCCACACTAGTGCCTCATAGGCACCTCAGAATCGGAACATGTCCAAATTCAAACATATCCTCTCCCTCCCAAATTTATAACATCACTTTCCCCATAATTGCCCAACCAATTAAGCCAGAAGTCATCTATAACTTCTCCTTCCCTTATAAATGCCACATTTAATCAGTTATTAAGTCCTATCAATTCTATCTCCAAAGCATCTCCTTAATTACAACATTATTGAATCTATCATTATTTATTCCCTAGGTTTCTATAGGAGCTT
The DNA here is from genome assembly GCF_054177405.1 of Leptonychotes weddellii. Lineage (NCBI taxonomy): Eukaryota > Metazoa > Chordata > Mammalia > Carnivora > Phocidae > Leptonychotes > Leptonychotes weddellii. Next base: position 48,172,612 of record NC_138373.1, read on the forward strand.
CCCAAGTGGTCTCCTTACCCAAACAATTAATTTCCCATGATAAAGTGATGTTTCCTTAAAATTCCCCAGTAATTTTCTATGATCTTCAGTATAAAATCCAAACTCCTCAGTAAGGCATGCAAAGCTTTTATGATCTGTTCTGCCTGTCACTCCACTCCTATTCCCTACCAGGTTCCTCTGTGCAGCCATATGCAGCCATAGTGAAATGTCTCTTTCTTAAACACCTTTACCCACCTTTGCTCTGGCAATTTCCACTTATTTTTCAAGATTTCATTTATGTGTCAGATCCTCTGATTAGATACCCCAGTGCTTACTTATGTCAAACACCTATTGTTCTTTTCTTATTTTCTGTTTTATTTACCTTCCCAACTAGACTGGGGGCTACTTGAGAAGAACATCATTCTCTTTTACCTGTATATTCCTCCCCAAAAGTAGTCACAGTGCCTGCCTCTTAACAAGTACTTGATAAATGTATGTTGAATGAATGAATGTGTTCAAGCTGGGAATAAGTACATGGCAGTCAAGGCAAGATCTGACAAAGTGTAGTGGACATCTGTTATTCTTTTTGGCCGCCCAATATCTGAACCTTCCTCCAATGTCTAGAGAATTTCTCTGACTCTCAGTGGGAGGCAGGCCTACCTCACATTCTTGATGCTGAAGATATCAGTAGCTCTCTATCCATCTCTTGTAGCTGTGGCAAAGGCTCTAGCCTGACTTCTGCAATCAAATGGACCTTCTCCCCCAAGACTTTGGATGGGAAACTAGCAGCTTCAGATAGATGGAACTGGAAAGAGTGGCCATTAGGCAAAGTTTACATTCTAGGGCCACAACAGCAGTGGTACAAGTAGCAGCCTCTAGAGTCTGGAGCTGGCAGAATCAGGAGCAGCATCTATTTTAGCAGTGGCAGTAGAGCTGTCTTCCCGGGACCAGTTTTGCAGCACTGTTTGGGATGTTGTTCCAGGCTGTGTAGCTGTACGTTGGTCAGTTTTATTTAAATCAACCAGAGATGTTTTCTGTTGCTTACAAGTACAAACACTGACTGGTACCCAGAGGTTTCAAAGGTACGGCATTTAACCAAGATGCAGTGCAAAAGAAAACCAGGTAAAATTCCAGGGGCATCAAAGCCTTAGCAGTACCAAGTGGGATGCATAACCTGCTCGCTCAAGTGCCTGCTGGCCTGGATTTTACCCCTGTCCTTCCTCAAAGCAAGGTTAAGGATAGATCTGATTATACCTTTGGGATCTAGAGTGACTTTTCTTTAAAAAAAGAAAAAATCCTGAATGCTTATTGTAGAGTCAAAGCCTGCATGTTCCATGGCATGCCTAGAATTTAGGACCAGATGAGACCTGTTAAAGGGTTACAAGAGAGCTGGAGTTTGGTTCCAGCCAGCCTTTCTGGGAAGGATGAATTGTTGAGGTAGAATGGCTATGTTTGTAAGCCAGGGAACAATGCCATTAAGAAAAAACAAAAACCCAGACAGACCATGTGATCTGCCAGCCTGAGCCAGCTTCTCTGAGGACTTGGAACCTGAATGACACCCTGAGGTGGCTGATGAGTGAAGTCTTTCCCTGCTCACATGATCTAATGCACTGTTTGCTCAGCACACCTCAATGAGATCCTTACGTTGTGACATTCCTCTGACACCCCCCCCTTCCCCTCTCAATCAACCTCGCTTCTGAGATACTAGTGCCTCATTCCTTCTTCCTGGTTAAATCTGTAGATCAAAACTAGACTGTGAGTTAATCCACTAAGTAAAAAAACATACTTCACCATATAATAATTTTCCCTGGCACCAGCACCCTTACTCCCTGGCCAAATGAATAATGTAGTGGCCTTATTAGAACTGAGGCATGACCAAAGTTCACATCCCAGTTTTAGTGAGGTCTTTACAGAGATGTGAAATGAGTCAGAAGGACAGTAGTTGCAATATACCAGTATTTTTCTGAATAATTTATCACCTTGGGCCTCTTCCATCCCAGGTAGCAGAAGTACCAAGGGCCCATCCTCTCCAATAATATGCTCTCTACTATTACACTGCAATGCCTAAAATCAGTAGCAGTAATGTCTTTGATATGATGCATAATTCCAAAACTACTTATGACAATGCAAATGTGTTATGGGAAGAATCATTAACAACCACTGACACATTCACAGTAGTAGACCTTGAGGGAATGAAATCTAAGACAGGGAAGAGGACAACCTAAAAAAAGAAAGGTCTAATCCCATCATGGAAGCCAGTCATAGATGAGGCACCTCAGTGATGATCCTGAAGAGCCATGGTACTTGGGAACTCAGAAAGATGAGAGTCAACAGCTCAAATAAAGAGAGCTATCTAGGACAAACCACATGGGGCCAGGAGAACAATTTGGAGGCAAGGCTAGTATGAAAATACATTGGTAGCCTCTCCAAGGCCTTTCTTATGGAAGTGAATGGGTCTCATTCACAAATATCTTCTAAATACATCCTCCCCTGAAAACTACTGACTGTGACCTGAGCCACATCTTGGGATATAGGACATCTGAGATGTTGGAGGAGATCATCAAGAGACCATGACCACCAGTTGACCCAAGAACTGGACCTGGGCAATCAGAGGCTTCTCACCCCTCCCGTTTTTGGAATGTGCACTCTGCCCACTGTTGATGCACTAGGAACCACTTTAAGGATGCAACCTTGAGAGAGTGATGTGTTATTGAGACTATCTGGACTGTATATGACTGGACCCCATTAAGGCCTTTATATAAACTCTGAAGATGCTGGCTCATGGGTGGGGAGAGCTATTCTTCTTGCAGCCATCAAGACAAGCCACATACATACACTCCCTTGCTTATTAAAATGGCCAACTACCAATCTGGAGTTGTCTTCATCTTTCTTCAGTCTCTCCATGCTCTCCATGTGTGGGGACCAGTTTTGGATTTCACTTGGGGAGCTCCTAAGATTGTGAACCAACAGTGGAAACCAAGGAACTGTATCATAATGGAAAGACGTAAACTTTTCTTAAAAAATCCATAAAAAATGGATTCCCTGGAAAAGCACTTTTAAAGCTCTGTAAAGCTATCAAAGATGACAACATTCAAGTCTATGAAAAGTACAAACACAACATATGACTTTTGCTGATATTGTCCCAGGGATATCATGAAACTGAATGTGTCATGGGAGGAATCATTGAATTCAGAGGACCCTGAATCTAGCCCTTGGACCCAGGCATCCAGGGTCTCTGCCTGCAGCATTTTGCTCTAGAGAATTCTACTCAAGGAGTCCTGGGCCAGGAGATGTGCCCACTCAGCACCTCTCCCCTTCTAGATCATGGTGCAGGTTCTTGGGACCCAGGAATTCCCTGACTAGACCATCCTAGGTGGAACCTTCTTCCTCAAGTCTGTAGTAATGAAGGACCACATGGCAGGTGTGTGCATCTCTCATCAGAAAGAGGGTTCAGAGAGTAACTCTTTGGGGAAGGATGGGACAGCATTAGGACCTGCAGGCTGAGGAGTACAAACACATGTGCTAGTGGCCCTTCAAGGGGGCTGAGCATGCTCTGATAGACAACTTGTCTTCTGCATCTCTTTTTGATCTTACTAGTCAAGGTTGGGAAACCACCAGTGAAAAAGGAAGTCTGGGCAAGTCTGGGGTATTAAGCATTGATCAGGTCTTAAGGGAAGCAAGTCAAGTGGAGTGACTTGATATGCTAACCCTTTGAAAAACTATGGAAAGTCCTAGAACATTGATAGTCTCTAGACCATCCCAGATACCCCCAGAGTTGTCCCTGAGTGTCTCTATGCCCTTGTCTGTGGCTCTGAGAGCTGCAGGGACAAGAGGGCAAGGAAGTGCCAGGTTCTTCAGAGAAGGTTATAACGTACCTAGACTGAAGTCTACCTGCCCTGTGCTCCCACCTCCACCTCCAGAGAAGGTAAAGACTTGTTAACAAGACCAGAAAGTCTACCTGCCCTGTGCTCCCACCTCCACCTCCAGAGAAGGTAAAGACTTGTTAACAAGACCAGAAAGCTTTTCCCCAGTGGCTGGGAAGATATGAGGTTACAAAAACAGTGAAAGGAATTAGAAGAGAGATTTAATCCACAGCATCTCTTGCTCTGGGTTCCAAATGTTTTTTTTTTTAATTACCCACCAGTCTCCCTATTTTAATATTTACAGGGCCACAGTGGATTTTTCCATTTTCAGGTTGATGTCATTCCCAGGCTGCAGGTTTCCCGATATCCCATCTGCTAATGCAGTTGACTCCTGCAGACACAGACCCATTCACTCTGGTCTGAGAGGGCATCCTTCCTTCCTGTTTTTGCTGCAGCCTGGAAAATGATGCCTGGAAAAAGGGACTGAACTTACTGCCCATTCGATCTCCATGACGTCAGAGTTTCTTTCCTTTTGCTCTTCACTCATCTCTTCAGAAATGGCCCTCTAAACCACCCTGGCCCTGGGCCCCTGGAAGAACAGAGTGCTTGGAACAGACCCAGCTTTATACTCCAAGGTTTCCCTCTCCCATTCCACTTACAAAAATTTCAGACAAGAGTTTTACTTCCTCTCCAGGGACAAGTTCAGATACAAAGACATACAGCTTCTAGTAAACCTTGGTTGTTAATAATAAGAGTTTGATATAAGAGATAAACATCCAACTCCAGTGGAACTCGATTTGTGCCATGTTATATAACCTCATCATGTGTTGGGGCACCTCCTTGTGTGTGACGGTACCTGCTGACGATTCTAAGATGAGATGGATAAGGCTCATGCAAACTTGGCCATTCAAACAATATTTTATAAAAGAAAATTTTAAGAACAGGCAATTTTTTATCAGTCTAATAAAGTATAAGTGCTCCCAAAGTACAAAACTGACTCTAGTTCAAAAGCTACTTGTGACATTACCAAAAGGGCAGCAATGAAAAGAATGGTAATAGATGTCAGTGCATGGAGGCACACAAATACACAAACACATATGCACACTGACACACACGTGAAGTTTTTATGATTACCCTTTTCCTAACAAATCAGGCTCTACTATTTGCTCCTAATGAGGATGGTGACAGAAACTAGAAGTTGGGAATAGGAGTTTAAAACCCCATTATAGTGAAAACATGGGATTCCATTATGAAGTAAGTTCTCCCTCCTGATGCCCACACCTTAATTGTGGGCAGGTCTTCCTCAGACTTGTTGATGCTTGGGCAAGATTCATAGCATATAGAAGGAACTTTTACATTTACCATAGAGGGCCATTGTAATTATTCAATACTTACTAATGGTAAAATAGAATGCTTTTTTAGTTTTCCTTACATCCATGTTGTATTTATTGTGTGGATGTATGAAAGGAAAATGAGAGGAAAGGAATGGAATGAAGGGATAAGGATAAATATTTAAATGACTGACTTTTTAGTTTATTCCAGTTTTTTACTTCACATACACTCTTAAATGATAAGGAGAGAAAAAAATGATAAGGAGAAATTTTACTGCTTCTCAAAGAAGAAAAAAGTACACTCAACTTTTCCATTTTGATTACCAAAGAAAATATTTTGTGAGTTCTTTTCCAAATGTTCAACATTCTCCTGATACATATCAAATGTAAGGTATGTAATGATTGAAAAAAGTAACCTTGAATTCAACTAACAAATTTTTCATATCAAAGCTATTAAAGGAAAAGTGAATCCAAGTAATTTCTTAAATATGTATATGTATAGGACATTGAGCCTACCCTGAATTCATTGTGCCGCTCCTCTGATGAACAGGAACATGCTGTGAATAGGATGGCCTCACATCCAGCCCCAGAGGTAGGATTAACTTGTCAAGCCAAGCAGAGTAGTTCTATCTCCTTCTTTGGACATCAGGGTAACAAAAGTCCAAGACTTGTTTTCTGGTGGAAAAGAAATACTCTTCCCTTCCCTGTCTCTCTGTCTCTCCAGCTAAATGAGGATGTGAAAGCCTGAAGCCCTGGCAGCCATGTGGTGATTGTGGAGGAGCCAGCCTTTAAAACAAAATGACACTGTGAAAAGCAGAGAGGTGACATGCAAAGAGCTGGTCTTTGGTGCACCTTTGAGCTACTGTATCAAGCCATTGCAAAGCTTGCCCTACTCCCGACTTTTCGGTAATAAAAGCTGTACTTTCTGTAATCATTTGAGTAGGGGTTTCTTCCACTAAGATGCAAGTGCACCATGCCAGATATAGCACATCTATGTGTCTGCAACCATGTGGGTTATTTTATTTTTCTTTTAGAAATCCATTATATACTGAAAATTATGAACTTCTTTCCTTTGAAAATTATTCAGTCAAAGATGAAATGCAGATCTGGAAAAACATGAAAAATATTTCTTAACACTAAAGGTTGGATTAAATTCCTAATGACACGATGTAGTGAGTAAACAAGCTGAGGTCACTTCTGCTGTTTTATGACCGTTTAATCTGCCAACATTTGCACTGTCAGGGGAAAGCATATTTTAGAGGAATAGAAACTGGGAAACTGACCATTTGAACAAAGTCAGCAAATAATATAGGTTTGGTGACTTGACACTTCTAAGGAGCATTTAACACCAACCATGGTCTAAATTAAGCTTAAAATGCTTTAGTGGTCCTAGAAAAATCTCTTTTGAGCAAGAACAGATGATACTAGGTAAAAGGGCATTGTTGAGTCTAGGAGAGTAAAGTTACCAGCAATGGAATAAAAAGAACTCACAGATCCCCAGAGCAAGGCTTTGTAGTCTCAGTGCTACAGCATCAACCTCAGTGGAAACCCATCCAATCCATTCCAGGATTGGATGCTTTCTCCAGGAAGTATTCCACCAATTTCTTTTCTGTCCATTCCATGATGTTTTTCTCTCTCTTTTATTTATTTATTTGAGAGAGCGAGAGAGTGGAGAGAGAGACAGAGGGCAGAGGGAGAAGCAGACTCCCCGCTGAGCAGGGAGTCCGGCATGGGGCTCGATCCCAGGACCCCAGGATCATGACCTGAGCCAAAGGCAGATGCTTAACTGACTGAGCCACCTAGGCACCCCCATGATGTTTTTATCTTTATCAAACTCTTTGTGATAGTCTTATGTGTCAACTTGGTTAAGATGGCCCCCAGCCCTTTAATCAAGCACTAATCCAGGTGTTGCTGCATGGATATTTTGTAGATACCCTTGACATCTACAATCAGCTGACAGTAAAGGAGATTATCCTTGGTAGGGTAATCAGACCTCATCCAATATTTTAAAGGCCTTAATAGCAAAGACTGAGGTTTCCTGAAGAAAAAGGCTTTCTGCCCCAAGCCTGCAGCAAGTCCTGCCTGAGTTTCTAGCCTGCTGACCGGTCCTGTGGATTTCAGATTTGTACATTCCCCACAACTTTGTAAGCCGATTCATTAAAATTTGTCTCTATATAGATAGATAGATGATCAATGGATATATGAGAGAGAGAAATGCATAAATAGATAGATAACATACATAGCTACATAGATGGATAGATGGAAAGGTATTGAGATAGATATATAAATACAACACACATACACTCATATGCATGCATGTGTGTGCGCACACACATACACACACACACACACACACACCCCTGTTGGTTCTGTTTCTCTGGAGAACCCTGATTTATACACTACTGAATAAGCCAGATAGGGCAAATCCAAAATTGCCCTGATGAAGATCAAGAAATTGAGAGAGAATCCTTGGAATATAAGAAACTGCTGTTCAGTGACCTCTGCAGGGAGAGAGTGGTGTGTAAATAAGACCTCAAAAATGCTGTGTCATGGAGTGAAAACCACAGGGAAAAATCTCCACAACCATAGAAAAGATTTTACCATTGAGGATTTCTTAAAGCAGGCAGTTTTTTTCCGGATAACATCCATAGATAAAGGAAAAACAGCAAGCTTTCTAGTTGAAATAATTTGGTTGGAACTAGTTCCATAGAAGAAAGGATAAAGCTCACCCACCCTTCTTTTCCTTATTCTGTTCACAAAACCACCTAGTTCCTTCTTTGGTGTTGTTATAATTTTATTACTAATCACATAGAGCATGAATTTATGGCAGCCTCCCTTAAGAGGGAAAAAGACTGCACAGAGAGTTTTAAATTACTTATATTATCCCCATAAAATTAGATGATTAATGTGTCAGTAGGGTCCAAACTCAGTCATGTGTCAATCACTTTTTCTTGTCTATATTAAGCATTTGTTGTGTACCCCATGCTGTGCCAGGCCACAGGAGCTATGGACTTGCCTTCAAAGAGCTTATTTTCTAGTCAGAGACAAAGATGAACCTTGGAAAAGCAATAATGAATAACATGACCCAGTGTAGAACTGAATACTAGCAGGTAGAGTGCAGATAGTACCTACCATTGAGTTTTGATAAAGGAGATGATTATCAGGGGCTCGTATTCTCAAAGAGGATTTCATAAAGAAGACATGTACACATCACTAGTAAAGAAGTAAGATTCCTTTGCATTAAAACAAAATTCTCTGATTTTAGCAAGTTATTTAACCCAGTTTAGCCATAGTATTCTGTCTGTAAAATGGAAACAATGTGTCCTCTGAATCAGATATGACGCTTTTAGCTGAAAATTACTCTAACTCAACTAATTGGCTTAAACAAAATGGAATATATCAGCTCCAAAGGCACAATTGTCATAGGGTGGTTCAATAATATCTGGGACCCCAGATTCTTGCTGCTTTTCTGCTCTGTCCTCTCTGGCTCCTTCTTTCTTAGAGAGGCAAGTTGGGGAACTTGAAGGTGAGTTTTGAAAGATTTCCAGTTAGTCGCCTAATACATTACTGTGCTGTTGAGCCTAATATTTGAAGGATGCCATTGATTCTATTTGCAGGGTAAGAATGAAAAATAAGTCTACATAAAGTGCAAAAAAGTCAATTTTTGTTTTAAGTTTAAAAGGTGATTTGACAAGGCATGACTTACTGAGTGTGTAACAGTCATTTTAAAACACTTAACACATCACAGAAACTTCCTTCCCCCTTCTTACTTTGTTCTGTTCTGCCATTCACTTTACAGAGAAATTACCAAGAACCTTCAAACCTTGCATTGTCTACCTTAAGGATCTTAGAACACGTTGAGGGTACAAGAACATAAAGAAGCTGTTGCATGATGTTTCATTGCTTATTTCACAGAAATGCTATCAGCCAATGCTTAGATTCTGGCTTCCACAAATTCTTCAGTGTCCATGAGGTAGAGCAGTTCTTCTCAAACTCAGTCGCACATTAGAATTCCTGGAGAGAGCTTTTAAATACTGATGCAATAGTCCCAACTCTGATCAACTAAATTTAAATTTCTCAGAGTATCAATATTAGTAACTTTTATGTTTATTTTTTTAAAGATTTTATTTATTTATTTGAGAGAGAGAGAATGAGAGACAGAGAGGGAAGAGGATCAGAGGGAGAAGCAGACCCCCCCGCTGAGCAGGGAGCCCGATGTGGGACTCGATCCTGGGACTCCAAGATCATGACCTGAGCTGAAGGCAGTCGCTTAACCAACTGAGCAACCCAGGCGCCCAATATTAGTAACTTCTAAAATTCCCCAAATGATCTAGACGCAAGCACGGTTGATGACACCTGGGACAGAAAAAGGGATCAAACTATTCATCAATTAAACAAAAGCATGAACAGTAAGCAACAACCATAAAATGGGTATTGCTATAAACTGAATGCTTGTGTGCCCCCATTCCCCAAAATGTATATGTTGAGACCTAATCCCCAATGTGATGGTGTTTGGAAGTGGGGCCTTTGGGAAGTGATTAAGCCGTGAAGATGGAGTCCTTATGAATGGGATTAATGCCTTTATTAAGAAAACTCCAGAGAGCTCCCTTGCCCCTCCCACCATATGAAGACACAGCAAGAAGCCTGTGGGTGGGAAGGAGGCCCTCACAGACCATGCTGCCACCCTGAACTTCCAGCCTCCAGAACTGTGAGAAATAAATTTTTGTTTTATAAGCTACCTAGTCTCTGGTATTTTATTATAGCGGCTTGAAGGGATTAAGACAGCCATCAACACAAAGTAAGAGAGAGATAATTTCTAACCACCCTCTTCAAAATTTCTGCCCCCACTTACTCCAACACTTTGTATCCTTTCCTTAGCTTGCTAATTTATCTTATTTATTTTCTACCTTCCTCTGTAGACTAGAAACTCTGCAAAGGCTGTCTTCTTCACAACTGGATGGATATCCAGTTATTAGAATAGTGCTGATCACATTTTATGTGCTTACCTATTTGTTGGAAAAAGAAGTGAATGGATGGGAATTATGTCTGGTTTGGGACCTGTCTATATAAAACAATTAAAAAACAGTGGTAACAATGCTAATGCTATGCTCGGGAGAGCTGGTCAACCTTAATTTGGGACTTGTCAACCATCTGTGTTCTGAAAGTGAGCCACACATTGGAAGATCCCTCAGGAATAAACAACCTAGTAGGTCATTCAACAAGGAGCCTCTGGAACTTGAGAAGAGGGGTTTCACTTTTGGCCTCTGGAGGAAATGAATATAATTCAGATGATCAAGCAAGAGAGATGGTACCACTCAAAAGCATGAAAGGTACAGAAACTCTTTCTAAAGTGAAGAGCTGGCCAGAACAACTGGCTAGTGAATATCTCAAGCAAACATGGTTTTTAAAACTAGCCTGGGACAAGAATATTTTGTTTCAAAGGCCTGAAGCTGAGCAGGCATTTAGGAAATAGGCTAGTGATGGTGCCTCTCTAAGAGTGTCTACAAGGAGTAGGAGTGGAATGACACACAGCTTGCCCTACATGCTGGGCTTGGGGGTCCCCATCTGTAGGACAAGCTAGCAGGCTGGTCCCTGAGGAATTGAGCAATACAAAAACTTTTATCCAAAGTTAAATGTCTGGGCTGGGATGCTGGAGCTGTTGACATGCAATCTAAGGTTAGCTGAAGAAAAACAAAAAGTAGTACCTGCAAATTGATTAAAAAAGAAAATCTATGCTCTCTAAACATTCATTTCAACACTCTATATTTGTCTCATTTCCCTTAACTTTTTAAAAAATTTTTAATTTTTTATTTAAATTCAATTTAGTTAATGTATAGTGTATTATTAGTTTCAGGGGTAGAATTTGGTGACTCGTCAGTTGCATATAACACCCAGTGCTCATTACAAGTACCCTCCTTAATACCCATCACCCAACTACCCAATACCCCCAACCCACCGCCACTCTAGCAACCCACAGTTTCTTATAGTTAAGTGTCTCTTATGGTTTGCCTCCCACCCTGTTTTTATCTTATTTTTCCTTCCTTTCCCCTATGTTCATCTGTTTTGTTTCTTAAATTCCACATATGAGTGAAATCATATGGTATTTGTCTTTGACTTATTTCACTTAGCATAATACCCTCTAGTTCCATCCACATTGTTGCAAATGGCAAGATTTCATTCTTTTTGATATTGTATATACCATATCTTCTTTACCCATTCATCTGCTGATGGACATCTGGGCTCTTTCTGTATTTTAGCTATTGTGGACATTGGGGTGCATGTGTCTCTTCAAATCACTACTTTTGTATCCTTTAGGTAAATACCTAGTAGTGCAATTGCTGGGTCATAGGGTAGTTCTATTTTTAATTTTTGAGGAACCTTCATACTGTTTTCTAGAGTGAATGCACCAGTTTGCATTCCCACCAGCAGTGTAGGAGGGTTCCCCTTTCTCCACATCCTTGCCAATATCTGTTGTTTCCTGAGTTGCTAATTTCACCATTCTGACTGGTGTGAGGAGGTATCTCATTGTGGTTTTGATTTATATTTCCCTGATGCTGAATGATGTTGAGCATTTTTTCATATGTCTGTTAGCCATTTATATGTCTTCTTTGGAGAAATGTCTGTTCATGTCTTCTGCCCATTTCTTGACAGGATTTTTTGTTTTTTGGGTGTTGAGTTTGATAAGTTCTTTATAGATTTTGGATACTTGCCCTTTATCTGATATGTCATTTGCAAATATCTTCTCCCATTCCATAGGTTGCTTTTTAGTTTTGTTGATTGTTTGCTTTGCTGTGCCAATGCTTTTTATCCTGATGAAGTCCCAATAGTTCATTTTTGCTTTTGTTTCCCTTGCCTCTGGAGACGTGTCTAGCAAGAAGTTGCTGCGGCTGAGGTCAACGAGGTTGCTGTCTGTGTTCTCCTCTAGGATTTTGATGGATTCCTGCCTCCCTTAACTTATTAATAAAAGTTTCACTGAAAAAAAAAATCTAGCCATGTATTTTGAGATAGGGTAATATGCCCCAGGGTGCTAAATGGGCTGTGGCAGTGAGAGAGCGTCTGCTTAAGAGCCTGCATGTGTCACCAGAGTACACTGTCTTTTCATGACTCTGTCTAACTATGAAGGCAACTGACCTGTGGACTTCTAGTTCTGTGAGTTAAGACATGTCCTTCTGTTTAAGCCAGTCGGAGTCAGGTTCTTGGTCACCTGCTGTTGAAAATGCCTCTGCCTTTTTCACCTGATGAACATTTTCTCAGCTTTGAGACCCTGCTCTTGTGTAGCGTTGAGTCACTGCCTACCTTCTTAGTGCTCCAGATTCCTATAACAGCACCTCTGCTCTTAGGGATTATTTCTGTCTCTGTCAGCCAGATGGCAAGCCCCTCAAGAGAAGGAAATAAGGGGTGCCTGGGTGGCTCAGATGGTTAAGCATCTGCCTTTGGCTCAGGTCATGATCTCCAGGTCCTGGGATTGAGCCCCACATCGGGCTCCTGGCTCAGCAGGGAGTCTGCTTCTCTCTCTCCCTCTGCCTCTCCCCCTGCTCATGCTCTCTCTCTGTATCTCTCTGTCTCAAATAAATAAATAAAATCTTTTAAAAATGAGAGAGAGAAGGAAATAAGTCTTACTCATTTTTTTTTCCCAGAACTGAAAGAGTCCCTGGCACAACAAAGGTGAATGAATGAATGAGTGACCTTAGAGACAGAGATTCTCTGTGACGGCAGAAATGCCTAAACACAATTATTAGTCAGGAGAAAAGGAAACAAGAATGATAAAGGACAGTGTGGAAGGGGGAGTGAGGAGAGAGCAAAATGGGAAAAATATGACAGTGATTATGAGAAATTGATACATGATTAAATTAAGGTTTATGGAAATTTCATTGGATGGGAAAGAAAAAAGTGTGTATAACTGTATAAATGTTTTTAACAATACACCATAGAAATAACCATTAATGCCATTTTGGCATTTATCACCTCATTCTGCAGCTGTGGATTTGCCTGACTCCTGTCCTAATGGCAAGCAACTTAAAGGCAGGCCTAGCACTGGGATCTTCATGGCATGCCCAGCACCTAACACAGTGTGTGTCAGGCCCTCATTAAGGTCTGTTGAACTGAAGACTGAATGAAGACTTTAAAGCTTCAAAGTTAGATTTCACACTGATTACTGAAAGCACAAAAGAAATAACCTGCCGAACATGTTATTTGAAATTATTTGTTCCTCATTAAATCGAATTACTTTTTTTCTCCTTTCACACTCTCTAAATCAACAGTAACACATAAATCATGAGCTTTCATTTCAGATTTAGAAATTAACCCATTAAGTACAAAATAGTGTGCTTGATACTTTAACCAGATTAACTAAAAATGTCTTTAGATATTGGATTCTCTGCAAATCACCAAAAAAAAATAATAATAATTTTTTTTTTAGCCAAAAGCATTGTAAAGCCAGAACTAGGAAAAAAAAATTTAGGCCATTCTTAGCAATGTCTTTAGTATAGTTTGGTGTCTTTTTTTTTTTTTTAACATTTTATTCATTTATTTGACAGAGAGAGGGGAACACAAGCAGGGGGAGTGGGAGAGGGAGAAGTAGGCTTCCTGCCAAGCAGGGAGCCTGATGTGGGGCTTGATCCCAGAACCTTGGGATCATGACCTGAGCCAAAGGCAGACACTTAACGACTGAACCATCCAGGCGCCCCAGTTTGGTGTCTTATTAATGTGAACAGTATTATCTGTATACTGCTCCACATGCTATTAAAGTCACACAGAGTAATGAGGTGAATGTATCCCTTTGTTTTGTTCTCTTCTGCTCCCATTTTAATGGTATCATTTTTTGTGTTATTAATATCCTATATTTTCTCCTATAATGCTTAAAGTTCTGTATAAATAGTCATTCTTTCCAATCTACTACTAGAATCATAAAAGCTGTCATTATCCTCATTGTGCAAGTAGGAAAACAGAAGCATAAAGTGGCTCATTCTTTACCATGTGAGAAATTCACTGAGAGGTCCAAAAAATGGACTACAAGGACAGTTGAAAGGAAACTTCCTCTGGCTTCAAAATAAATTTATCTGGGTCTTTTGTCTCAAACCTGAGTAATAAACAGCTCATTCTTCAAGGGGAAACATTATCTTGGGCCCTACTCCCTGGTGTAGTCTTAAATTATTTCTACCAATTTCTAAAATGATAAATGGATCACAAATATATTGGCAATACTAAACAAAGTTCCCATGATAAAGATATATGAAGAACTCATGTAACATAAACCCTCTCCTAATTTTGATTTTATTGATTCATCTTCTATGTTCCAAGTACTGTTCTAGGTGCTACTCATAATAGATAAAAAGAAAAAAAGATACAGCCCTTGCCCTCAAGCTCTTCACAGCCTAATGGAGAGTCAGACACATAAACATGGCACAGTTTAATAAGTGCTTTAATTGAGGTAAACATGTGCCAGACTAGCCCAGGACAGGGCACCAACCTAGAGCAGGGTGTTGGGGATGGTGTCAGGAAAGGAGGACAGAGAAGGGGACAGAGCAGTAGCAGAATGAGCAGGAAATGTCCAAAGCGTGTGGAGGGTAATGGGGGGAGGAAGGAAGCACATGGCCCAGCTGCTACTGGTAGTCATTTTATAACCACAAAGGGAATCACTTGTAGGGTGAAACCAATATTATGGATGGCTGAGAAGAGAGGTGGAAGAATCTAGATGCTCGATGACTTCATTGAACTGTTGAATCAATCAACCCTGAAGTCACCCTACCTTGGGGCTTGTTTTTAAGTGAAATAATACATTTCATATTGTCTAAATTTAAGTAGAGTTTTCATCTCTTGCAGGTATAAGCATCCTAAGCAATGTGTAGAGGAGGTGTAGGGGGAAAGGTAATTTTTGCACATATTGAATTTGAGATAGCTGTCAGTCCACCTGGAGATTTCTCAGGGATAGGTAGTGATCACCCTTATTGATTCACTAAAGGAGAAAAAAAGTAATTCGATCACTTATTCAATCACCCTTATTCAAACAGTTTGTTACTATTTTAAAATAACCTCAGCATAAACACTTTGAGTATACCCTTACTGTAGTACCTAAAGTTAGTTGCACTTGAAGTAGCTCCATGGCATCCTCAAGAACCCAGATGCTTTCTTGCCTTCCTGCTCTGCCATCTCTAGATTATTTGCTTTTTTTTTTTAAAGATTTTATTTATTTATTTGAGAGAGGGAATGAGAGAGAGAGAGCACGAGAGGGGGGAGGGTCAGAAGGAGAAGCAGACTCCCTGCCGAGCAGGGAGCCCAATGCGGGACTCGATCCTGGAACTCCAGGATCATGACCTGAGCTGAAGGCAGTCGCTTAACCAACTGAGCCACCCAGGCGCCCCTAGATTATTTGCTTTTATTTATAGGTTTGTCCTCTCCTTCTCACAAGATGGTGACAGCAGCACCAAGCATCCCATTCACACCCAACAATGTCCAAAGGCCAAATTTGAGCACATTTTTCCTTGTTATTTCTTGAGAGCAAACCAACTTTTGGAGTTGATGCTTCAAGGTGATTAGTATTTGAAGGACTCTAATCAGGAGTCTGTATTCAGAGGCAGCTACACCAAGTACCTAAAATGAGGTTAGCTAAATCTGAACAAGAGGATCCATTAAGTAGGATAAGAGATTTTGGAAATCATTTTTCAATTGTGAAATGAATGGTGTTCAAGATATGTAACTGATCAGCATTTTTGCCTTGGCAAAATTAAATACAAGAATGTGGCAAAATCCAACTCCTTTATAGTAGCATCCTGGATTTTGAACTCCATTTGGCCCTGGACTCTCATTAGCAGAGTGCACCTTCGTCCCATCTGAATAGAAGGTTTGTTGGTTTTGCCATTAGAATATTGTTGCATTCCTATACATTATTTTAGTCATGCAAGGGGCCACTATGTCAAAGGACAGAAGCTGGGGAACTTCTTTCAGCATATAGGATCAGGGAATATGCCCTTTTTTGGCCTGCTTGCCAACAAACATTTGTACCTGTGGCAGAAATCATGTGAGGCTTTTTTTATTGCAACATATCACTGGGGAGCAAGTTGTGAGTGGATACACATATAGCCCCTACCTGCCTCTTAAAGTTGGAGGATACCAATGTTTACTAGACAATTTTGAATGGTAAAAATAGCTCAGGATAACTTGCAACACCACTACACCAAGTTACTTCTCCCTGCAGAGACTCAAGTATTATGCATCCAGGTCAGATGAGTCCTGGCAGAAACTCAGTCAAAAGAAAAATCTTTCCTGGATACAGACCTCCTGATCCTAGGAAAGGGCCTGAGAATGAGAGCCTTCTGGAAGAGCCACTGCCTCACTCTGTACCAGAATCTAATCAATTGGTCTTTTTCCTCCATCACTGCTTCATGTGTGTCTCTCCTGAAACACCCAGCTCAGTCAGAAAGGAAAACAATTCTCAGATAAGAAGAGGACTTCTTACTGGCTCAGGGTATATGCATGGATGTTCCCATTCAAGTGCTTCCTTAAATAGCATCCCACACACCCACTATTTACAATCAGCACCTCCTGATGGCCAGCAACTGCCCAGCTCTAACACCTCCTTCCGTTCCCCCTTGAATTATTATACCAGAAAGCAGATGTGTGAGAATATTTTCCAGCTATATTGAAGAATGATTGACAAATTAAAAACTGTGCAACTTTCAGGTATAAAACATGATGTTCTGCTGTATGTATGCATTATGAAATGATTCCCTGGTTAATTAATATATCCTTCATCTCACATCATTACCTCTTTTTTGTGGTAAGAATACTTGAGATCTGGTATACAATATGTTGTTACTAACTATAGTCACCATACTGTACATTAAGTCTCCAGAACTTATTCATCTCATAACTGAAAGTTTGCACCCTTGGACCAACATCTCCCTTTTCCTGCCACCATCCCCAGCCCTTGGCAACAACCACTGTTACTATGAGGGCAACTTTTTTAGCTTTCACATATTAGTGAGATCATACAGTATTGGTTTTCTGTGTCTGGCTTATTTCACTTAACATATGTCCTCCAGGTTTATCTATTTTGTCACAAATGACAGGATTCCATTGTATTATATTCCACTGTGTGTGTGTGTGTGTGTGTGTGTATAATTACATTTTATTTATCCATTCATCCACTGAAAGACACTTAGATTGTTTCCATGTCTTGTCTACTATGAATAAGACCACAATGAACACGGGAGTGCAAATATCTCTTCAAGAAAGTGATTTTACTTCCTTTGGATATGTACCTAGAAGTAAGATTATATGGATTATATGGTAGTTCTATTTTTAATTTTCTGAGAAACCGCCATACTGCTTTCCTTAATGGCTGTACCAATCGACATTCCCATCAACAATGTGTAAGTTTTAAGTGTTACCTTTTCTCCACATCCTTGCCAACACTTATCTTCTGGCTTTTTGATAATAGTCATCTTAACAGATGTGAAGTGATATGTCATTGTGGTTTTGATTTGTATTTCCTTGATGATTAGTAATACTGAACATTTTTTCATATACCCATTAGCCACTTTTATATCTTCTTTTTAAAAATGTCTTTACAGGGGCACCTGGGTGGCTCAGTCGGTTAAGCGACTGCCTTCGGCTCAGGTCATGATCCTGGAGTCCCGGGATCGAGTCCCGCATCGGGCTCCCTGCTCGGCGGGGAGCCTGCTTCTCCCTCTGCCCCTCCCCCCTCTCATGTACTCTCTCTCATTCTCTCTCTGTCAAATAAATAAATAAAATCTTTAAAAAAAAATGTCTTTACAGGGCCTTTGCTCATCTTTTAATTGGGTCATTTGGTTTTTGCTATTGAGTTGTCTGAGTTCCTTATATATTTTGGATATTAGCCCCTTATCAGATATATGGTTTGCAAATATTTTCTCCCAGTCTGTAGGTTGCCTCTTAATCTTATTGAGTGTTTCCTTTGCTATGCAGAAGCTTTTTAGTTTTATGTACAGGCATACCTTAGAGATATTGCAGGTTCAGTTCCAGACTACTGCTATAGAGCAAATATCACAATAAAATGAGTCAAACAAATTTTTTCATTTCCCAGTGCATATAAAAGTTATATTTACATTACACTGTAGTCTATTTAAAGTGCCCAATGGCATTGTCTAACAAAACCAATGTGAATACTTTAATTAAAAAATACCTTATTGCTAAAAAATGCTAACCATCATCTGAGCTTTCATCATGTCATAATCTTTTTGCTGATTGAGGGTCTTGCCCCAATGTTGATGGCAGCTGACTGATCAGGGTGGGGTGCCTGTGGCAATTTCTTAAAATAAGACAATGAAATCTGTCACATTGATTGACTCTTCCTCTCATGAATGATTACTCTGTATCATGTGATGCTGTTTGAGAGCATTTTACCCATTGTGTATTCTTGGTGTGTTTGGTGAAGATTACTTGAACATATATAGGTGATTTTTTAGAAAAGAGATAACTTTGAATTAGCTCTAATTGCAAATGTATGTATATCTCATTGGAATTTTTATAAGACTATGCATTGTTTTATGTAAGAAAACAAAATATTTAAACTCAGTTTACAATTTGCAAATTGCAGTACATTAATTACTATTAGTAGTAATGTATGGCACATCTTTTTGAGATTTGGTGTTTTAAGTTACAGAAACTGATGCTCCTCATGCAGGTGGCCTATTTGAGGGGAAGTTTCTCTTTTTCTGTGGGCAACCAAATTATGCCTATGTATTTAGGTTCTAACAGTTGCCTGAGTTGTCATTTTCTGTTTAACTGAACACCAGACCCAAAAACCAACTTCCCACAGCAAATTCATAAATACTTCCCATAGCAGTCCTGTGCTCTTTGTGGAGACTGCCTTCCTCTAATTTCCCAAATTCCCGAACTCTCACCTCCCCTGGTACAGAATTACAAAACCAAGTATGTCAACCTTATATCAGAAAAAGTGTTAATGAGCTCTATTTTCTTTGGAAAGGAAGAACTGTGAGTGTTAAAACTAAAGGCAGTTCAAATCAGGTTAACACATGTCCTTGGCTGGGGGGAAAAAAAAAACACCTCTAACTTACCATGATTAATATAGCATATTCATTCAACCAGCCCCTGTGAGTCCTGGAATATAAGAAATTTTAGTTTCCAGCATACCCAGTGATTAGAATAATGGAATTTTTTAAACTGACGTACAACTACATGTTATATAATCAAGAGAATGGAAATTCCAACTCTACAGAGGCAGGTATTTGGGGAAAATGGGTCTAGTCAATGAATTGGAATCTTCTTGGTGCTCTTTGGTTAGACACTCCAGGCCACTGAGTATGAACAAAGTAAACCCTGCTCTTTTATTAACCACCTGTGAAAATGAGGGCAAAGGATCAACTAGGTCATGGGCAGATTGCCAGATTCTCTCTGACGAGCTAGAAATAGATGCTGCTCAAAAATGGGCTGACCTCTTCCTTTTGTACTTCTCTCCCTCCAACATATCAACACCTACTTAGATAATATTTATCATTCTTATCTGAATTGTGAATGTCAGAGTAACCTCACTTGAAAATGATGCTTTAAAATTTCATGAAATTATACACTCAACTTTTATTTCTTAGCTTGGAATATATATATGCCCCTCAGCTCTAAATTTTCTGAAAACTTTGCATTTTTACCATCCTCTATAGTCTTTTATGGGTGGTCTCCAATAGTCAAAGCTATACAATGTAAATTTTAATGGTTTTATGAGGATAATTTATTTTATTTCATTCTAAGAGAAGCCAGGAAGCTATCTCTTTTCCAGTTGGGATGCAACTGAATATCTGGATTGGAAAATTCCTAAGTACACTGGGTATATCATGCACTCTCATGCCACTATGTTTAACATCTTTTGAAAGTAGAAACCTAGCATAAGAAATTGTCAGGGCTTAAAAGGAATGGGGTGGGATTCCCACCAGCTCATATCCCCCTTGTTGGGAGGTAGGGAGCATGAAAGGGAACTAGAAAACTAATATTTCCATGGATTTATAAGTTGTTTTCTATTAAAAAACATTTTTATATCAAATCATCTGTCTAGCAGAAATCTTCCTTAATAGGATATTTGTTTTTATAGGTAGCCTAAAATTCTGTTCTATAAAGGAAGGAAAGATTTCATTCTAAAGAAATGCAGGAAAACTAGTTTGTACCAGAAAATGGAAATTCAGCCTAGCAGACTTGCTCTCCATAATGCTTATATAAGGGGGATGCAGAGTTAAGAGTGAGATGAGGGGTGATAGATGTTTACACACAAATTTACAATATGCTTCTAAGTAGTACTGCCCTCTACAGATGGTACTCTCAAGGCTCAACTTCAAGACAACTTTAAGACATTGAAAATAAAAATAAATTTGTTGAATGAGATCAGTTTCCGATAGGGGTGAATACCTCCAAGAGCTTTTCTATTAACAGGTATTCAGGAGTCTCTCCAACACCAAATTCCAATTAACATGGCCTTGATGTAGCTCCAACAAAACATGGCTGGAATCTGGTTCTAACCAAGGAAGCTGAAACCCAATTAATTAAACCATCCCAGGTCTTAACAAAGACTGTGCCAGTAAAAGAGGAATGATGGGCATGGAGCCTAGACAAGGAGAGCAGAATAAGCAGGTATTTAGTTATTGGTAGCATGAGTTCTGCACTGCCCAAGGAAGTCATGGTTTGACTGGTTGAATTGAGTTTCCTAGTCTGCTGAAAGCGTTACCCTTAGAGTAGAAATTATTCAGATGTTTACCTCCACTGGGTCCCAGTTTCCCCATCAGTATGAACCATAGGAGATAAGTTCTGAGAGGTAATTGGGGATACTTTGTATAGGGGCCTGCAGGCCCCTGTGAAGACCTGACTTTTAATATTAGGGAAGGGGGGAGCCATTGGAAGGTTTTGAGCAGAAGAGTGATTGGGATTATCAGGAACTAACATTGTAAAAGGATAGAAGGATCAAATTATCTAATCCACATAAGGCACTTAGCACCATGCCTAGTCCATTAATAGTGCTCAATAATGGGTAATCATGATTATAAATATCATACTTCAGTGAAGCTATCAAAGTAGCTCTTCTTCACCAAGAATAAATCATGAAGAAATAGAAAATCTGAATAGACCTATAACTAGTAAGGAGATTAAATCAGTAACCAAAAACCTCCCAACAAAGAAAAGCCTTGGACCAGATAGCTTCACTGGTGAATTCTACCAAACCTATAAAGAATTAATAGCAATCCTTCTCAAACTCTTCCAAAACTAATTGAAGAGGAGGGACCACTTCCTAAATCATTCTGTGTGGCCAGCATTAACCTGATACCCAAGTTAGATAAAGACATAACAAGAAAAGAAAACTAGAGACCAATATTCCTGATGACTATTGATGCAAACCTCCTCAACAAAATCCTAGTGAGCAGAATTCCACCACATGTTAAGAAGATTATATGATGACCAAGTGGGATTTATTCCTGGAATGCAAGGATAGTTCAATATACAAAATATCAATCACTATCGGACAAAATTAACAGAATAAAGGAAAAAATAGTCATATCAATTGATGCAGAAAAAGCACTGGTCAAATTTAACATTCTTTCATGATAAAAATACACAACAGGGTAGGAATAGAAGGAAAGTAAGTACTTCAACACAATAAAGGCCATATATAAAAAACCCACACTGTACTCAATGGTAGCATCATACCCAATGGTGAAAGACTGAAAGTTTATCCTCTAATATCAGGAACAAAACAAGGATGTTAACTTTTGCACTTCTATCCAACTAAGTGTTGTTGAATAGCATTGGAAGTTCCAGCCAAAGCAATTAGAGAAGAAACAGAAATAAAAGGCATCCAAATTGAAAAGGAAGAAGTAAAATTATCTCTGTTCACAGATGATATACTCTTACATGTAGAAACCATAAAGATTACACACACACACATACACACACACACATGGGCACACACACTATTATAAGTAATAAATGAATTCAGCAAAATTTCAGGACACAAAACACATGGACAAAAATCAATTGCATTTCTATACACCAATAATGAACAATCTGAAAAGGAAATTAAGAAAACAATTTCATTTACAATAGTATCAAAATTGGAGATAAACTTAGCCTGTGGCAAAGGACTTTTATACTGAAAACTACA
Source organism: Leptonychotes weddellii (assembly GCF_054177405.1). Classification (NCBI taxonomy): domain Eukaryota; kingdom Metazoa; phylum Chordata; class Mammalia; order Carnivora; family Phocidae; genus Leptonychotes; species Leptonychotes weddellii. Next base: position 48,194,922 of record NC_138373.1, read on the forward strand.
AAACATTGCTGAAAGTAATTAAAGAAGACACAAATAAGTGGAAAGATAAACTGTATTAATGGATTAGAAGACCCAATATTGTTGTGAATACTACCCAAAGCAATCTAAAGATTCACTGAAATCCCTATCAAATGATGTTTTTTTACAGAAATAGAAAAAAATCCATCCTGAAATTCATATGAAATCTCAAGTGATCCCAAATAGCCAAAACAATCTTGAAAAAGAAGAACAAAGTTGGAGGTTTCATGCTTACTGGTTCCAAAACTTACTACAAAGCTACAGTAATCAAAACAGAGTATTGCATGGTGACTAACATAATAAAATAAAACAAAATAATTAAAAAACCAGTGTGTTACTGGCATAAAAACAAACAAGTAGACCTGGGCTCCTGGGTGGCTCAGATGGTTAAGCGTCTGCCTTCGGCTCAGGTCATGATCCCAGAGTCCTGGGATCGAGCCCCACATCAGGCTCCTGGCTCAGCGGGGAGTCTGCTTCTCCCTCTTCCTCTGCTTCTCCCACTGCTCATGCTCTCTCTCTATATATATCTCTGTGTCTCAAATGAATAAATAAAATCTTTAAAAAAAAAAAAAACAAGTAAACCAATGAAATGTAATAGAGTACCCAGAAATAAACCCTCACATATATGGTGAAATGATTTTTCACAAGAGTGCCAAGACCATTCAATGGGGGAAGGATAGTCTTTTCTTTTATTTTTTTTATTATGTTATGTTAATCACCATACATTACATCATTAGTTTTTTATGTAGTGTTCCATGATTCATTGTTTGCATATAACACCCAATGCTCCATTCAGTACGTGCCCTCTTTAATACCCATCATCAGGCTAACCCATCCCCTAGCCCCTCCCCTCTAGAACCCTCAGTTTGTTTCTCAGAGTCCATAGTCTCTTGTGGTTCGTCTCCCCCTCTGAAAGGACAGTCTTTTCAACAAATAGTGTTGGGAAAATTGGATATCCACATGCAAAAGAATGCTTTTGGACCCTTACTTTGCACCATATACAAAAATTAACTCAGAATGGATCAAAGACCTAAACATAAGAGCTAAAATTATAAAACTCTTAGAGGAATACAGAGAGAAAAAGGTAGATGGTATTAGATTGGGCAATGATTTCTTGAATGGGACACCAAAAGCACAGACAACAAAAGAAAAAAATAGATAAATTGGGTTTTGTCAAAATTAAAATTTTTGTACATCAAAGGACACTAATTCAAACAACAAAAAATAACTCAATTTAAAAAATAGGCAAAGCCTTGAATAGGCATTTCTCCAAAGATCACAAATGCCAATAAGCACATGAAAAGATGCTCGATATCATTAATCATTAGAGAAATGAAAATCAAAACCACAATGAGATACCACTTCATTCTCATTATGGTGACTATTATCAAAACAAATGAACAAACACTTTAGAAACAAATGGTGGCATGAATGTGGAGAAATCGGAGCCTTTGTGCATTGCTGGTGGGAATATTTGGTACAACCACTGTAGAAAACAGTATGTCAGTTCCTTGAAAAATTAAAGATAGAATTACCATATGGTACAGCAATTCCACTTCTGGGTATATATATTCAGAAGAATTGAAAACAGGGTCTTGAAGAGATATTTGTAAACCCATGTTCATAACAGCATTATTCTCAGTTGCCAAAAGGTAGAAATGACATAAACATCCATTGACAGATGAATGTGTAAACAAAATGGGGCATGTACATATGAGGGAATATTATTCAGCTTTAACAAGGAAGGATATGCTGACACATGTTTCCACATGGATGAACCTTGAGGACAATATGCTAAGTGAAATAAGCTGGATGCAAAAGTGTAATTACACTTACACAGGTACTGAGAATAATTAAACTTATAGAGACAGAAAGTAGAGTGGTGATTGCCAGGGGATGAGGAAAAGGGTAAATGGTGAATGGGGAGTTAGTGTTTTATGAATATAGTCTGAGTTCCAGAAGATGAAAAGAGTTCTAGAGATGGATGGTAGTGATGGTTGTACATCACTGTGGAAATACTTAATGCCACAGAACTGTATATTTTAAAATAATTAAAATTGTAAATTTTATGTAATGTATATTTTACTATAATAAAAAAATGTCTCCCCCCCCCCCCGAATCTGTACTCTCCAACAAATTTCTGGTTATCATTTCTCTTTTTGGACAATTTTCCTGTGTAGAAAATACACGGCTTAGTAAGCCCTACCCTGACAGTCTCCAAGGCTGACAACTAACAGTCATTCTGATTTATACATCAGGCTCTTTTAAGTGTGGGTGTCAAGGAACTACATCTTACAGAAGGATAACTGACAAAACTTTATTTCTAGGTGGTATTATCATGACTCAGACCCAAAAAAATCAGTGACAGCTTAAGCCTAGGCTCTAGGGAAGTCTTGGTTACCTCTTCTCTGTCTTGTAGCAAAAACCAGCCTGTTATAAAAAGCAATGCAGTTGTCAACTCCAAGATAGGCCCTGTTTTCCCTTCCTTATTATAAAACTAACTTTTATTATTATTATTTTTTAAATATCTTACAATTTTATTTGTCAGTTTTACTACAATGGAGCTGAAAAATTTTAGTCTCATTATATTGGTTCTTCAT
>NC_138373.1:48198039-48220317 GCF_054177405.1 Leptonychotes weddellii
CGCAGCAACTTCTTCCTAGAAACATTGCCAAAGGCAAGGGAAGCAAGGGCAAAAATGAACTATTGGGACTTCATCAAGATAAAAAGCTTTTGTACAGCAAAGGAAACAGTCAACAAAACCAAAAGACAACCGACAGAATGGGAGAAGATATTTCCTTATTATAAAACTAACTTTTAGTTAAAGATACCCAGGAATGGGGCGCCTGGGTGGCTCAGTCACTTGTGCAACTGACTCTTGGTTTCAACTCAGGTAATGATTTCAAGGTCCTGATTTTGAGCCCTGTGTCAGGCTCCGTGCTCAGTGGGGAGTCTGCTTGAGATTCTCTCTCCTTCTCCCTCTGCCCCTCACCCAACTCATACCTTTGTGCATGCAGTCTCTCTCTCTCTTGCTTTCTCTCTCTCTCAAATAAATAAATAAATAAATTTAAAAAAAAATAAATACCCAGGAATGATTTCCCAAGCCACAATTACTTTCTCTTCTTGTGTTAGACAGTCTACTTTGTTGGAGTAGGAACTGGATAAAAACTTAACTATTGCTGTAGAAAGTCTCTGAAACTACCAAACTATTCTAAAGTCCTCAGCTGCTTCATGTGGGAACACATGTGGGAATGTTCCTTTTTTTTTTTTTAAGATTTTCTTTATTTATTAGAGAGAGAGAGCACAAGCAGGGGGAGCGGCAGTCAGAGGGAGAGAGAGAAGCAGATTCCCTGCTGAGCAGGGAGTGGGACATGGGGCTCAATCCCAGGACCCTGGAATCATGACCCGAGCCAAAGGCAGACGCTTAACTGACTGAGCCACCAGGCACCCCAACTGTGTCTTTCTTATACTGCCAGCACTGTGAAGGGAGACAGAGGAGAAAAATAGCACCATTCAACTAGGAAGGCAATTTTAAAAGAATAAGGTAGAAACCCTTCTTCTCCATATATTCCAGCCTCCCCTGTCTTCCCAAGGCTAAGATGGGAGCCTCTTCCATTTGCTCTTATGGGTGTCCATTGTTGAGCCATAAGCCTTCTCATATTGATTGACACCACCTGTTTACTCTATCTCCCACTGGAATGGAAGCAATTTCACAAACTGTGTCTTAAGTCTTTGTTACCTTGGGGCTAGGACTGTCCTGGCACACAGTAAGAACACAATAACTCTTGGCCAGAAAAATAAACAGCATACTGCTGTGTTTCATTAACTCTATAATCCCACCAATTATTAGACACTTCAATTGTAAGACCACTAAGAAAGATTAAAAAATTACAATCAGAAGATACCAGAAGTTTTAAGACATTCCAGTGTTAGGGTTATTATCACCTTGATTTCAGGCCTGGAACACGGAAGAGATGGCCGCAAAAAGGTGCAAGAGTAATTGGCATCAGTTCATAAATAGAGAGATGTGCATATACATTTATACAAACGAAAACCTTTTTTAATTAGTTCACTTGGCCTATCTTGAGCTTTTCCTCTCAGACCAGATGTTGTTTCAGATTTTAAAGAATCACCCTTTTGTCTGAACACCAGGTAACTAAAAATAGGTAGAAGGACTTGTCCCTATTTCTTAGCTATTGTTATATTCTGAGGCTGAGCTCTAAAAAAGAGTATTATTTGTTGTCTCCACCAAGGCAGTTTAAATGATGAGGATCAGTGAATTAAAGGGGAAATACTTTTGCCTCTAGGCAAGATTATAATAAAAGAAGCTCATTCATCATCTGCTGAGGGGAAACATGTCACTATAAAAATTACTAGGTAATGAAAAATTTGGGCAGTCCCATGGCACTTTTAATCAGAAGATCTCAAAACAATCCCACCATGTCATCAACAAAGTTTGTCATCAACAGGATGCAAAGTGGAAAGTGTCCCTTTCCATAGTGTTATATATCATGAATCTAAGATTTTTAAGAGGTTAAGCAAATTAATAAAAAGCAAATAATGATGATCATTATATACACAGATACATTTACGTATAAATACATACACACAAAATTTTAATTTAGTTGCATATCAAGTGAGATCATGTGTGAATATTTGATTGTAAATCCCTAAACACCACACAAGCAATAATAAGGAGCTGAGTTTCAGTCCTGTCTCTACCACTTCCTCCCCCTGTGACCTTAGGCAAGTGTCTTACCTTCTCTAAGTGTCAGAGGATCATAAGAATATACGCCTCACTGTAACAAGGGTCCATGGGATGCTCCCTGTAAAGCACTTAGAAGAATGGCTGGCATATGGCAAGTGCTCTGTAAATATTAGCTCCTTGCATTTGAACTACAATAGATGCCCATTTACCAGCCCCACAGGACACACTTTTCCCACGCAGCCTGGCCTTAGTGTCACAATGTTTTCATTTCATCACTCCCAGTTTGGTCTCTCTTCTCTCCCCACCCAGTCTGGGACCCATACAACTACTGCATTTGCTACCCCTTGGGGTCCTTTCTTCTTTGGCCCTTCCACCTCACCTTCCTGCTGTTCCTTTTATGATATCCTCAGGCCGGGATCTTTACAATGACCCCATCTCCGTCTTCTCAACTCTACTCCATCCTGCATAGCTTTACCTGTTTATGAAATCCTAAGCATGACCTTTCTCTGCTCAAAATTCTCACAGATTCCCCACTGCCTACTAAGTCCACTTCTGACCACAGCATTCAAGACATCCCACTTTTGGCTTCCATCTACCTTTCCAGGTATCTCTCCAACTTAGCCAATCTGATGTACCTATCCTTACGCTACATTCCCCCACATCCATGGTTTTGTTCATACAATTTTCTTTTATTGCAATGTCCTCCCCTTTATCTCTGCCTTTAAAAATCCTAACCCTCCTTCTAAACCAATCTCAAATTCCACCTCCACTGCAGTGTACCTTTCCAACCTCCTTTGAACTGGCTTATGTGTGTCTTCTTTGGGATACTTATATTTAATCTTGCATTGGGGTCGATTCCATCATAAGGCCTGCCTCACCTCTGTAGTCTATCCATGACTTTGCTCATACAAGTGGACAATAAATATGGATGTTACCCGCTGTGTTTAACTGGTTATATTTGAATACACATACTTACTTTGAGCCTCTGTGTCACATATGCCACTAAAACAGGAAGATAAAGTCAAATCAACCCTTTGTATTTGCTGCTGTATTTAGCAATATAGGGTGGGTCCTAGGTTGTTGGAATCTCTACCCAACAGAATCTTCCAGCTCATCAAACCAATACATCATTGGTTCCTTTAACATGCAACAAATAAAAACTTGGCCATGATGTCCACTCAGCTAACTACAGTACTACTAAAAATATCTTAATCTGGATATGGATTTAAACTGAAAATTGAACAATACATGTTTTTGCTTGTATTTGTTTGATTGGGTTTTGATTTAGTGATGCTAAGGGGAAAAAAACAAACCATTACAGTTCTTGCTGTAACAGAGGGCTTAGTGAAATCCTTTATCCAATCTCAGAATAGAAAGATGTAGACAATAGAGCTAAGATGCAGTAATTTAAGATAAGCCTGTAAAATATCAAATGAAACTATTTTTAAAAACATGTGTTAACCCTATCTTCACTGTTTAATAGTTTTCAATGTTAATGAGGCCTCTTGAAGTCAGACAAAATATGATTTGTTAAACTAGATGGAAAACAGTGATTTTTGAAAATCAGAGTATCTTAGTAATGGATCCCCAAAGACTTCTCAGTTTTTTAAGTCTGGTCCTAAGCTACTTGGCCAGGAATATGACTGAAAAATGCTCTAGAGGTATCTCTGGAAAACACCATTCAAGAAACCCTGCCTCTTGCGATTACAAAGAACTTTGACATGACTGTGTAGCCCAATCTAATCAGAATAGTCAACAATTAAAATTCAGTAATGCTTCCAACAAGAAGACAGATTAAATAAATAACCCAAGATGATGCCTTTGGAGAGCAGCAAGATTTCTTTTGAAATAACTCCTTCTCCTGCCTCTAAGTTGAGAAACGGTCACAGGAACACCCATATTATGAATAGTTTTACAGGTCAGTTCCTTTCTTTACTGCTATGCATACAGTGATCATCATTTCCAAATTTTCCCAAACTGCTTTGATACCACATGATTCATTTTAAATAGGGGCAGTTTCTTAATTCTATAATCAAATCTTTTATATTGTGGATTTTCATATAAATAAATTCATGTACCAGTTAAAAAAAAAAAAACTTTCCCAGACTACCTTACCCCTAATCTTTTATTCAGACACTGTTGGCTCCGGAGAACCATGGGCAGTTAATGAAAGGCCAGTTTTGGCCATTGCTAAGGCCCGAGTGCTTATTCTCATTGCCTCCCTCTATATCCTCTGAGAAGCTTATGAGAATTTAAAAGGCTTTACACACTTCCTCTCACTAGTAAGAGTTCCCTTCAATGTCTTATTCACTAAAAATATTAAGCAAGTTTGTTTCCTGAAGGCATCCACCAAATACCAGAACTCTCCTCCAACACCATTCCTTCCATAAGAGCATTGGGAAAACTCACCATTGGCATTTCAATAATTGATGGTCTGGGGATAGAAGTCTGGAAAGTAACTGCTTCACAGTCCGATTTACCTTCTAGTGACCCAGGTGAATCCTCAGGGGTCTCAGCAGGCTGGTTGGCAGTGTGGTTACTTGAATTCAGATTTGCACTGCCATTTTTCTCTGAGCGGATGCCAGAATCTCGCCTTTTCTCTGAAGTTCCTTCTTCCCCTTTCCAGTGACTTGAGTGCCTCCCTGCTTTGGCCATGGGCTGAACATAGATGGTGGAATGAGTATCAGCTGCGCTGGGCTGATCAAAGGGTGCATTCTCCCTTGTATTCCCAAAACAAGCAAGCAGAGCTGAGCATGGAAAAGGATGCATCCTTCTAGATGGAGATTTCAGTCTTTTGGTGAGCCTTGCTTTCCATGTGGACATGACCTGCAGTGAAACATTGCAAAGTTCAAAGCGGGGGAAACGTTCCCAGGGGTTCAGATCATCTCCAGTTTCCTTATAGTAACTATTTCCTTGCCTAAAGAGAAGGACTTTCTAGTGGTTACCCCTAAATAGATTAGGAGATGGCAATGCTACCCTCCCTTGGAGACACTTAGCAGCCAACTCCCCTTTGGGAAGCGTCTGTCCCGGGGTGATTTCACACTCTTCCTTCCTTGATGCTGTCAGTGGCTAAAGAAAGCTGTCTGTGAGGCATGTGTTGGCTTGGGTTACAGTCCCCAGGCAGGGCAGACGCTTCAGTGTAAGGTAGTGCCAAGTCCAAAGACAGTTGCTTCAGGTTACCTTGAAGGCATAAAGATAATGTAGCCTGATAGCATCCGCCATAATAGCGTCAGCCTGTGTATCAATAACATCATAACAGCAGCATAACCTTCTTCGGTTACCCCCTTCAAATATTTATTCCCCCAAACAAAACAAACACCACCCAGTTATCCATCATGAACGAGGGCCCCTGGAGGGTCCTCAACCCTGGCAGCTGTTTCATTATTAAAATAGGAGGTAGATTTGAATCTTTTGTCTGGAGAGATCCATGTATGGGTTTGATGTCACAGGGATTTTTCTGGATCTTTCCTGAATATTCCTCAAACAAGCTTCCTGGCTTCAGGATCCATATTCCTCCTTCTAGTAATTATAAATGAGTCTTTGTTAATTTACTTTTTCACTACCCATGCTAAGTCCATGATTAATTTTCAACAACACCAAAACAAAAAAAATAATTAGCTAAAATGAACAATTAACATAAGTATGTATGTGTGAATGTGTGTTCTATTCATTTACTGAGTATATTACTTAATTTTGGAAAATAACCCCCTTTTGAATATAGATCTTTTATTTTGCAACACATCAATATGTGAACGGTGAAAAATAATAATCAATTATAAGAATATGCTCAAAATTGAGATTTTTCCCTAGCAAAGCATCTGCTAGAAATACTGAAGAAAGATAATACTGTAATGGTTTTACCATTAATAGTGACTTTCAGATCAAGATTTCAGGGTATATTACACATTCTAATTTATTCATTTTCTCTCTCTTAATTTAATGTCAAGATGTGCTCTTAAGCCCAAACAGGTGGTAGATATCACAGCACTAATCCCCTATTTTACAGAGACAGAAAACGATTCTTTGAAATTACAAGAGACTAACACAAGGTTATGCTGTTGAGAAGGGCTAGTGGAAATTCCAAGATCACTGCTACCCTATCTGATCTCTGAGTCTCACTCAACCTGACAATCATCTTATTGACATGACAGCTGTACTGGGAACATTGCTTTGAATGGGCAGTCATGGCCATCATACACTAAGTCAGATACGGCTTGAGGAAGGTGGATACAGCATCAAATGCAAACTTTATTTTAGTGTTTACCAAAATTTGGAAATAAAATATAAAAAGCTGCCATTACTGAGAGGTTACCATGTAGCGAGCCCTGTGCTAACCCAGGTATACCAGACTTCCCAGTCTTGAGGGATCACTCTCCCTTTAATACCCAAGGATAAGCAGTGTAAATCCCCCTCCCCACAATAGCAGGAAGTCCAGGCTTTTAGCAGGCTCCCCAACCAAGTGTTCCTGAGGAGCCCTAGGAACCGTGTTTTGTCTCTCTTCTGCTGTGGTCCCCTCAGGCAGGGTGACTCCAAGATGCTTCCTTCACATGGCTCCTTCTTGGTCCCCTCCCTACCAAGCATGTTTACAGTAAAGCAAAGATGGCTTGCAGATGGCAGGAAGGAATTAAAGAGAAGTAAAAAGAATTCTTAAACTTGGTTTCATTCACTCATTCATTTATTCACTCAACTATATGCCAAGCACTGTCTAAAACTAGAGAGACAGCAGTTAACAATGCACCTTTCAAGTGGCTACAGTTGGTAGACTCCTGGGCAAAAAACCTCTGAGCCCTCCCCAGACCTGTTGTATCTCTCTTTTTGGCCCTGAGCTTGCAGCCCTTCCATGGGGACCACCTCACCTCCCTAAGGGGCACCCCAGGAACTCTGGCCAGAGTGCCAGCTCCAGCCCATGCAGAACAGTGGCTTGTTTTTAGCTAATGGTAACTAAGTCTTAGCTAAAATAACAACAGTAACAGATAATGGTTACTGAGTGTTTATTATCAGTCATGAGTCTCAACAAATCAATTCATTTAATCCTTATAACCCTAGGAGAAAGGTGATATTATTAATTCTCATTTTTACCCATTAGAAAAACAAGACACAGAAACTTAAGTAACTTGCCCAAGGTCACAGCACTGCTAAGGAAGAGAGCCAGGATTATGAGTCCAGGCAGCCTGGCCCCAGAGTTCATGCATTTAATCACTATACAATATCACTTTCCAAAAATACACACGTGCTCCAAAGAGGAACTTTCCAACAGCCTTCAACTCAACACACTACCTCTAGGAATTTATTCTACCGATATACATAATGCATAGAGATATGTCCAGAAATATTCATTGCAGAAGTGTTTGGAATCACAAAATTGTTAATCAGTAGAAGACAAGATAATATATATTTTAAAAATCCAGACAACTGAACACTATGCAGCTTTAAAAAGAAGGATGTAGAGACTTCAGGTTTAATATGGTATGCTAACTAAGCACATGTATTTATATCCTTCCCTTTCTAAGAAATAATTAAGATAATAGTAATGGAATTTTAAGGCTTAAATTCACAATACCGAAGAGAACAGGAAGAAGGCTGTTAACATACAAGAAAACTCAACAAATTCCTATAAAACAAAAATCAGATGAAATATTAATTAATGAAAAAAACCCCCAAAACAGAAAGCCAGCATGCTGAGTACAACCACATGGAACCTCTTGGCTTGGGCAACAGGTACAATGTAATTTAAGAAAAGGTCTGAAAATGTGGAATTAATTGAAGGTCTGACTATGAAAGTCAAGTTTCCTATACCTTCCTATACCAGCAAACAGGCTACAAAATGAGTGGGTGAAAAATTAAATTAATAAATGAATGAATGAATAAATTAAATAAGTAAGCATGAATAAATAAGTAAAATAAAAGTTAAGGTGTAGGGTCAGGGTCTTATTTAAATGTATCTTTAAAAACTGTCTAATTTTGGGGCACCTGGGTGCCTCAGTGGGTTAAGCGTCTGCCTTCAGCTCAGGTCATGATCTCAGGGTCCTGGGATCGAGCCCCACATTGAGCTCCCTGCTCAGCAGGGAGTCTGCTTCTCTCTCTGCCCCTCTGCCCCTCTCCCACTCATGCTCACGTGTGTGCTCTCTCTCTCTCAAATAAATAAATTTTTAAAAAACTGTCTAATCAGTTCTTATCTAAACGATTTGATGAACTGTCTAAAGAACTAACAAGGGTAACTAGTGTGGATGTCAATATCCATGAGTAAAGGCCTTCTGCTTCTTTATTTCAGCTCCGACATAATAGCTGAGAGTTCTCTGCCTGTCCATTTAAGGTGAACCCATAAGTTAATGAGTCTCACCAACATTTACAGAGTTCCTCCCAATCTTCAAACTCTTCCCTCATGTGAAAATACAAATAGATCATAAGACATCACAAGACATTTGAGAACTGCCAACATCATTGACAATAAGCAAAGAAAAAGAAAAGGTCCTAGCGAGGAAGAATGAGGGAATGGCAGTGGAGTAAGCAGCAATATCTGCCATTCAAAGTATGGTAGAGTATGCAGTAAACTATAGCACAGCTGGATTCTGAGTGATGGGAGGAGAGTAAGGTGGGGAAATCTTTGCAACTTAATACCAGGAACATTCTCTTTGGGTGCCACATAAGTCATGACAGGAGTCCTAGAGAATTTGAAAACCTTAATTTGCTTTGCTATAAAAACTGTTTACACAGCTATAATAATATAAACACTATTCCCATTTTTTCAGTTTTCAGTATTAATATACAGAACAAGAGTTGCATACTGGTGTCTCTGAAGCAAAATTAGGCCTGAAGATGTGTTTTGTTTGGCTAATGACATTCTAAAAAATTTAGCGCATCACTGTTAGATCACAGAAACCACCACTCTCTGTATCTTTTACTGAGTCAGTTCACAAGTTTATATAAATAGAACACTACAGACATTACAGTTTGTGATCTCGGGTGAGTATTTGTTATTGTTGGTACCCAGCATCCTTTCCTCCTTTCTTTTGGTAACAGCACCCTGATTTCCTTTTGGGGAACTCATTCTGTCCTTTGGGTAGAACTTTAGGCCTGGCTCCAGAGGTGGGAGTTAGGTAATCAACATCCCCAAAGCCCCTGATCACAGTGATGGGTTCAAGGATGTACATGAGAACACACTATTCCAATTGGAATAAATCCCAAAATTTGAATTGGAAGAAACTTTCTCTTCTTTCCACTGGACTAACTCAATTTCAACTTGGGAAGGTATAAGACTGGAGCAGCTGCCAACATCTCGTATCCTTGAGGGGAGAGCTTTCCCAGAATGGAACCAGCACAAGGCAGAATTTAAGAGATGGAGAGAAAGAAACTGGTCCTGAAAATACTAAGCTTTTCATAGGCTGTGTTTTTCCCTGGATATCCTTTCCTGTTTCATTTGCATGAGTTGAGTTTTCTGTCACTTGCTACTAAAAGAGTCCTAATCAATATATGACTCACAGGTACCAGCAAATCACAGAAGACTTCATTATGGTTACAGAATAGGGTGAAAACATTATCAACTTAAGGGGCGCCTGGGTGGTTCAGTTGGTTAAGCGATTGCCTTCGGCTCAGGTCATGATCCTGGAGTCCTGGAATCAAGTCCTGCATTGGGCTCCCTGCTCAGCAGGGAGTCTGCTTCTCCCTCTGACCCTCCCCCTCTCATGCTCTTTCTCTATCTCATTCTCTCTCAAATAAATAAATAAAATCTTTAAAAAAAAACATTATCAACTTGACAGCAGCAAAGTAAGAAGAGAGCTGAGAGATTCTGAAAAACGAACAAGTTGTGAAGTGGTGATGTACGTGGAGAGAAGGATAGGTTTGCTAATATTCTTACATTTCAGAGTCAGAAGATCTCCCTATGGTTGATGCAAAAAGAAACAGTTATGTGTGGTGTCTGAGGCTGCAGAGGTGACCAGATGGGGAATTGAAATAGAGGTGGAGCCATATCGGGAAGATATAAGGCAGAGTAAGTAGTTAAATGCTCACCTGTCTTATTAGAAAATTCATGGTAATGTCTAGAATTGATAAATAAAGACAAAACTGTATTAATGGGATAGATGGTTCATCTATCATAGCTGAATGTCAATAGATAATATTTCAACTCAATAAATTAAGCAACAGAAGCATAAACATGTTATTTATATTATGGTGCTATCCATCAGAAAACCAAAGACAAACAGGTAAAAGAGGTTGCCTTTAAAGGAACAGAGATAGAGGTGAGGATGTGAGGCAGATGATTTTCTTCCACTAAATCTTTATATATGGCTTAAACTTAAATCATATGTGAGTATTATTCTAATATGATTTTTAAAAGAAAGGAATGTGGTTAATTTAAATTACATATGACAACATGGAAAATCTCCAAGATAGGTTTTAAATGGCAAAAGCAAATTGAAAAACAAGTTATATGGTATGCTTCAAATTGTATTAAATACGTACACACATCTATAAATATGCCTATATAAATATATACATGTATGTGTTTATACTTATATAGAAAACTTCTGAAAATATGCCTAAGAAGTATCTGCCTCTGGAGAGGAGCACTAAACACCTGGACTGGGAAGAAGACACTTCTCATGGTATGTCTTGTTGTTTGACTTTTTTTTAACCATATGCAAATATTAATTTTTCAATTTAAAAAAGCTACCATAAAATATTCCAAGGTACCTTGGCAGCAACATAATTATTTCTAAGCAGGGTCACAAATAAAAGTCAAAGTTTTGGCTCAAATGATCTCTCCAAAGAGAAGACTAACAAAGCTGATCTAAGACCTAAGAGTGAGTGAAGTCATTTGGTGCCATTGTCAGAATGCCTTAAGAATATTAGTCATTTTCCATATAGAATTCATAGGTGAAACACTAACAGTGGGACTCATTTATTCAAACAATATTTACTGAGAGCCCATGACATAGCAGATTCTGAGTTAGGGGCTACTATGGGGATATGAGCAAACAAGACAGGATTCTTGCTTTCTTAGAGCTCAGGGGCCAGTGGGGTGTATGAGCAAGTATGCTAAGTACAATAAGGGAAACCTACTGGCCTCCAGAAATGAAATAACTTGTGTGGGGAAGGATGGCTGCCCTCACAGCCCATGTCCTTATCTGCTGACATTCACTTTCTCCTTGGGGATCCCACTCATCACTGTCCTACCACAGTAACCTTGGGAGGCACTGCCCTCCCCTTTACACATCCAGCCCAAGAAAAGCCACACCTGTCCCTTCTCCTCCACAGTTCAGCTGATACTAGTATGTGGTTGTGATGGTTGACTTTATGTGTCAAGTTGACTGGGTGAAGGGATGCCCAAGTAGCTGGTAAAACAGTATTTTTGGACTTGTCTATGAGGATGTCTCTGGAAGAGATTAGCATTATTAGCATTTGAAGTGGGGGATTGAGTAAAGACCACCTTTCCCAAAATGGGTGGCCATCAGCCAAACCACTAAGGGCCGAAATAGCACAAACAGGCAGAGGAGGGGCAAATTTGCTCTCTCTGCTTGAGGTGAGACATCCGTCTTCAACTACCCTTGAGTATCGGTGCTCCTGCCTCTTGACTTTGAGATTTATTTAGGGATTTACACATCAGCTCCCAGATTCTCAGGCCTTGGGACTAAGACTGAATTATACCACCAGCTTTCCTAGTTCTCTACCTTGCAGACAGCAGATCATGGGATCTCTCAGCCTCCATAACTGTGTGGGCCAATTCCTATAGTAACTCTCCCCTTATGTCTATCTATCTGTGTGTCTAGTAATGACCATTTTATCCCCTCATGCTCATCTAGACACCTTAGAGACCAGGTTCAAGAGAGAAGACCCTGAGAGAAAGAAAGGAGCTCTCTCTCCTTCCTAAGAGCCGCCTGTCTAGGCACTTCCTGTCCCAGTGTGATTGACACTGGGAGTATCCCCTGCCCTGAGGGAAGACTTCCCTTCCCCCAGCCGGTAGCCCACAACCCAGCAAGACAATCACAACAGAATTCAGGGGTCCTTATCAGTCCTTGAAAGTAGCAGGAGGGGCCAACCTCCTTGTAAGTGCTGAGAAAGGAAGGTGACCCAACCAACAGAGGAATGGCAAGAAGATGCAGGAAACAGGTCACTCAGGTGTAAGACCCACAAACACAGCCATGGTTCTAGATCAGGCCAATAACAGTGTCATTGTTTGATTTCACATCCTCCTCCTTTCCTCATATTTGTTTAAAAATCAAAAGGAATTAAAATGGGGTTATACTTCCTTCTTGTTGTTGTTGTTATTGTTAAAAATGTCTCAAACATTTCTGAGACTGTTGAAAATGCCCTAAATGTTGCAAAACTAGATTTGACTGTCACAGATGTGCCTCAAACTAAGACTGGCTTATTCTCACATTTCCAGAATTCTCTTTACCCCTCTTTTTAATCCTCACACAGAAATCCCACCTAATTACCTAATTAAATGTGATCTTCCTTAGAGAGCATAAGCAAAAGCTTCTCTGCTTTCCACTCAAAAGCACAGGTGATGGGGCACCTGGGTGGCTCAGTCGTTAAGCGTCTGCCTTCAGCTCAGGTCATGATCTCAGAGTCCTGGGATTGAGTCCCGCCTCGGGCTCCCTACTCAGCGGGGAGCCTGCTTCTCCCTCTCCCAGCTGCTCATGCTCTATCTCTTGCTATCTCTCTCTCTATCTCTCTCTGTCTCATAAATAAAATCTTTAAAAAAAAAAAAAAGCACAGCTGAAATTCAAAGGGCTGATGTGTCAGGTAGACAAAAAAGCAGACGTTCTCTGTTCAAGGCTCAGCAAATCTCTAAGCTTCAGGATTATATTTATACCATTATAGTTTCCGCCAGTATTTCTGAGGTAATACTGATCTATCAGGTTCCTAATTAGCTTCCTTCAATGGGCCCCTAATCTTTGGGTGGATTCAGAGATTCTCCACATGGGCCCATTTCCCAGTCCAGTTCACCATTCTTCCTGCTCCACAGCCTGCCACTCAGGGGTGTTTTCACACACACACACCCCACCCCACCCCACCCCCCAGGGGCGGCCATAAGAACAGGCAGTGGGTATTTGAGGGCAGTCTGGTGAGTGAATAAAGGCAGATAGAATTATATCCTTATGAGAGTGACTAGTCATTAGGATGTCTTACTCATAGATAGTGTCTAGATATCTATAAGGTTTTGCTCTAGTAGTTTTAGAGTAAAAAGGCATCTTTGCTAAAGCACATGTGTTATGTCCTTTCCCAGTAGCTGCACCTTGACAATGGTTCATCCTATGCTCAGATCCCTCCTTACTTAAAACTTACAGGCTCTTGCAATTCCCCTTCTCTTTGGGGGTGGATGTGGTAACCATACCTGTTTTCCTACATGGTATACTGCAGGCAGGTGGTGACAAAGGAATGAGGAGGGTGGGTCCCCTGGTAGGCTGACCACAAACTAAAAATATTTATACTGTACTATTTTTTAAAAAAGATTATAAAGCATCATATATAATCTAATTTGTTAAAGAGACACTGAATTTGAAATAAAAAGTGAATATATTTCCTGACATGGTTCAAAGCTCTACTGCAAGCTCTGAACAACTAAAGAATAGTAAAATAACAGTAAAAAATTTTAACTAAAATAACAGTAAGATAATGTCTTAGCTCTGGCTGCTCTAACAAAATAACATCGACTGTGTTTGTGGCTTAAACAGCAGACATTTACTGTCTCACAGTTCTGGAGGCTGGGAGGTCCAAGATAAAGGCGCCAGCCGACTCAGTTCCTAGCTTGCAGATGGCTGCCTTCTCACTGTGTCCTCACATAGCAGAAAGAGAGAGAGCGTGTGTGAGACAGTGAGCTCTGGTCTCTCTTCCAGTTCTTTCAAGGACACTAATCTCATCATGGGGGATCCCCTCATGACTTCACCTAAACCTAAATGGCTCCCACATGTGGGGCCCCACCTCCAATACCATCATTGGTATGGGTCAGGGGTTTGGGAGGAATTGGTATGGGTCAGGGGTTTGGGAGAACACAAATATTCAGTCCACAACAATAATTTAAAGGGTTTAAATCCTTAAGGACAAAAAGGACAGAAAAAGAGAACAGAAGACAAGAGATATAAGAGGAAACTAGAGGGAGAGTGGTAATTGTCTTCACTGACTGAAACCCACACGTCCAAGGATACAAGATGGTAAACAAGCTAATCTCCACTGAACTGCCCTTCTACTGCTTCTCGCCACTTCTCACCCCTCTCAAAGGTTTAGAAATTGGGAACACAAAGTAATCTGGAGGTTGGGAGGAGTGGGGGATTATTTGGAAATTTGTTAAAGAACACTTAGACATGATTCCTTTCTCTAGTCCAGGCAGCCAAGTTGCTGTTCTCCCCCACCCCCACCCTCCACCCCCAGAGAAGACTGACTGTTACTCTCTAGAGGAATTGAATCACCAAGTTTCTGGGCTTGGGTCTAGGGAAAGAGGAAAGCATGGGAATGAAGATAAGAGAGAAGACAGGAAAAAAATGAAATCAACCCATGAGGTTCACTATCTAGTGAGTAGAAATTCCAGAGAGAACACTGAAAATAATGGGTAAGAATTTACTAAGAAAGGAAGAACAAAAGGAGGAAAGAAGGAAAAAGAAAAAAATCACTATCAGCCTGTCATTGTCCTTCTCCAAGTCATTGATTTTCTCCAGCAATAGCTATCTAATTCCATATTCCTTATCATTAATAATTCCCACTTTTCAAAAATGCCTAAAACACTGCACTCATACCTACCTCCAGTGCCATCCTTCACTAGCTCTGATCCCTAGTCCAGGCTAGTAAAGAGTTTAGCAATGGTAGTATGGCTGCACACCAGGGGTTATCACTGCTCCACCATCACCAATTATGCAGCTGTTACCAGATGGCTGGTAGGTGACCCCCATCAAAATTCAGTTCCAGAGTCTGTTTTCTAGAACCACAACTCCAACCAACTCTTCAGGTTGGGTTCATCGGCAAGCAGTCTGAGTTGGAGATTGATGTGAGGAAAGGTTATCAAGGAGTACTCTTGGGATTGATTTCTGTTGGGAATAGGATTGGGCAAAGGGAGAAGATGAAGTACAATGCAGTAACATTAAAGACCTCAGCTGGTCTGATAAGGAACTCTGGAGCTGGGATGGCTTTTCAGAGTTGTCCCAAATGAAGGCAAAAGGGGCCGGGTCTTGATACTACCACATTGACCAGCCACTGAATATGGCTGCTCCCAGAAACGGGGCATGGCTTTGGACAGGGCAGCTCTTCAGCGGAGGGCAATTCTGGGAAAGACACTCATCTGAGAGCTCTAAGCCACCAGCACTCCTGGCAGTTGGGGGAACGAGTCTTTCAATCCTGAAGGATGTGGTGCATAACATTATTCGTATGTACTCCCAGCAGCTCTTGGAATGGTTTGAGTAATTTGAGGGAGAGAAGGTTGAAGCTGCTATAAAATGGGTGGTAGGGGTACAGAGAAATATTATGTGGGTACCATTGTTACCCTATTCTTATAGCCTAAGAAACAAATATTACATATGATTTGTTATTCACCCTTCCTTGCACAAAAACTCTGAGACTAATAGTTGAGAGAAAATGGAAAGCATAAAATCCTTTATCTCTCAAGCTCAAAGTTTAGATTTGGCTGCATAAGAAACAAGCAATTGATTGTACAGAAAGACACATCTCACTCCAAATTACACTGGTTCTGTTTCTGGTGGACTCTGGTCTCACCAAAATGTATATTTAGTAATAATGCTCTATAAATATCATGAAAATGACCTGAGGTTGAGCTACAGCTTAGACTAACATCTTTCAGGTCTCTGGTCATCAAAACGTGAAACTTTCTACTTTTTACTCTATAAACTTGGGCACAGTTGTGAATTCAAACTGTCACATTAACTTCTCCTTAGGACCAGATGCCTTATTAATTTAAAACAAATGAGGGGCACCTGGGTGCCTCAGCTGGTTAAGCATCTGACTCTTAATTTTGACTCAGGTCATGATCTCAAGGTCGTGAGTTCAAGCCCCATGTAGGGCTCTGTGCTGAGCATGGAGCCTGCTTGAGATTCTCCCTCTTCCTCTGCTCCACCCCACCAATCACTCTCTCTCTCTCTCTCTCTCAAATAAACAAACAAACAAAACCATCGGGAATAAGCAGTAAGGCTCATGCTGGAATACAGAGCAAGAATCTAGGGCTTGGAAGTTCCCTACCACTGAATACCACATGATGAGATGAGAATTTCATTTGTGTGTGTCAGAGTTGGGGAGAGGTGTTGCTATAAAACTGAAATGAAATTTTCATTCTTCTTATTGTTGCTGACTTATTTTCCTAAGAGAGTAGAAGTTGAAATAGTGCTAAAAGTGGCATCCATCTCCCGTGGACATCCTACCACATCTACCCGAGTAAAGGCACTCCAGCTCACGCCACACCAGGGCCTCCGTTCCTGTTTCTCTATAGCTATTAGCCCTGTAATCTTGTACTTCATTTACTCATATCCTTTCATCTTAATCAGTTTCACCAGAGTTCTTTCCATCTTATTAATCTATTCAAAGAATTCATTTTTTATTTTATCTTCTCATTATTGTTGATTTTGCCCTTACCTCTATGAGATAAGGCATGTGCTTCTTCCAACTCTACTTTAGCCCAATTCTTTCAGCCTTTTTAATTTTCTCATAAGAAAATTTGAAGATATAAATTTCCCTCTGACTCTGTGTGCTGTGCAGTATGGTAGCCACTTGCCACAAGTAGCTATTTAACTTTAACTTGAAGTTAATTAAAATTAATTTTAATTTATTAAAAGAGAGAGAGTGAGTGGTGGGGCGGGGTGGAGGAAGAGGGAGAATCTCAAGCAGGCTCCATGCTCAGCACAGAGCCCTGGGCACCTGGGTGGCTCAGTCGGTTAAGCATCCAACTCTTGATTTCAGATCAGGTCATGATCTCAGGGTTGTGAGATCAAGCCCTGTGTGAGATTCCACACTGGTGTGAAGCCTGCTTAAGATTCTCTCACACGCGCAGGGCGCCTGGGTGGCTTAGTCGGTTAAGCATCTGCCTTCGGATCAGGTCATGATCTCAGGGTCCTGGGATTGAGCCCCACATCAGGCTCTCTGCTCATCGGGGAGCCTACTTCTCCCTCTCCCTCTGCCACTGCCCCTGCTTGTGCTCTCTCTCTCTGTCAAATAAATAAATAAAATCTTAAAAAAAAAAAAAAGATTCCCTCTCTCTCCCTCTGCCCCTCCACTCACATCTCTCTCTCTAAAAAAAATTTAAATTAAATTTAGTTTAAAATTTCAGTTTCTTTGTCACACTAACCATATTTCAAATACTGGAGAGTGACATGGGCTATGTGGCTGCCATATTGAACAAAGTACATACAGAACATTTCCATCATCACAGAAGTTCTATCAGACAGCACTATTCTAACTATTGTTTTAGATGTGGCCCTAACATTTTTTAACATATGGTATTGTCATTGTTTTTTCAGTTCTAAGTATTTCATAATTTCCTAGACATGGAATGCTTGTTTTAAATATCTTTTTGTTATTAATTTCCAGCCATTTTTAATAATAATCAGAGCACAAGATTTATATGATAGTGGTTCTTTGGAATCTAATGAAGTTTCTTTTTAGGTATATGTTCACTTTTGTATACACTCTGTGCGCTTGGAAAAGGTGTGTATTCTCTGCTTGGTGTCAAGTTTTAATTCTCTATGTTAGGCTGAATAAGCAGTGCACAAAGATATCCATGTCCCATCCCCAGAACCTGTGAATATTACCCTGTATGACAAGAGGGACTTTGCAGGTGTGATTAAGTTAAGGACCTTGAGATGGGGAGGTTATCCTGGATTGTTTTGGTGGGCCCTACATGCAATCACAAGTGTCTTCCTGAGATGGAGGCCAGGGAGATTTGAGTACAGAGGAGGGTGAGGGCATGTGATAATGGAAGCAGAGGCTGGAGGACACAAGGGGCCAATTCTCCCTCTCAAGAGTCTAGAAGGAAGAAGGTTAAAGACATCTTGGCGTCAACTTCCTAAACTCATTTTTGACTTGGGGCCTCTAGAACTATAAGAGAATAAGTCTGTGTTGTTTTATACCACTAGGTTTGTAGTAATTTTTATACCACCTAATAACTTAAGTTTCTTAATTGCATTATTCTGATCTGTATCTTTCCTTACTTTTAGTCTGTTTTATAAATTTCTAAGATAATTATATTAAAACCTTCAATTACATGTGTTGCCTTATATATTTCTCCCTTGTGTACTGTCAGTTGCTTTTTATACTTTTAGGTGCATATATGCTCATGACAATTATATCTTCTTGCTCTATTTATTCCTTTTCTCAGGATATAACATCCCTCTTTGTTCCTTAATATATTTCTTGCTTGTAGTACTATTTTACTGGATATTAAAATTGCTTCCCATGTTAAAATTATGATGTCTTTGGCTACCTTCACTAGAATAAATTTGAGGTAGTATCTAATTCCTTACCCTACCTCCTTCCAATTCATACTCATGGTTTTCCATATATATCTTGAATACACATTCAAAGTCTTATTTTAAGGGAGCTTAATGAGGGACTATGTACTGGCATGTGAGCAGGTGAACCAATAAGGAAAGGCAAAACATCCAAGCCATGGGTCTGAAAAGTCAAGGGGAGGGTACCACAGACCCACTGGGAGATGGGGCCCTGGAAGCAGGGTTGCCTGACAGGATTTATAGTTGTAGGGAAATGAAGCCACTGCCAAAACTGCAGTGATACAAGCAGGGGGTGGCAAAAATTAATATCCAACCTCTCCCTCTCCTGCCCTCTGATCTCCTCCAGTGCTTCCCATTGACCAAACCAAAAAGAAGCCAAAATGCAGGTAGCTTACAGAGCTCAGCCTCCTATAACTCATAATAGAGCAAGAAGCACAGAGAATTATTCTGGGAGGACAAGTGGAGAGTATGTTTACATAGATCAGGAAAAAAATCACAACTTTTAATTCCTTAATAAGTTTTGTGGGTTGAATTGTGTCCCCCAAAAAGATATGTTGAATTCCTAACCCCCAGTACCTCAGAATGCAACCTGATTTGGAAATGAGGCTATTGCGGATGTAATTAGTTATGATGAGGTCATACTGGAGCAGAGTTGTCCCTTAATCCAATATGACTGGTGTCTCTAAAAAGAAAAAAGAGAGGAGACACAGAAACAGACAGACAGGGAAACCCATGTGACCACAGAGGTGGAGATTGAGTGATGTCTACAAACCAAGGAACACCAAGGATTGCCAGCAAATACCAGAAGCTAGAAGAGGCAAGGAAGGATTCTCTGCACAAGGTTTCAGAGGGAACATTACCCTGACAACACCTTGATTTTGGACTTCAGCCTCCAGAAGTTAGACAACGCATTTCTGTTGTATTTAAACTACCAGTTTGTAGTACTTTGCATTATCAGCCCTAGGAAATAAATATAATATTTTTACATGAATTGGAGGGAAAATCATGAATTTTAATTTCTGTCACATAGAAAACTTTTGATCCAGTGAAACCCACAACATTCCTGACAGTCTTTGTATTTTACTTTTGGATTGCAACATCGAAAAAAATAAACAAATGATTTTAAGGATTTCTTTTTAAATTATATGATCTCCTAGGTCTTGCATGTACCTCATCAGTGCTATACAATGAGAATTGATATTGACATAGACTGCTAAAAAATCCTTTGCTTCAAAGAGCAAGCTATCATTCATGTACTTCATTTACAGAAAGTGGACTGATAACACATTAAAAATTTCAACAACTAAGATCATAATAGAATGGCTTTTTACATTTACCCGCAATTAACTAGTAAATTACAAATTTTAAAACAATTTTGCAAGCAAAAGTTAGTAATTATTATATCATAGTTATCCTCACCCTTTCTTTGATGAGATGTTACTTTTACTACCCCACACATCATATGATATCTGAGAGCATAGCTGAAAGACAGCAATCTGTTGAGGGAGACCTGAGACAACCAGGCTGTGTCTGCTATCCATCAGGAAGAATCGAGGAACGGCAAACTGCAAATCAAGAAGGGAGACCAACTATGTTTTTTAAGATTTCTCAATAAATTGTCATCTGCTGGTTGGAGATTACATCTGTACATGAACTTGTTTTCTCTTACTCTGCCAATGAAGGATAAAACAG
Organism: Leptonychotes weddellii; assembly: GCF_054177405.1. Classification (NCBI taxonomy): domain Eukaryota; kingdom Metazoa; phylum Chordata; class Mammalia; order Carnivora; family Phocidae; genus Leptonychotes; species Leptonychotes weddellii. The sequence goes on from NC_138373.1 coordinate 48,218,241, forward strand.
GTGTGTTTGGACAAATGTCAGATGGTAGTGGGCTATAAGTCAGAGGTCTCACGTTCTAGTCCCAACTCTGTCACTATACAACAACGCAACCATGAACGAATCATAGTCTCTCTTCGGGTGGAAAATAAAGATTTAGAGTTACTTCTGCTATGGGACCATTCTGGAAGGGTTTTTCTGTCAGAGACCAATGAGGTAAGGTCCATTATTAAATCATTTTAATTAATAAGTGATATGTAAATCTGATCTTTAAACACACCGCCCCTCAATTGTTGTAACACATGAGAAGTTCAGGGAATTATGATGTGTGTGGATCCAGATGCTTAAGAAATGATTTAGATGGACCAACAGTCCTACCCTGGGTGTAGGGTCACTGAGAGTGTCTTGTCAGGGGCAGCTGTGAGTTTTTCCAGGAGCTCTTTCTCTGTGAAGCTTTACCTTGGAGGTTCCCAGTTTCCCCCTGCCTTTAGGAACAGGCTGTCAACTGATAAGTCTGCTTTTCTAAGATCATATCACCTTTACTAGTGAGCTCAGAATACAGTAATAAAAGCCCTTTGGCTTTGTTTGAGTCTTGATATCCTTGGCTTTTTCTTCTTCCCCCTGAATTAATTGTACTAACCAGAGGCATATTCAGGAGGCTTCAAGCCTCTTAGGCTAGCCTGAGGCTAGCTAACAGAAACTGTAAGTGGATGCAACCAGCATCTATTAAATTTCCTCCCCGTTCACATTACTGTATTTCAAAGTCCCCTTCTCCACTGTTTGTAAATGTGTTTCCTCTGCATATTGGAAAGCCATGGCATCAGTTCTTATAACCATGGTTTAGTAGCAAAAGAAAGACAACTCAAGATAAAATGGTTTTAGCAAAGTAAGACATTTGTTGTCTCACATAAAAGAGTGTACACTGGCTTCGGGCAAGGCTATACATAGAGCTCAAATAGTATTTTCAGATCTTGGGGGCACGAAGAGTGTCACAGAAGCACCTAAGAGAAACATTTAATATAACTCTGAGGGGTCAAGCTTCCTAGAGCAGGTAACATCTATACTAAATCCTGAAAAACGAGTAGGATGAATTATACAGGAAAAGAAGGAAATTGGGGGAAGGGAAAAAGGACATTCCTGGTAGATGTGGAAGCACATGGTGACATCTGGAAGCAAGAGAAAGCAAAGTTCCCCTAGGGCATGGCCAGTCCTACAAATGGCTGAAAGGCAGGAGAGGTGAGAAATAATGCTGTAACAGTAAGCAGAGTACAGATGAAGTTGGTCTTCTGTCACGCTGAAAATATGAGCCTTATCCCGAAGGCTCCAGGGAAGCACTGAATAAATAAGGACAGCTTCAAAAAGAAAAGGTGTCATGAAAACTGAGCCCAGAGAAATGTGAAATGAAGAACAGGCAGCCCTATCCCTATCATCTGGTCTAATGGTTGTGATGGTTTAAGGTAAAAGTGGATATATAAGTACCTAGTCCTGAGAACTGCTTTCTCCAGTCACTTTCCAGTTAAATACTTCTATAGCATTCACCAAATCCTAGACTACTAGTTGAATATTTTTAAATTGCTATAATAGGAGTAATAGTAATAAACAGAAGACTTTTATTTGTGCCAAACAAGAATCCCCATGTGACAAATAGGAATCAACCATCCAATTTCATTGTCTCACACACACACACACACACACACACACACACAAAAGAATTTATGGATAATCATGCAATGTATCATCCAAACTGTGACAGCTTTTTAAAAATCAGATTTCTTGAGTTACAATTTACGTACCATAAAATTTTCTAACTTCAAGTGTTTTGTTGAGTGATGATAAATGGCTCAAGAGATGTAACCACCACCATAGTCAAGACATAGAGCATTACCAGTACTCCTAAAACTTCCCTATGCCCCTTTTCAGTGAACCTCCTCATCTTATCCTTTTCTTATCCTCATCTTATCTTTTCTCTGTCACAATAATCTGGACTTTTCTAGAATTTCATATAAATGGAATCATCTAAATATAGTCTTTTGTGCTTGGCTTCTTTCATTTAGTTTTTGAGATTCTTCCATGTTGTTAATTTCAGTAGTTTCTTTTTTTT
>NC_138373.1:48220817-48265698 GCF_054177405.1 Leptonychotes weddellii
GAGGGGAGGGGAGGGGAGGAGAGGTGGGGAGGAGAAGGGAAAACTCCATGTTAGTGACTTAGACCTGATGTGCCTAGAAATAAGACTGGGGGGACCCATCCCCAAATGTAAACAGTTGTTATCTTTGCCTGATGGGATTATCGGTGATAGCGATTATTTTTGCTTAGATGAGTTTTCTAAATTGCCTACAGTGAATATGTATTATTTTTAGAGGGGGGCAGGGGGTGGAAAATATTCTCTAAATGTCTCCCACTTCACTCACTGGAAAACATTAGCTCAGCTGACCCTTACACAACAATACTCTAAGGTAGGTTAACCCACATCACCATCTTTAGTTTGTAAATAAAGAAACTGAAGCCTGAATTTCATCATTCTTCACTGGGTTATACTGATCCCAAGTGAGCTGATGTCATAGGCAAGCCCCTTTTTTGATGGCTGATACAGCCACCCACTCCCCTGAAGCCCTCTCATGCTCTCCACCCCACCCCCTGTGGCCTGCTGAAGGTTGCTGCTCATTCTTCAATCACTGGCTACTTGACCAGAGAAGGCAGCACCCTTTATTCTGAGACTCAGGATCTATACCCAATGAAAGAAAAGTAGCAAGGTGGCTTGCTTTCTCCTGTTTATGGCCTCCCTTTGGAGAGAGGAATCTTAGAGACTAGAAGAGGTTAACTCGTTTGCCCGAGTTCACACAGCTAGCAAGTGGCATATCTACTATGTAGACCTGACATTCTGACTGTGGAGACCTCACACTTAACCCCTAGATTATAGCCAGCCCCTCAATAAAATAGTCAAGATTCATTCAAAACAACATAGATTTGGAACCCTCAGCTGGCGTACCACCAGAGTTGGGGGGAATCACTTTGCTCTTGACCTGCACTGGCCAATGTGAGTGAGAAGCACTAGAGATAAGAAGACAGTCAACATGAATGGGAGATTGGTCACATGCAAAAGAATTAATCACATACCTTAAAGATAATGGAAGCCAGTCTTCTCACTGTTGAGGAAGGGAGGCACAAACATGGAAAAGGCAAGACTCATGTGATATTGGATTGTAATCAGGAGCATTAGCATGAACACAGGGTATCTAAAATAGAGAAATATGGCTACCGAGGTAGATAGCATATGTGTATGTGTGCATGTATGTATAGCTCTACCCACTGAGAGGACCCAGAATTGATGACACTCTGATAGCACTGAGCACTTTTAATGCCTAAACCCTGATTTCTAAATAACATTCTGAACTAAAAGAACTAGGGCTCCTTGCAGACATAGCTGACTCCAGGGCTAGGGCAGGGAAAGTATCAGATCAGCCTGAAATCTTATGGCAGAAATAAGGAAGTTCTCCAAGAATCATGGTAACTGTCAAAAGTCACAGGAGCTTGAAAAGGCTCTCACTGGCTAAATCTGGGTCAGCTTGAGCATCATAGTAAATAATGCTAGTAATGGATTATAACTCATTCAATAAAACAGGAATCCATGGATCCAGACCGATATAAATAAGAGGAAGCTCTACCTTATGCCAACAAAATATGTGTAGAAGAAATGGTAGCATTATGTAATTACTTATCCACAGTGTTAATAATAATTGGGTCAGGAGTAGCATCTGTGGATGCCACAAATAATGGGTAAAGGTTTAATAAGGAACCAGGTATTAATACAGTCTTGAGGTATCTCCCCACAAAATACTTATTAACGTCTTAATGAATACTTGTCAATACTTATTAATACCCCATCACAAAGTACTCATTAATTAACTGTACTGTGGAGAAACCTGACAGACAGCATTTTAACCAAATGATAAAAGTCAGTGTCGCCAGTAATAGGTTAAATCAACATCATGTACCTGCTGATAATATGCACTGAGAACATGTGGTCATTTCTGTGATATTCTCAAGATACACTTGAATCTAATTATGACAAAACATGAGACCACTCCAAATTAGGGACATTCTTCAAAGTAACTGATTCGGGCACTTCAAAAATGTCAAGGTCATGAAAGATAAAGACTAAATAGCTTGTTCCAGATTAAAGACAACTGAAGAGACATGCTAACTACATGCAGTGTGCGATTCTGGAAGTTTAAGCACCAGAACAATCAGGGAAATTTGAGCAGGGATCTGTGGAGTAGAAGATAGTACAATATCTGTGTCAATTTCCTGATTTTGATGGGTATCCTGTGGCTATGTAGGGAATTTTGTTGTGGTTTTTTTTAAAGATTTTATTTATTTATTTGACAGAGAGAGACAGCGAGAGAGGGAACACAAGCAAGGGGAGTGGGAGAGGGAGAAGCAGGCTCCTGGCCGAGCAGGGAGCCCGATGTGGGGCTCGATCCCAGGACCCCGGGATCATGACCTGAGCTGAAGGCAGACACCCAATGACCGAGCCACCCAGGCGCCCCAGGAATGTTCTTGTTTTAAGGAAATGCACATTGAAGCATTTAGAGGTAATGGAACATTGCACCATTTGCAACATAATTCCAAATGGTTGAGAAAAAATATGTGTATATAGAGAGAGAGATGAAAAATATGGTAGAATATCAACAATTGGTGAATCTGGGGAAGGATATATAGGACTTCTGTGTTCTGTTCTTGAAATTGGAATTTTTCTACAGGTTTAAATTTATTTCAAAGTTAAATTCCCCCAAAAAGTATATGATAAAACTCAATACCAACTTTTAGGTTAGCAAAGTAAGCAAATACTACATACCTAGAGAGAGAAACAGACCAAGACATACTGAAAGACAGACACAGAGAGATGGGGGAAGGGAGAAAAAGTCATTATCTGAGACAGTTTTCTATATTTATGTACATACATAGGGACTTTGTTGCTGTTTTTAAAAATAGGATCATACTGTACAAATACAACTTGCTTTTTTTACTTAAAAATATAACTTAGCAATCTTTCCAGATCAGTAAGCTAAATCTACCTCAATCTTTTTTAATTACTGCATAGAATTGCCTTATATTGCTAGTCCATCATTTTTAAACCAATTACCCATCAGAAGATATTTAAGTTGCTACCTAATATCCTCTAAAACATTTATTTTCATTTTACAGTTTTACTACCAAATCGTATGCCTAAAGTCAGCATGTGAACTACTGCATGTCACAGGGGGGAAAAAAATCCTCGGACTTGGGTCACATAAATATTCAAAAGTAATGATGAGTTCAAGGCAAGGTTAGTGCCAATGGACAAATAAATAAGATTCTTCAGTGGGGCCTAAATTTCTCATATGCCCACTGTCTAGCAGAGCAACTGGCAAATTTTCAAGGGTCTCATCATCTTTTTCTTTCTAATAGTCTACTTGCTTTTAGAACTCTACTTTATTTTGATTTAGGAGGCCTCTTTGTCAGTCTACTTAGGAATGGGCATTGCAATTTCTACGCTTATCCTACAGCTATTAGCATTTTCCAGAATGCCCACACATGTGAAATTATTCAGGCACATTGATAATCAGCAAACACAGAATCAGAGGAACCATTTTATCCTCTGTATTTGTTGCTAAAGAACCATTCTCCCTTGATGTATTCATTGGGGATGGCAGAGTTTCTGCATACATGTCATTATTCTGTAATTAGAAGAGGGAAGTGGGAGGGGCCATCCATGAAAGAATGTAAGCTTCCCAAAGCAAGATAGGGCTGTGTCAGAGGTATCTACAGCGCCACACCCTGCCAACATCCCAAGGGGGACATTAAGGACAGTAGAAGCAGAGGTTGGCCCTGGACAAGCATTCAAAGCCTTGGACATTTCTCTTGCAAAACTGACCCCCAAAACACTGGGGAATTGCTAGAAATACAAGGTAGGATTTCTATGCATAAACAGAAAATAAGCTTGTGTGTGGTTATTTTTGTGAGGCTTTTGATTTTGTTCAATGGGACCAGTGAAGCTAAGAGAATGGGTAACCTAGGAGTTACCTTCCTGCTTGCCTCCATTTCCTAGTAAGTGTCACGGTCATCAAAGACTCAAGATCTGCCCTCTTTGGGGAAGACACGGTCACGGAGCCTGGGACACCAGCTCCTGCTCCTGACTCATCACTGTTTGCTCTCACCAAAGAACAAGTCGGTCAGGAAGCCGCGCCACAGCCATCCATGGCTTTTAAAGACACTGGGAAGACATCCGTGGAACCAGAGGTAGCGAGTCACCGGATTAGAGTTACTCTTACCAGCCGCAACGTAAAATCTTTAGAGAAGGTATGTGCTGGCTTGATCAGAGGCCCAAAGGAAAAGAATCTCAAAGTGAAAGGACTAGTTTGGATGCCTACCAAGACTATTGAGAATCACTACAAGAAAAACTCCTTGTGGTGAAGATTCTAAGACTTGGGATCATTTTCAGATGAGGATCCACAGGCGTCTCATTGATTGGCACCGTCCTTCTGAGATTGTTAAGCAGATTACTTCCATCAGTATTGAGCAAGGGGTTGAGGTTGAAGTCACCATTGCAGATGCTTAAATCAACCTTTTTAATAAATAAATTATTAGTTGTTAAAAAAAAAAAGACTCAAAATCTTAGGAGTGAAAAGTTTATAAACGCCACTGCCACAATCACCCTTCCACTTAAACCACACATGATAGTCACTTTAAAAATATTAAATTTTCAATTCACCATCATTCTTACAGCTGGGGAGAAAAATCCATTTGAGTTAACTACAATGATTAATAAAAGCACGTAAGTGTCCTTTTGTCTTTTTAAATATAGTATTTATTCATGAAGGTCTAGGTTTAAAATTAAGGCACAAGGTTTTTAACCAAAGCACATTCATAGATATGCATTGATTTTTTTTTTAAAGATTTTATTTATTTATTTGACAGAGAAAGACACAGCGAGAGAGGGAACACAAACGGGGAGTGGGAGAGGGAGAAGCAGACTCCCCGCCGAGCAGGGAGCCTGATGCGGAACTTGATCCCAGGACTCCAGGATCATGACCTGAGCCGAAGGCAGTCGCTTAACCAACTGAGCCACCCAGGCGCCCGATATGCATTGATTTTTCCCAAGCACTATATTACCTATTTTCCCCACCCCCAGGAAAGAGTTACATAAATTGGAGTGTGTTCTGATAAGCATAGGTTAGATGAAAATAATTGATACTACTATGAATACAGGAAAAGAAAATCAACCTTATATTTTCTAACAATTGAAACAAGTGAGAAGCAACTCTTCAACACAGAACAATAAAGTATCACATTATAATATATTATCTTTTTTGTCTAATAGAAAAGGGAAGACAGACAAGAAAATTACTAATAGTCAAACTAGTTCAAATAAAGCACAATTCAAAAGTGCTTCATCTGAGATTGTGGAGTTTCAAGAGTTTTAAAAGGCATTCCAGAGACATGCTAATGAATACATTTCTCAGGCACTTCCAGACAACTGGTATATGAGGCTGCAATAAAAAGATCCAGGAACATACTCATCATGTTTTTGTTGTTGGACAAGACAGTTGACCTAAATTCTTCTGTATTTCACATGAAGCAATAGCATCATGGAGGTGTGTAGAATTACAGGATGCTCCAGAAATATCGAGCCACCCCACATAAAAGAGGTAGCCCACTACTGATCACAGGTGACCTTCTAGAGCACATTATAGTCATGACTTACCAAATTCCAATCACTTCAGGTAATTTCTTTTGATTTTTTCTTGCAATATCATTAAAACCCAAAAGCATGTCATATGAATGTGCCTACTTCCCAAAGATCACTTTAAAGTCCTAGTTTCCAAATCATCAAATTCTCTCACCCCTGAATTTCTCAGCCTAAAAGTTTACATCCAATCCAGAAATCAAGTGACCTGAATTCATTTCCTGGCTTCAGTGGGCAAGTCACTAAATGTCTCCTTTGCCTTACTTCCTCATCAATAAAATGGGCCAATGCTCATCATACCTTTGTGTAGAACGTTGTGACAATAAATGAACTCTTGAGAAGAAAAATTCCATTCAGATTCAACTTCTATCTATTGAGGTGTCTACCCTGAGCTGGGCACTCTGTTACATATTTTACTTATATTTTTCCATTTAATGGAATAGCCCAATTAGGTAGACATTATTAGCTACAGCCTAAGACAAAAAACTGAGGGCCAGAAAAGGTGAATTACTTTTCTCAGCACAACTAGCCACAGGCAAACACAGGATTCAAATTTCAATCTGGTGCTCTTTCTTATTATTTCTACTTCCATCTTTGTATAGTCAAAATGATATTACAGTAATAAGATTTTCCAGTAGAATGAAATTTTTAGCAAACACCAATAAACTACTAGAGAAAGCAAAGAAGACTGCAAAGATCATTTGTAAAGTTTGGGTCTGAACCAGACTCTTGAGCACATACATCCCGAGGTCAAGGAGCTGTGACACTGAACTTTCTGGGGAGGCAAATATAAATACATATAAATATAATCTGGAAAGGAGAAAACTCCAGACTCCTTTCGGAAAGAAACAAGGAATTTATTAATTTAGGAGTGAGGAAGAGTAGAAATATATGAGAGGTAAATATTTGACTAGCAGTGGGAGACTCAGAAATGAGGGGAACACCTGAATTCCTGGGATAGACAGTCTTTAGATAATATCCAGCAAGTGAGAAAGTTTACTGCCTGCTAGGAACTGCAAAGCCCAAGATTCCTTGGAATGTATTTATAGCTGCTCCATCACTAAGGCGCCAACATCTGATCTGTTCTTTCCAAAATAGGTTTTTAAAAATTCAAAAGGAAAAAGGCAAGAGCCCTATAAACAACGTCTTCTGTGGCCGATTGTAAACATTACCACCAAAGAGAATAGCAGACAGTTGCTTGCAAAGTCTGAACAGACCTTCAGTCTGATAAGAGAGAAGGCTTCAGGGTGGGGGCTGCAGAAAGGAAGAGCAGCTGCTCCTCTCGGCTTCTTGGCTCTCCTGACCTGAGGAGAAGAAACCCCAGCTGACCCACCTGTTTAGAAGGAAGACAACATGGTGAGCAAATTTCCTCGATGGGTATTGAATGCAGACCCTGTTCCATGCTTCTTTTGGCCAAGGTGTGTGGCCAAAAGAAGGAAGTGAGGAGCCCGGAGTCCTAATCTTCTGAGAGTCTCAGGTGCTTTTCAACTCCTTCCTGGGAGAAAGAAGTTCTGTCTATGGGAGACTAGTCTATGGGAGCTAGAGGTTTTATCAAAGAAGACCCAAAGTCTTAATTAATGATTGATAACACCTAGATGGGGGTTACCACAGAATTACAGTGGCACAATCTCTCATCCAAGATTCAGAAATCCAAAGGGCTGTGAAAATAAAAGTTTCTTTTTTTGTAACTCATTTGACAAGCAAAACCTGATCCAGCTTCTTCCGGTGACCAAACCTGACCTGGATTTAAGAGAGGGTGTTAGGGGGTGCTGCCCCAAGCCCCTAGATGATTATGAAATATTTAGTATATCCACCATCCTCTCTTTCCAAAATATGAAACATTATGAGTTCCAAGAATACCTAGCTCCAAATGTCTTGGTAATGGATTGTGGACCTGTATTATATATCTTTAAATGTTCTTTTTTCTTTCTTCTTTTGTTCTAAATGCAGGTTAAGTTATGTCTCACACAATATAAGCAATTAATTCACAGTTTCTTAGTAAGCAGCTACGTGTTCCCAGAAAATGCACAATTTGCCAGACCATGTATGTTAGCTTGCAAGGTCAGCCACCAAACTTCGGAAGAGCCCACAAGGTGAGCTTCCCACACCAGGAAACTACCACGGCCAGGAAGGAACTGCCAGAATTATATGTAGACTACCTACGACAGCCTCACACACAAAGAAATCACCTGAGAATCTTTAAAAAATACTGCCCTAAAAGGGATCCACTTCAGTGACAATTAACAACCTTACCTCTGTGAACTCTCACATTTAAATTTTTCATTTATCTGTCTCACACATTAACGTTTTCATTTCAGTCCTGATGAGCTTCAGAAACTCAGCACCAGCTCTACCTGCACAATCCCAAATTCTGAAAATTTTTATCAGTGAAAAGCATACCCCAAAACAAACTAAAAACTTAATATATACTGCTCATCCCCTTTTCCATTTCATATTTGGTGGAATCGTTTTATTTCAAACACACCATGAAAGAATAGGCACTTGACAATCATTTCTTCTGGATGAATCTGGAAGGTAAAAACTCAGCTATCTGTCTAGAAAGACACTTACTAAGAGCTCAAACCCATAGGTGGAGCCTCTGGGATCTCAAAATGCTCTGCTTGTTTTTAAGGATTTGATAATCAATATTTTCTTGTCCTATATGCCAAACTAATTTGTTCTAAATGTAACACTCTTTAGTGGAATGTGGATGACAAATATGCATACTCAAGGATCTACAGCTTTTAAATGTTATATCTAGTCTCCCATGTATATTTAGGCACCAAATTAAAGGATCATCTGCTTGGACTTTTTGAAATCTAAAATAGATCAGGAATAATGTTTGCCCCAGACTGCTGCTGTTTAAATGAAAGTGTTTAGCCCAGAGTTCTGTCACGTCTGTCAGAATATCTGACTTGTAAATTTTGTGTGCTTACAGATTTTGGGTAAAAATACAACAAAAGTTGCATACACACACGCGCGTGCACACACACAATGAGAGAGGAAGCAATTTAAAATGAAAATAAAATAGAAAACCAGTAGCTACTTCTTGTCAAACCAAAAAAAGAAAGAAAGACATAATTGCCTACATTTACAAAAGAAGCCAACAGTAAGGAGGAAGAAGAGTTATTTAGGGTAAAACAGCCAGGAATTATAACTAAGATTCATGGGAATGAAAAATTGGAGCTCTGTGGCAGAGATGGTTTGTGGCCACAAACTATTTCTCCATTCTTCCTCAGTTAAAAAAAAAAAATTAATTAATTAACTAAATAAATAATCCTGATTTTATTTGGGCAGCAATGAACTTAACCAAAAGATGTTCTTTCCCAAACTCCCTTGCAGCTGGGTTTGGCATGGGATTAAGTTCTGATCAATAATCTGTAAGCAGAATGTGGGGGAGGGGTAACAGCCAGGGAAGGGGGGAAGGCTGCCCTAAAGAGGTGGGTGCCTTGTCCCTTCTGGAATAAGGAGCTCTGGGGTCCACTTGGACCATGAGTTAAGAATGGAACACGCCCCTGATGTAAAGCAAAAAGATAAGAACTCCATCCCTGATAACTTTGTGGAGCTGCCGTATTCACTCCTGCCAGGCTACCTGACTTCTTCTACATGAGAGAAGCAACCCTTGTGTGTTTATTGTTGTTTGTTGTTGTTGTTGTTACATTCAGCTCTAGTGAAAACCTGACTGAGATGGGAAGTTGGAGAAAATAAATCAACTGCGGGGTCCAGGGCTCAGGACCCTGCCACTCCAAGTGTGGTGCCTGCAAGAGCCGCACGGGCATCACTCAGGGGCTTGTTAGGAAAGCAGTCTCGGGCCCCACCCAGGCCTCCTGGATCAAAATCCAAACTTGAACAAGGTCCCCGGGTCCCTTGTACGCACTGTTTGAAAAGTTTCAGTGGCACTGACAGAGTGAATGCTCTATGAAAACCAGACCAAACATCATGGATTTGAATGAACTGCTGGGCAGTGTTCTTATGACCTAGATTTCTATCCTGTTAAAAAAAAAAACCCAAAAAACAAAGAACACACAACACTGAGAAAATATGACCTGATTTTGAGATCAGACATCAGACATACTTTCAAATGTTAAGTTTCTCAATAAGTTCAAAATGTACTAAAGGAAAACAAATACAAAGGTTACAAAAAGTAAAAAAAAAAAAAACAACACTAAATATGGACTTTTAAAGATATAATTCATAATAAACTAGAGTGCTTTACACATAATGATCAAGCTGCCCAAACCCAGAAACAATAACCTTTTGGTCATTTGTTACACCAAAGCTTTTTTATTCTCATTTTTAAGTTACTAACCACCAATTCTCTGACAAGTTTGGTAACATCCCAACTGTCCAACTGAAAATTCATTTACCTGCACAGCATTGAAACATGAAAATTATACTTTCAGTGTACACATTCAGTCTGGAAAATTTCTCCTCCACTCCCCCAAAGGACTCCCAGTCAGTAAATGCAATTCTCTACACGAACGAGATGTTTTGAATTAACGAAGTTCAGTTAATTTTCAAATAATTTTTCTACAGCAGTATTTTAGATAAAATGTATATACAAAAAAAAAAAAAGACCAGATTTTAGTTGTACTACTACATGAGTTTCACAACCCTATCCAACCATGTAACCACCAACCACCCCAGTCAAGATATACGACATTCCAATCCCCCCAGAAAGTTCCCTTGAGCTGCTCTGCAGGCCTTCCCCACCTCTGCCTTCCCCCCAGAGGCAGTCACTTGCCCAGGGGGGGTTCTTACTCTGATGTGGCCAGAAAATGGAGCCAAGAATGATTTTACAATTTAAAGCTGATAAAATAGTATTAAGAACCATAGAGCTCTATGTTGCCTGCAGGTGCTTTTACCATGCTTTAATCCTCTATCAAAAGCTCGTCTAATGTGTGGTAGCAAGGAATACAGAACACCTTGAGCTTAGTTCAGTCACCAGTGTGAGTGTTGATACAATTTGCTAAAACACTGACTCTATTTAAGTGGAGTCTTGATCTGTTTTCTTTAAGTAGGTATAAACAGGTTTTAAATAGGTATTCCTTCTTTGGGGAAATCCTAATTTAAAATACTGCCTCCTGCCCTCCCATATCAGATACCAAAAAGAGCCAGAACGCAGAGTGATTTGCAGTTGAATGTACAAAGTTTACTTTTTAAAACCTTTGATTATGCCATGTTATTGTTTTGGATTGAAGGTGGGAGTTAGGTAGGCCAAACTTTGTTTCTTTTATCCTAAACCAATATATTTAACTAAAACTTAATACACAGAGAGCAGCCTCTGAGCACTGTCTTCCTTCTTTGAATCGACTACTCCATCAATTTTTCAGTAGTTCACATTTCCCACTTTTAAGGAAATGGGCAAAGACAATATATATAATCCTTACAAAAATGATAAGAAAAGCACTGTTAGGTTTGGGTACCCTGCAAATGGAAGAGACCACTAATATTAGCAGTTTTCATCGTAAATCCAAGTAACCAATTCTTGGTTGGTTGTGTTACCAAAGCAAAAAGTATGAGACCACATACAGCGCAACTCCCAGTTACTCTTAACCAACAAGTCCATACCCTGGGGAGTCACTGTGTCTCTCCTTGATGGCACATCGGCATCGGAGGGTCACAGCTCTGTTTTGGGGCGGGCTGCTGCATACTTGGGTGCCAGTTCAGTGATGAGATTCACATAGTCAGTTTTTTCTGCACAGGCTCTGCACCCCTCTCCCCAGCTGTGCAGTATCTGTTTCAGCTCTGCTACCCTCATCTTTGACAGGTCCACTGACGCCAGGTCCAATTTCTTTTCTAAACAACAAAGAGGAAAAGCACGGTTTTTAAAAAAACCAAAACAACCGTGAAACACTTAGAAAGGCCAGTGGTGTTTCCTATCTTGGTGCCGACTACCCTGTGTTCCAAAGTGGGGAACAGTTCCAATTTCTATGGAAACCAAGACATACCTAAGGAAAATGTGTTATGTACAAAGCTATTGGGATCATTAGTGTTCTATTCAACTTGCTTTCCATGGAATTATATTTGCTTCAAAACAGGGGCCTGGGTAGCTTTGCAGAATTTTCGGCTTCTCAAGACCATAATTACTAAAATGACTACATTGCACCCTAATTGCTGCTCCTAAGATACAGAGAAGAGAATGGATAAATGGCAGTGCCTTGGGATGGTCTTGAGTGTGGCCAGATGAAAGTCTTAGATTGTAATTAACTAGAAAGTGATGGTTCGCTTTCTATACGAAGACATGTCTGCATTAAAACAGATGGACATACCTATTACAAAGCATTATCGAGTTTTTAAATACAAATTTAAGACACCAAAACACATGAATAAGATTAAGAGCATTCTCATTGGTCCTTAATTGTTTGGGATCTCTGCTTGAACTCACCTGATCCTCTGTCCCTACTGGGATTACAAAATCATCACAGCATTCATTGACAGTCTTTTGGGATATACCCACTTCTCTAATGCTGGCGCTTTGGTGCCAACCGATCTGGCTCCTAGCCTTCTTGCCAGTAACCGGCAGGAACACTTGTCATTAACATCCAACTCCTCTAGAAAGACTACTGTTTCCATTTACTACCTGCAGACAATGTGAAGAACTCAGCTACTTCTCTATTGTCAGACCCAAAAATAGGAAAAACAAACAAAGCTCATCTATAACATACTCATGATTATAATTTCCCTGTCAGGATGGGGAAATTCTTTTCTTTCCCCCTCCCCCATGACCAGGTGTGTCCTTGAACATGGATACAACATTGAAGTTTGCTTATTAGTGGCAGCCCAGGACTTTTGCAGCTTGACTTCTCTTGAGGAACCCTTTCCTTTTTTCCCTTGCATAATAAAACACAGCATTTGAAAGCCTGTTATCAACCTAACATAGTGGTCAAGTGACTTATCAAAAATTTCCAGTTAGTGTGCTTAAATCTAAAAGTTGGATTTTATACTTAGGAATAAATTTAACCAAAGAGGTGAAAGATCTATACACTGAAAACTACCGGACTAAACTGAAGAGAACACAAATGGAAAAACATTCTGTGTTCATGGACTGGAAGATTAATATTGCTAAAATGCCATCCTACCCAAAGCCATCTACAGCTTCAATGCAATCCCCATCGAAATTCCAATGGCATTTTTCACAAAAAAACAGAAAAAATAACCCCAATTTGTATGGAACCACTAAAGACCCTGAATAACCAAAGCAATCCTCAGAAAGAACTAAGCTGGAAGCATTGCACTCCCTGATTTCAAACTATACTATAAAACTATAATAAAACAGTGTGGTACTGGCATAAAAACAGACACAGATACTAATGGAGTAGAATCAAAAGCCCAGAAATTAACCCTTGCCTATAAGGTCAACTAATATTTGACAGAGGAACCAAGAATATTCAATGGGGAAAGAACAGTCTCTTCAATAACTGGTGTTTGCAAAACTGGATAACCACATGTGGAAAAAATGAAACTGGACCCCTGTCTTATATCACTTAGGAAAATTAACTTGAAATGGATTAAAAAGTTAAACATAAAGCCCGAAACCATAAAAATCCAAGACGAAAACATAGGGAAAGTCTCCTTGACATTGGTTCTGGCAACGATTTTTTGGATATGACACCAGAGCAAACAAAAACAAAAATCAGTAAGTGGGACTACATCAAACTAAAAAGTTTCTGCACAGCAAAGAAGCCATCAACAAAATAAATGGCAAGTTATGGGATGTGAGAAAATATTTGAAAATTACATATCTAATAAGGAGTTAATATCCAAAATATATTTAAAAACTCACACAACCCAATAGCAAAAAAATCCCAAACAATCTGACTAAAAAAAATAGGCAGAGGAACTGAATAGATATTCTTCCAAAGAAGACATACAAATGGCCAACAGGTCCCTGATAAGGTACTCAGCATCACTGACCATAGGGAAATGCAAAACAGCACTACAATGAGGTATCACCTCACATTTGTTAGAATGGCTGTCATCAAAAACCTAAGAGATAGCAAGTGTTGGAAACAATTTAGAAAAAAATCACTCTTGCTGGCAGTATTAGTTAGTACAGCCACTATGGAAAAGAGTATGGAAGTTCCTTTAAAAATTAAAAGTAGAACTACCAAATGATCTAGCAATCCCACTTCTGGGTATGTATCAAAAGGAAATGAAAATAGGATATCAAAGAGATGTCTGCACTTCCATGTTCATTGCAGCATTATTCACAATAGGCAAGATATGAAAACAACCTAAGTATCTATCAACAGATGAATGAATAAAGAAGATGTGATGTGTGTGTGTGTGTGATGCACATGTATACACATACAACGGAATGTTATTCAGCCATGAGAAAGGAAACCTTGCCACTTGCGACAAGAATGGACTAAGTGAAATAAGTCAGAGAAAGATAAATACTGTATGATGTCACTTATACATGGAATCTAAAAAAGCCAAACTAATAGAAACAGAGCGTAGGATGGTGTTTACCAGGGTCGGGTGGGTGGAGAAATTAAGATGCTGGCAAAAGGGTATGAACTTCCAGTTACAAGTTCTGGGAATCTAATGTACACCATGGTAGTTATGGTTAATACTATATTATATACTTGAATGTTGCTAAGAGGGTAGACCTTAAATGTTCTCATCACAGAAAAGATATGGTATTTATAAGACATGATGGAGGTGTTAGCCAACACGATGGTGATGATATTGCAATATATAAGTGTATCAAGTCAACATGTTGTACACCTTAAACGTGCACAATGTTTTATGTCAATTATATCTTAATAAATCTGGAAAAAATAAATAAAAGTTAAATTTTAAAGCCTTTTTTTATTTGGATGGTCAGCTATACCCTGTGCTCAGGGGACCCTTCAATTTTTATAGTGATCCCCATCCTTTAAAAAAAATAGATCTAGCAAAAGCATACTTTCAGGTCAAAAGCCAAATGACACCCTCCTAATTGAAAACATAATCCCACTCTACACTTACCTTGTTTGTTCATTTCATGGCTGACTTAATAAAAGACCTTTAAACATAGATGCTTTTATAGTGCAAATTATTAATATCCCACCATTTGAAGCCTTGTTCAATCTCAACTTTCCTGCCAACCATAAGCTGGGAAGGAGAATTTAGAACTGCTGGTCTATTCAAGATAAATTATTGAAGGAAAAATAAAACATTTTCTTGCGAGTGTCAGTAGTGTCTTTGAGTTTTTCTAGAGAACTTGGCATCTGACATTCATTTTAAAAGAGGAAAAACTCTGTAACCCTAAAATTATAAGGAAAACGTTGATCCCAAAATTAAAACTAGTTCATGGCTCCCCAAGGGCCTCTAGTGGCCAGCACTGCCAAAAGATTAGTAACAATGCATTTCTTTTCAATAATATCTGAATAATTTTTCTATTATTCAAGGAGCCAAGTAGGATCCCTTGTATATAGCAGATGTTATTCCAAGTACATTTGTCAAATGAAAGAATCAAGACAGGTTTGTCCCTTTTGTGAATATTGTTTATATGAACTCAATGATTCCTGCCTCTACTTCATTACTTGGAAGCCAATAAAAACAGATGCCTTCCACATAATCACCACCTTGGAGATTAGGGCTTGCCCTTGGCAAATTAAGAAGTAGGTTGTCTTTGGTATCTTCTGACCTTAAACCTATTTAAAGCCAGCTTTGTCGCTATGGTGCATAGGCATATTACACAGCTATGTTGGAAAATAAGACTAAAATAATTCAGAGTTGGGTGCTAATTACTTAGGTAGTTTATAATACTACAGTGGGTCTGTAACATAAAACAATGACTTAAGCAAAAGAAGTGAGTCTTTCCTGGTAAAATCTCAGGTGTTAAGGACAGGCTAAGG
Organism: Leptonychotes weddellii; assembly: GCF_054177405.1. Lineage (NCBI taxonomy): Eukaryota > Metazoa > Chordata > Mammalia > Carnivora > Phocidae > Leptonychotes > Leptonychotes weddellii. The sequence continues at coordinate 48,236,246 of NC_138373.1, forward strand.
GAGGGATGCCCCAGGCTTTCAACACACCTATTCAGTGTACCCAAAAGGCTGACTCAGATACAAATCCTCAGTACTGTATAAGAATAGATCTATATCTGTGAAATTCATAAGGCCAAGGATAATGTTTTAAATAGGACATCTCCTCCCTTTCCTCGCTGTTTACTTTAGGCACCCTCGATAAGCTTACTTCATAAAACACAACCCGACTTGATGTGAATAACCTATTTCCTAAAATTTAAAACCGGCAAGATGGTAGACAAATCTAGGGGGAAAAGATACAGTCCATGTTTAAAACTTCAAAGTCCCGACATGGCCTTTGAATAGATGCAACTTTTGTCTTAATAGGTTACCAAGAGCTAAATCACCATGAATAGCTGCTCCCTTTACATTTGGAATTTTTCCTTGACACACATAGTTGACATTGCCTTGGTGATTTAAGAGTTTAAACCTGGCTATCCGGGTTGGCAGTTTTACTGAATGCTGATTGTGCCAGTCTTCATTTCTCTTCCCTAAAGGAGCTCAGATGGTGCTAGGCACCATTCAGCAGCCCAGCAACCTACTGGCGAGTGGAGATTACCTTCCCTTCTCCCACCGACTTTTTAGAAACAGGGACCTTGGTTTGGAGAATGGGCAATGCTCTGGACATATTGGAAAAATACATTTGTCTCCATTATACCATATTTCAGTTCACAGATCTGGCTGTCCATCTTCTTGAGCTTCTCGCAAATCTTTGGTGCAGGCATATGCACACTCATTGGGCGAGCAACTTCATTGAGGATCTTTGTGGCTGCATCCTTCGTTGCACCTAGATAATAGCACTGAAGGAGTACAAAGAGAATTTAGTGTCCTGGGTGATGAAAAAAAGTAGTTAATATAGTTTGGAGAAGTGAGAAAGAGGTTAACCTAGTTTTCATGGCCCAGCTATTAAATTTTAACCCCTGCTGACTAAGGCACCAGAAAACAAATGATTCCATCCCCGTGATCATGTTAATTAGAAGTGCCCTACAATTCACACGATGCTCAAAGACTAATAAGAGCCAACGTTTGCTAAGTGTTTTCTCTGTGCCAGGCACTTTTCTTGGGGCTTTAAAGGTCTTAACTTATTGAATTCTCACAACAATCCTGTGAAGTAAGTACTATAATTATCCCCATTTTACACCCAAGTCACCTGAAGGTCACCAGCTGGTAAGCAGAAGAGACGGAATTTAAACATCTAGCATTTTGGCTCTAGAGTCCATGTCCTTCTCCATCATGCTATGCGGCCTTTCCAGCTGCCTAACTGAGACAATTTACATTTAAAAATATGAAACTTAATGGCACAAATAAATGTTGAGAGTTTTACAATGTGTCAGTGTTGAACAGTCAACAATGCAGATTTAACTGACAAATTGAACATGAAAATTTTAGGCAAAATGAATTGGCCTGCAATGATCTGTAGTGAAATAAAACACTTTAATGAAAAGTCATCTGTGTAAACCCAGGAAACACCATTATAAGAGAATATAAATACTTCATTAGTTATGTATAAATGATGTGATAAAAATGTTTGGACAGGTTTAACTAATAGTCTTGGTAACAAATAAAGAGTCTACCCACTGTTAACCCAGGACAGAAAATTCTCATGAGGAATCTGTGTAACTTTACTTAAAACATGGAATTGCTTGTCTATTCAGAAAGCAAAATGAAACCAGATACATTCTAAATGAAAATACATAGGACTACATTTCACTGGATGATCAATTTCTGCCTGCTGTCTACAATGAACATGCTTGAGGCAAGCATTTAAGCAGGAGAACATTAAGACTAAGATGAGAAATGAAACTATTAACAGTTTCTTCAAGCATAAGGAAAAAGGAACAGGGAAAATTTACTATACCAGGCGGTTTTCTTTTCCTTTGACATCCAAGCAAAAGCTGACCAATTCCTTTTCTATGGTGTCCAGGGAAAAGTTGACTCCTCTGGCTATCAAGGAGTTATAGAATCGGTTCAAGAATTCTTTACATACTAGAAGGATCAAAGAAATTATGTAGTTATGTACAAAATAACCATGACCACACCTATGTGTATGCCCCGCTCACCAAATAAAAAAGTTAAATATGATTCAACACATTGTGACAATGGATTCAAATTATAAGTAAGAATTGTTTGGGGTCTATAGCTATTTGCTTAGAATTGGGCCTTGAATAATATGAACTTATCGAAGCAATCAATCTTTGGAACCAACTTGAACCTAAAATGAGACTTTTCCCACAAAAGTTAACCCTAAAAGAGAATATAGCTTTATATAGGATACGATTCTTGGGACAGCTTTGTTTAAAGCACAGAGAAAAACCTGAATACATATCTTAAATGAAACCCCTTGGTAGTCTGCCTAGGTCTGTAAGTTCTATCATCATGAACCTAAGTGAAACTCCAATTTGAACAATCATATTCAATCCCAGCATCCAAAGCCAGCGAAGAAGCAGAGGAGCTAAGAAGTGGCACAGGCAATAACCATAGTTAACATTTGTTGGGTGCTTAAAGGTGCTCGCGCCATTCTAATGTATGTTATTAACTCATTCAAGTCTCAGAACAAAGCTATGCTACTATCCTTATTTTACAGGTGAGGTAACTGAGTCAAAGAGAGGCCAGTTAACTTGCCTAATAAGTGCTAGAGAGGGAATTAGATCCCAGGCCATTGGACACTGGCCCTACACACTTATCCATTAGGTACCTCTGCAGTAGGAGGTTACTGCTTTTCCCATGTTGCTTTTCCAGATGGGGCAAGTGTCTGGCCCTAGCAAGCAGAGAGGGAAATGGAGGCCAGAAGCTTATGCTGGAAAACAGTGGCCCTAGTATTAGAGACAGAATTCTAGAGAAACATACTAAGGAAGAGTGGAGAGTGCTCCAGCCCTGGGTTCTATCCCTACTCTTGATTCATGGTATTAACTAAAACCAGGTAATGTGCTGCCATCCCCAATATTCAAGTGTCTTATCTATCTGTCTGGTAAATGAGGCAAGATCCACCGATCACCCCAATACACAAACTAGACACCTACTGTAGTTTAAACTATGTTCATCCGATTAAATTACTTTATTTAATAAACATTTATTGACTACTTCCTATGTATAAAACACCTTAGGAAGCCCTACTAACAGATAAACTTCAGGAAGGCGGCAAGATCCAGAAAGGAGAATCAGGTTGCAAGAAGTAATATGAGAAGAAAAAATGGCAAGTGGGAGAGAAATCTAAATCAAGATTAACTGTGTAACAATAATAATAAACATGTAGGGGAATAAGCGTAAGGTAAAACCCCAAAACAGGACAATCCTAACACATAAGATGAGAAATACAAGAAAATTCACTTGAAACTTCCTAAGATCCTTTATCATCCAGAAGAGGGTGGAGAAACATTACTGTTAAGTCATAATAATTTTTAGCCAATTACTCATGTTAACAACGTAAGGGTAGTAACTAAAAAATATAAACAGATTGCTTTCAGATCCGTATTGGTGCAGGGTATGGGAAGGGATTGTTCAAACATTATCAGTCCACTGGAAGACAGAAAAGTTTAAAAAAAAAAAAAGAAAAAGAAAGAAAGCACAATACATTTTTTTTAAAAAAACATGAAATTAAGTGGGAAAAATAAACCCAAATATATCATTAATTACAATAAGCATGAATATTAAACTTGCAGTTATAGAACAGGATTTTTCAGAGCAGAACTATCAAAAATTCAATTATCTGCTGTTTATAAGAGTCACATAAAAAGTATGAGACTACAACAAAAGGTTGAAAAAACAAAAAACAACAACAAAATTGAGGAGATTTTAAAAATAATAAGATATGCCTAGAAAATGCTAACCAAAATCTGCTTTAGTCCTATAAAGCATTTTTGAGAATAACAACAGTCACTACTAACCATAAAATGAACCATTTACCAGAAATACCAAAATAAATGTTCTAAACTAATGTACAGCCATTAACATAGCTTAATAATACAGAAAATCCTGATAGAATCATAAGAAGAAATTGACAAATTCACAATAACAGTAGATGGTTGAACATCCTCACAGCAATCATTTGATCAAATTGACCAAAAGTTAATAAGGACATTAAATATTTGAGCACTATTCACAAGTTTGACCTTATACCATATGGAGCCCTTCTCCCCCAAATTAGAGAACCCACATTCTTTTCAAGAAAATATGTAATATTTACATTAATTTGCCAGGTAGTAGGCCAAAAAGCAGTTCTCAACAAGCACCCAAAAACCCATACTAAGCAGGCCACATTCCCCGAATATAATTAGAAATCAGTAACAAAAATATGATCCAACTGAGTGTCTGCCCTCCTTATGCCTAGAAATTTTTAAAACACATACTTCTAACTAATCCGTGGGTCAAAGAAAAAGTAGTAAGTAACAGAAATGTACAATTTTTAGTACTTAATTCCAGTAAAAATACTATATATAAAACTTAAGGATTACAGTTAAGCAGTACTTACAAAGAAATTCATAACATTATTATCTTTCAAAAGAAAAAAATGAAAAAGAGTAAGCATTCAACTTAAGTTTTTAAAAGTATAACTATATAAACCAAAAGAATATAGAAACTACTGATAATAAAACCACATAAATTAAGCAGAAAAAATAAAAATAAATGAAACTAATGGTCAGTAAAGATAGATGAGTTCTTAGCAAGGAAAAAAGTGATAAAGAATTTTTTTAAGTGGTAAATCAAATAATATTCAGACAACCAAATAACAAGTAAGAACTCTTGGTAATTAAAATATGATCGCTAAATTAAAGAAAAAAGTTGACCAGATTTATTTAGGGGATCAAGTTGGGGGGAAAAATCACCAGGAAGTAGACCAAAAGACAAAGAGGTGGAAAATCATTAATGAAATTTAAGAAATTCAGGAAGACAAATACCTAAATAATATGAGCTTCAAAAAGAAGAGGGAATTGTCAAAGAACCAATATAGGGAATATTCTCATTAGTGGAAGACACAAATATCTGGATTGACAGACCCACAAAATTGAAAAAGATCTATACCAACACATAAAAATCAAGAAACTTTAGAACACTGGTAAAAAAGAAAAGATTCTATAATTCTGCTGAAATCTAAAATAGCTCTAATAACAATTATGAAATAGAGTGTCATTAGATTTCTTAACCCTGGAAACTATAATAGCTTAATGTCATTAAAATTCTACAGAAAATATGTTTTTGACCTAGAATTCTATAAACAGTCAAGCTATTCATTAAAATGTCAAAGTAAATAAAGTCATTTTCAACACTCAAGATCTCAAAATTATATTATCATGTGCTGTTTTTAAGGACAGTAGGCTTCACCAGAACATAAGAGTGAACCAATCAAAGGAATGCCTTGGGTTCCAGGAAACAAAGGTCAAACACAACAAAGAGACCAAGGAAATTCCCAGGAGGGGAGGGAGTCTTAGGACAACAGTGGTGTAGCTGGCTGGAGAGATGCCTGTCCAGGTTAAAGCAGGACACAGAGAGTACCAGGAATGATGCCACCAAGCAGAAGATCAAACTAATAGACTACCTGATGTGGTTAACTTGTTCAAAGATGATTTTCAGTTCTGTCGGGGGGGGGGGAGGATATATATATATATTTTTTAAATTTATTAAAATTATTTATTTAATTTTATTTATCATTTAATAATTATTATTTAATAATAATTATTTAATAAATGTATTAATCATATGTAATTATTATTTAATAAATTTATTAATTTATCATATATATGATAAATTAATGATTGGAACAAAAATTAACCAAAGAAAATTGAGGCAAGTTTTAATTCAAGGGGAGAAAGATATACATGAAAGATGAAATTCTGGTGCACTAGATAACTAACCTTTGAATAATATTTACATGACACAACAATATAAACCCTGAGATTTATTTTTACCCCAAGTGGTGATATAAATGTATGTAAAATGGGGGAATGGGTGTGCAAGAGACAAATGTGGGTGGGTGTAATAGATCTAAAACTTCATTTTTAAAAGATAATAAAAGTGCCAAACTGAAAAAGAACATTTTAAGCAGTTTATTTAGATTAATAAAGATATGTTTCAGATGAAGCAGCTAAACTACTTGGAAGTAGCTGCAGAGGAAGGAAAGCACTATCTAGAGAAGAATGGACAGGTGCTTAACATTTTTCAATATAGGCCCAGGAAAAAAAAATTTACATTTTAAACTTCTGCATATACATAACTATTTGATAATAAAAAAGGAGACATACCTAGAGAGAGAATAGAGACTTTAAAATCATAAGAAAACACCATAAGAAAAGCTTTATTTCAATAAATTCGGAAACAGCATAGACAACATCCTAGAAAAGTATAACAAAAATAAACTTACGTAGAAATAAGAACCTGAACCGACCTAAAAGCCATTTTAAAAAATTGAGGCAGTAATTAAAAATCTACCAGGGAAAAAAAGAACCCAGCTATCAGAACTATTTTATATAAACTATCACAGAGACAAGAATAGCAAAGGAAAAGAAAGGAAAGAAAACCTCCCAAATTTTAATGAGATTGGCCAAACCTTGACATCAAAACCAGGCAAGGACAATATGAGACAAAAATGACTGGCCAATTTCACGTTTTGAAAATAAAATGCACATTAAAAAAATCATAATCAAGGAAGAATCACGTCAGTGACCAAGATGTTTTAAAATTAGAAAAGCTAATAATTCAATTATAGGATCATCTCAATAGATGTATATGTATTTAATAAAATCGAATTTCTGTTCATGATTAAAGCAAGCATCCATATAAAGACACTTAGCAAACTCGGATAGAAAAGAACTGCATTGACTTGATAGAGGATATCTACGAAAGCTCTACAGCAAATGTCCTACATTAACAATAAAATGATCCTTTGTCACCACTTGTATTCAATACAGAACCAGATGTGTTAGCTAGTGGAAGAGATGTTTGTTAGAAAGGAAAAAGTGGGGTGCCTAGGTGGCTCCATCGGTTAAGCATCTAACTCTTGATTTCGGGCTCAGGTCATGATCTCAGGGTCATGAGATCGAGCCCCACATCAGGCTCCATGCTCAGCATGGAGTCTGGTTAAAATTCTCTCTCTCTCCCTCCGACCCTCCCCACCCAGGACACAATCTCTCAAAAAAAAAAAGGAAAAAAAGAAAAGAAAAGAAGGAAGGAAAAAGCAAAATTTTTATCATTTGCAAACTATATGATTGCCTAGGTAGAAAAACATTCTTAATAAGGACAGCATTATGCAAAATTGCTGAATATCAGATTAATACAAAAAAACAATGAGGAACCTGCAAATTTAAAATAAGAAATCATTTACAATCGTGACAAAAATTCCAGTGTAACTAGGAATAAATTTAATGAAATATATCAAGACTTTGAAAGAAAAAATTATAAAACTTGATCAAAAGATCTCAAAGTAGACCTCAGAAATGAAAAAATAAACCATGTTCATGGATGGGAAGAGTCAATATTATGGATTATAATTATTTTTAAGTAAATCTATACATTTAATGTTATTCCAGGGGCACTTGGGTGGCTCACTCGGCTAAGCTCCGCCATGATCCCAGGTCATGATCCCAGGTCATGATCCTAGGCTCCCTGCTCAGCAAGGAGTCAGCTTCTCCTCCTGCCTCTCCCCTTGGCTTGTGCTCACTCTCTCAAATAAATAATGTTGTTCCAATCAAAATCCCAATAGGACTTTTATAGATTTTACAACCTGGTCCAAAAATACATACGAAGAAACAAGAGCAAATGAAAGTCAAGAAACGTTTGAAGAAGAAAAAAAAGAGGGGCGGGGGCGCCTGGGTGACTCAGTCGTTAAGCGTCTGCCTTCAGCTCAGGTCATGATCCCAGGGTCCTGGGATCAAGCCCCGCATCGGGCTCTCTGCTCAGCGGGGAGCCTGCTCCTCCCTCTCCCACTCCCCCTGCTTGTGTTCCCTCTCTCGCTGTGTCTCTGTCAAATAAATAAATAAAATCTTTAAAAAAAAAAAAAAGAGGGGCGCCTGGGTGGCTCAGATGGTTAAGCATCTGCCTTCAGCTCAGGTCATGATCTTCCAGTCCTGGGATCGAGCCGCACATCGGGCTTCCCGCTCAGCGGGGAGCCTGCTTCTCCCTCTCCCTCTACCTCTCCCTCTGCTTGTGCTCTCTCTGTCTCTCTCTCTCTCAAAATGAATAAATAAAATATTTCTTTTAAAAAAAAAGGAGTTTGAGGAGTAGACGTTATCATCTATCAAGATTTAGTTCTAGAGCTACAGCATTGAAAACACTGTGGGAATGGCACAGAAATAGACCAGGAGACCTAGTCTAGAAACAAATGCACAAATCTAGAGAAGGTTGGTAAAGGATGGAAGTGATGCTAAAAATCAATGGAGGATAAAAATTTACTAGTCAATAAATGGTACTAAGACAACTCACCACTGAAAAAGATAAACTTAGATCTCTATCTAAAACTACATGCAAACATAAATCCCAGGTGAATAAAGATTTATATGGGAAGAGCAGCACTACAAAACTTTTAGAAGAAAACCCAGGAAAGCATCTTCATGACATCAGGATAGAGAAGAAATATTTCTTTTTTTTTTTTTTAAAGATTTTATTTATTTGACAGAGAGACACAGTGCAAGAGAGAACATAAGCAGGGGGAGTGGGAGAGGGAGAAGCAGGCTCCCCGCTGAGCAGGGAGCCCGATGCGGAGCCCGATGCGGGGCTCGATCCCAGGACCCTGGGATCATGACCTGAGCCGAAGGCAGATGCTTAACAACTGAGCCACCCAGGCGCCTCAAGAAGAAATATTTCTTAAAGAAGTTACCAAAACACAGATCATACATTGGATTACAGCAAAATTAAACACTTTTGTAATGCCAAAGAAATCATAAACAAAAGATAAGACAAGTCACAGACTGGAGGAAGATATTTAAAACTTACGTAACTGACTAAAGATTAATATCTAGAATACATGAAAAATTGCTATGGTCATACCCTTGGGTCCAGTCATTACCAATGACTGTAATCTCTCTATAATTTTAGTTGAAACATCCCATTGTCTGACCATCACCTCCTATCTCTCCAGCTCATGTCCTCTAACACCCAACACCCAAGATCTCTGACCCCACCAGGTCATACAATCCATTGATTTTCCCACCTTTTTCACCATGCTTCCTTACTCAGTTTAGATTCCATGTTCTACAGTATAGTCACTTCTTTGCACATAAATTCAATTCTCTTGCATCTCCCTCCCTCATTGTATGCACCTGGAAAAACCCTAGCCCTAGTTAAAACCAACTCTCCACCCAGTTTGTACCTACACTCACTGAACATAACTGGAGGAAATAACACAGTGGTGCTCACTGGCCTCACTTTAAATTCATGACACTAATTTCCAGTAAGCCATCAGGGGTGTTCAACAACCCTACTCCATTGGCCATACTCACACTGTATCCAACTCCCCAAATGACAATTGCAAAGCTGCTCTCTCTTCAAAGCTTGTCTAGCACCTCCACCCCATCCTCACTCCCACCTCATGATCCTGCATCCTATTTTTCTGAGGAACAAAAAGCAACAGGAGAGAAGTCTCTCCTGCTTCTGCTGTCACATCACCACACCTGTACCTGCATATTCTGCCTTAATTCTATGAACAAACTTTGACAACCCCTCCACCTGCTATAGAGATCCTATCAACTCCCTACTCCTGCACTTCTGCGCTCTCCCTCCTGTCTGGTTCCCCATTAGCCTGCAACATGATGTGTTACTTCTCATATCTTAGAAGCAACAGAAAGATCTCTCAACACCACATTCCCCCCCTCACCACCACCAAATACCACCACATTTGCCCATTCCTCTTTAAGAAAAACAAAGAATTTTTATGCTGTGGTTTCCAAGTCTCTCCTCTCTTCCTCTCCCTCACTCCTCCCACACCTAGTTTAAAGTCAGTGAGTTATAAAAGGTTTGTTGTGAAAGACAGGGTCCTTCGCCTCCCCTTGTTACCTGATTGTTTTTTTGTGTACTTCCTTGTTTTGTCCTGCATGATACTTATAGTCACTTGAAATGTATTTGTGGAGATTATTTGAGGCATAAAATTATGATGTCTTATTTCCATAAAGGATTTGTGTCTGTATTTATCAGGCTTAGGAGCTACTAGCCAGGGACTACTTTAAACTAAATTGACAGCTTGATATTTTCTTGGACCCCTTATGTGAAATTTAGCTGCAAATCCAAGTGAGGACATCTTGTGGTTATAATCTCTCAGAAATGTGTTTATTCTTTCTTCAATTCTGCTCAGTGTCAAGGAAATTTTCCTTAGAGACCTCTGTGGGTAGGGATGGGTTAGCTTTATTGCTCGTTCAACCTTACGCTGAGGGAGTAACACTTTGGGAATCCCAGATTAACAGAGAAGAGTGTCTTAGTAGATTCCTTACCTAAAACAAGTCTTAGGCTTTGCCTTCCATCTCCCTCACACCAAAGATCATCTTTGACTGGCCACTGTCATCTGGGCAGAATGAGTGTAAACTCAGTTTACCATTCAGGACTGCTTCTTCCCCTTCAATTTTGCCCTAGTAAATCTTTCTATCTTGTCAGCTCTTGGTTCCTTTATGACGTTTTCATATTTTCTCCTGCAGCATTAGGATTTCTTGGCCAGAGGATTGCTGTAATCTGACCCACTAAGTTCCCAACATTCTGACCAGAGTCTTTAAAAATGAAAGATTATGCTACTTCATAGCTCAACACCCTCCTGTGGTTTTCCATATCACTCAGAGTCTAATCCAGTCTCTAGATTGTCCCACAGTCCCGGATGACCTGACTTTCCACTGCCTCTCACACCTCAAGGTCTGTCACCTCTCCCACTTAAGCCACATTGCTCTGTCCTCAACAAAGTACCTAGATTGGGTGTGAAATGTATTTTTTGGCTGAATAAAAGAGATCCTGCATATCTGTAAGAAAATTGCAGTCCAATAGGGAAAAGTTAAGTTGAAAGTGCATATAATCTATCACCCAGAAATTCTTGCTCTATGACCTAGAGAAATCATCACCAATGTGCTCTAGGAGACATGTATAAGAATATTCAGAGGACCATTGTTTAAAGTTATGTAAAAGTGTGAAGAACCTAACCGAACCTCCAAGAGAGAATAGTTACATACACTGTATTTCACTCAGAAAGTGGAATTCTAGAGGTAAGTTAAAAAGAATGAACTATGTCTGTAGTTATCAACGTATAAAATGCCCCAATATAATGTTGAATGAAAAAGGTTGCAAATGAATATGTACAATGTACAATTATATACAACTAAGATCAAAAAAATTACATAGATTATTTGTGGATACACACATTTACAGTAAGAGTTCTTTAAAAATGGAAAAGAAGCACACATTAACTTTAGAACAGACATTTCTCCTAGAAAGGGAGAGAAAACAGTGGCTACAAGTGTGTTATTTTATTTTTTAAAGACAGAATGGTAGCAAATGTAGCAAAATATTAACAATGAATCTAGATGCTAGGTATAGGTCATATAAAAATTTTCCTGTATGTTTGAAGTAGTTGCTAATTGATGTTAAAAACTCACCACAATATCTTTGACTGTCACAGAAATCCCCCATATGCTCAATAAAATATTTGGTAATGTTAGTGAAATTGAATTTAAAATTTTAAGGTGAAATCACATACCAATTAAGCAATTATTAGCCAGAGCCCAAAAGGGGAAAACAGTATTTGGAAAATATAATAATGCCACCTGCAGGAAAAGAGCTACAAGCTTTTCAAAAAGATAATGATAAATGCTCAAAATCAGGTTGGTGGAATAATTAAACTGGCAGTGGGCTAGAAACATTATTTTCAACAGTTCCATCCACACCTTCTAAAACTGAAGTCAGTCCCACATTATCTACTTGATTTTGGAGGAAAAATTTAAAAAGACACCAGATTAATCTGGGTGATACCAGGACTAGGGGAGAATTGCTATCTAAGAATATTCATATGTTATAAGGAATTAAGAGTTTAGAAATAGCCAGAACTTCTTGAATAATTTGTGTATTACTTCATTGTTCCGATTTTATTTTTAATATTTCCTTAAATAATTTAGTTCCCAGCAGTATACTCAGAAGTGGTATAGTTAGTTATTCAGTGCTTGGGCTCTGAAGGCAGACTCTCTGGGTCCAAATCCTGGCTTTATTGATTACTAACTGTGTGACTTTGGGCCTTTCACTGTTGAATTATCTGACAGTCTAACTTGAAGTCCATCAGTATTTTTTCTCTGGCTATGTTTAAGATTTTCTCTTTGTTTTCTTCTTTCTCTCTAGTGATTCATTCTTGACAATTTCTTCAGTCTTCTTAGTTATTAATTATTTTATCAGCTGTATCTAATCTTCTATTAATCCCATTAATTTCTATTTGTAGCCATTTAATCTGGTCCTTTTCCAAATATGGTTGGACATTTTTAAGAGTCTTTGCCCTTTATTTATATTTTCAATCCCTTCCTTTATTTCTTAAAACAAAATAAATGTATTTTCTACTCTGTGCCTGATAATTCTAGTACCTGAAGCCTTTCCACTAGTTTCTGCCACTAGTCGAAACTTGCTGTCACTCATGGTGCCCTTCTTCCTCATGGGTGTAAGACTTTTCTGAATGTAAGCTTTATTTCTTAGACTTTAACTATGAGAATTATTTGCAGGCTGGGCTAAAGGTGGAGTCCTACAGGTAAGATCAATATTTGCTGATGTCTAAAACCCCATTAAACTAAAATTTCAGTTTGAGATGTTTTGGACCATGCAGGTTGTGTGCATTTGGGCCTCAATGCGTATGTGGGCTATCTTGTGATTAGGAGTTATCTGGAGACATTTTTGTTTTCCCTTTTGGTACAAAGTTCAAGTACCACAATTGCTTTTAGTCTCTAAGGATGGGGGTAGCGTTGTGGTTATTTCCAGGTCACCTTTTATAATGGAGGTCTAGCTCTTTGGGATTTCAGATTAATTGGAGGAAGACCTTATATTAAACTCCTAACTTGGGAAGGTTCTGGGCTTTGTCTTTATTCTCTTTATTCTACCAAAGCCAGGAAAACCTAAATTCAGATTGCCCGGGTAACAAATGCCCTCAAGGCAAAAGCCACCTTCCCATTCCTTTTACCTCTTTTAGTTTCCACTTTCACCTTGATTTTTGGCCTCTGGTTATACCTTACTAACTTACTCTTAAAATTATTTTTAGGAGCGCCTCGGGGGCTCATTGGTTGAGCATGACTTTTGATTTCTGCTCAGGTCATGATCTCAGGGGTCCCAGGATAGAGCCCTGAGGCAGGCTCCTCACTCAGCAGGGAGTTTGCTTGTCTCCCTTTCCCTGTGCCCCTCCCCCATCCCTCGCACACACACGCACAAAGTCTCTCAAATAAGTAAATAAATCTTTAAAAATGTTTTTACATTTTTTTTTATTTTATCCAGTGTTTTTAGTTGTTTTCAGCTAGAGGATCAGTCATGTTGTCTTTTAGAGCTCCACGTCCTATTCATTCCTAATGCTATTAATAGGAACAGAACATTAAATATAACAGCCTGTCATTTGTATTTTTAACATTCACCGAGCAATTAGTAAGTACCAGACAGTGTTCTAGTGGTTGAAAAACAAAGTCCATACCCTCAAGGATTACATGCTAGGGAATAAATAAAAGTATCTTGTGGCTGTGAAGAAAAAGAAACATGGTAATGGGGGTAGAGAGTGACAAGGTAAGTAGTAGTATTCTAAATGGAGTGGTCAAGGAAAACCTCTTGGATAAAGTGGTATTTGAGCAGCAACCTTAAGAAAGGGAGAGAAAACCATAAGTGGACTACTTGGGGTAGAACTCTCTGGGCAAAGGGAAGAAGTGCAAAGGCTCCAGTGCAGGAGTGTCCTTGGTGGGTCCAAAAAACAGTCAGGGCACCAGAGTTATGGAAGCAGAGTGACCAAGGGGAGGGAGGACCGTAGAAAATGAGGTCTAGTCCAACACGCAATAATCACCATATGCTGTAATAAATCTAGGAAAGATGGCATACGCTTTACATTCAACTAATCCAGGGGCTCTGGCTTTTCTGAAATGTTTTCAGATAAATGCTCCAGAAATTAAATTACTAATGAGTAATCAGATCAATTGTTTGTGTCTCACAAATTCTGCTTTAAATGCATAGGATGCAGTTATAAGATTCTTTAAACAAAATTATAACTTAGCTGAACAAATATATCTATAGAAAATTTAAAAATGACATCGTGTAGATATTTTCAATTTCTGGAGAGAAGTTTAATTACCGCAGGGCTGGTAGAAAACTGGACTCCAATTCCTAACACCTCATTAAGTTGTTATACAAACTACACTCATCCAGTTATTCAATGTATACTGTGAATCTACAGTTTCCTGTTAAGTAGGGATAGAGTCCCAAGGTTACAGAAGGGTGAGGAGGAGATCCACTTTATATAAATTATTTTGGTCAATGAAAAATGGTTGTTACAGCAGTCCAGGAGGAAGGGGCTAGCATAGCCAATTATCTTCTCTAATCTTGTTAACAACCCTCTGAAGTAGGTACTATCACGCAGATTTTGCAAGGAAGGGGCATGGGGGCTCAGAGCAGAAGGGTTGGTGGAACCTAGTCCCACGTGTTCTGATTGCAGTGCCTAGCCTAGGTTCTGCGAGCACAAGAGGAATCATCCCTGGGTATTCCTCCTAAAGAGTTAATATACTCCTCTATAAATCAACTTTACTCGGTAAGTCCTAACAAACGTTACTTTGGTTCTCTGGTTTAAGCCACCTCGACTCAATTACAGACAACTTGTTTTATTTTTCTTTTGGGAGTCAAACAAATTTAAATTTGAAAGACCTCGCCTGGCCAGGGAGGGGCCAGACTCGCTCATCAGCCCCAGCAGCATGGACGCAGCGCCAGGGTCTTCTGAAGCTGGTTGCGTCTACACAACATCTAATCCAAATCCCAAATAGCCCAAGACCAGAACGCGGCCTCAAGGTGTCACTGGGCCGGGATCGAACTTTTGCCTAGGCTTGGGCGAAGGCGATGGGAAACCAGGGACGGGGACCTGCATTTCCTGAGTTAAATGTTATTTATAGCCAGGGCCAGGGGAAGCCAAAGCCGACAACAGCGGCGGGGCAGCGCGGTGCCATCTCCAAGCAAGCAGGTCTCACACCGCTCACCTTCACAGTCGGCCCCTGGCCGTTCCCCGGCCTCCTGGCCCAGCGCCGGCCCCGGGTTAGAGACCCAAAGCCCGGCAAAAAAGGCCACCACTGCGGCTGGGCCCGTGCACCACATGCTGAGCCAGCTGCTCCAAACGCCTCGCCACCCGCGTCCACCGCCAGCCACGGTGCTACCGCCCGGGGCCGTTACAGGACGCCGAGGAGCCGAGCGAGTGGTCGGGGAAAAATCTGCCGGGAGTTGCTAGGCCAAATGACGCAATTCAATCATGAGTTTCCATTGGCTTTCAGGTAAGGACCTAGAAGGGGGCGGGACGAAGAAATCCCTTCCAGGCACTCCCCGACTGGCGCGTGCGCACTCTCGCACACGCGCTGCAGTGCCGGCAGGGCGGGGTGGGAGGACGCACTAAAGCTATTCGCCGGCAGTCCGAGAGGAAAGGCGAAACCTTCACGCTGATTGGTGGCGACGCGGGAGGCCGCGGCGGATGGACCGGTGGGCGGGCGGGAACGTGAAGTTTCCGCGGTGCCTGATGGGGCTGTTCCGAGGCCCGAAGCTCTTGCCACAGCGGGACCACTGGTTACTGCTGCCGCCTTCTCTGCCGCCTCATGGCGGCCATCGGAGTTCACCTTGGCTGCACATCAGCCTGTGTGGCCGTCTATAAGGTGAGAGACTGGGGGATCTGGGCTCCGGGCTGATGGCCCCCCAGTTCTCCGGGTGCGGGGCTAAGTCCTTTGGTCTCCTCTGGGATTGTGAACACGCTTGTCGCCGGCCTAGGAATGTCGTGCGGAAAGGCATTATTGCGGGGAAGTTTGGAGGCAAAGGGCCGGGCGGACCCAGCCTGGTCCTCCGCAGCTCCTCCGGAAAGCCTGCTGTGCTCGGACGGAGGGTCGTGACGACGCGGGCCGGCGGGGTCCGGGAACGTCCGGGCCGCAGGGAGCCTGGAGGGGGGCGGTCCTGGGGTCGTCAGGGCCTCTGGAGGCCCAGAGGGATCTCGGAGATGTCGTGGGCACTGGAGGCTCGGAGTCGGGCGGTCCCGGGGACGTCAGGGCAGCAGGAGGCCTGGAGGGTCTCGGGGACATCAGGGCCGCGGGAGGCCCGGAGAGGTCTCGAGGACCTCGTGGGCGCTGGACGCCCGAAGAGGGGCGGTCCGGGGGATGTCAGGGCAGCAGGAGGCCTGGGAGGTCTCGGGGACGTCAGAGCTACAGGAGGTCTGGAGGAGTCTCGAGGACCTCGTGGGCGCTGGACGCCGGGAGGGGGCGGTCCCCGGGAAGGGCAGGGCCGCTGGAGGCGGGGAGGTGGGCCGGAACGTCCCGACCCGGAGGTTTTTGAATGTTTGCCAGGAAAGGACCTGGTGGTCGAGATCTGGAACTGGAGTTGTTAATCCCGTGAAGCGCGTGAAGCGAGTTGGTGGTGCACGCTCTTACTGACTTGACCTTTCTTGAATGCAAGAGCTTAACAAGGAATTGTATGTAGTCTGCTCATCAGGAGGGAGGCGGAAGGAACAATAATAATGAACTCCCCTGATATTAGTCTTGCATTTAAATGTCAAGTGATTTGGAAGGAAAAACCAAAGGGATTTAATGCTACTTCATCATACGTAGAAAAAGGAAGAAAGAAAGATGTATTTGTCAGGGAAGAAAGAAAACTGGAAAGGGTGATGTAATAAGTCTTATCATTGTATACAGGAAGGTTTTTATGTTTGATCCAATTATTGACTATGCAGAGCAGATTGAAAAAATGAGGCAGTTTGTGGATTGTTGACCTTATATAAAATCTAGGAAATTAATAATGGCAATTAAATCTGCAAGTTTAAAATACTGATAAAGTGGTTTTCTTACAGGTATGGCAAGGTAACACTGGCCCACATATGTCTGATGAGACTGTGTATCTGTGTGTGTGTTTGTGTGTGGATACATATTTTTTTTTCTTTTTTTTTTTTTCTCAAGAGACCTAATATAGTTGTGTATTTTTTTTCCAGGATGGCCGGGCTGATGTGGTTGCAAATGATGCAGGTGACAGAGTTACTCCAGCTGTTGTTGCTTACACAGAAAATGAAGAGGTACTATTCCCCTCATTTTTGTATTTTGAAATAAGTAAAATTACATGCATTGTAATATGCTGCTGTTTTTCAGGTTGTTGGATTGGCAGCAAAACAAAGTAGAATAAGAAATATTTCAAATACAGTAATGAAAGTAAAGCAGATCCTTGGCAGAAGGTATGGAATAAAATAATACTTTTACATATGGAAATAAAGTGTGTTCATACATTCTAAGCATAATGTGAAATGAAGCTAGGAAGATCAGTTTGGTCTTTTTGTTGTTGTTGCTTTTTATGATTGAATCATTTCAGAGATTATCCCAATAGGCTCTTTCTTTTGATGATTAGTGTTGTATCTTCTCAAGGATGGGATTCACTCAGATAATTTGTTTTTTGTTCAGAGGTCTGTTTTTATTGATAAATGCCAACATTCATATAGTTTGATAATGTTTCATTTGGAAGTGGTAATTTGGACTTTTCACCTTTTTATATGACAGAGGGAACTTGAAGATTTTGTGGGAATTTGAAGATTTTTCTGCACTGTAGTTGAATTTTGCAAAATCTGCTGCAATTGGTCATAATTTATATAGAAGCTATTGATTTTCTTCCTCAGGTCCTTTTGTGACACTTTCTGGGAACTAACTTTTCCAGTTGGCTTACAAATTTAATCATTAGAGAAACAGCTTAATTAACATCTTAAGTAAGAATCAGGTTAATCATCTGTTGTAACTTTAATTAAAAGATTAAAGAGGCTTCCTTCTCCAGACTTCTGTCTCCTCAAATTATAGATTACCATAATAATTAGAGGTTTTCATTTTCACTGAAGTAGTAATACTTGATACAGTGTTTTTAAATTTTCAAAGTGCTTTCACATCTATTATTTAATCCTCTCAAATCCCTAAAAGATTTGTAGGGCAGGTTTTATTCCTCCCCATTTGTAGATGAGCAGATTGAGGCACATAGAAGTTACGGAATTGCTCAGTTAGTTGGGGTGAGCTAGATAGGACTACAGTTCAGGACTTCTAACCTTTAGCCCCACGTTCTTCCCTTTTTGCTTTGTTCAGTTGAGAATTTAAGTATAAATGTCCCAAGTTGATCTTAGGATTTGGGGGTTATGGATTAAATCTAATATTTATTTCTTTTATACTTACATATATTTTTTATTATCCCTTACCTGTATTTAGTTAAACTGAACTTGATTTATTTTTTTTCCTTAGGGTATTTATGCACTAAGTCAAAAATGATAGTATTTTGGAGAGAATTTAAATTTTTATGATGATAAATATACTCCCCTATCCATTTATGTGTTAGCAAACTGAGTATTGAGCATGTTGAAAATAAATTAGTTGGTGTCAAAAATTTGCAAGTTTTAAGATCTCTAATAAAGCAGGGAGCTCTAGATGGGCTTTGAACTATATTCACTATAAGCGGCCAATAATATAAGGTTTTTTCAGTTAAACTTTTTATTTTGGGATCAGTGTAAATTTACATACTGTTATAAGAAATAATACAGAGAGATCCAATATACTACTGGATTTACCACCTTCTCTGGATGGTAACATCTTGCGAAACTACAGTATCACAACCAGGATACTGACATTGATACAATCAAAATACAGAACATTGCCATAGATCTATCTCCTGGGAGCCTGTTTTATGTTGCTGTTTTAGGGCAGATGATCAGAGTGATGATATGGTTGTGTTCTGCCATATCATACAAAATCTTTGTATTATCAGGAACAACTTAAGCTTACTTTTCTGGCCCCAAAAGTTACCTTTTAACAAAGGGCAGTGGTGGCAGTCAGATGGTAATATGTAGCCACAGCAAGCTGCTGAGGCCAAGGCTGTTAAAGGATGAGCGCTCTTCAGACCTGCTGTTCCACCATGGTCCTGCTGACACTTCTCTAGAGTGAGCTGTCTCATGGCTTAGATATTCCCCCCTCAGTCTACTTACAAGACAATGGTGATTTTTACAGATACAGTTGTACCAGGTCTTGGCCTCAGAAGCACTCTTTTGTGGAGGAGCCAGTCCCCTTTTACTGAGCCAGTAAGGCCCTTTTGAGCCCTTGGTCCGGTACCTGTCCTGGGCGAACTCTCATGGTTGGGCTTTCTTAGTCTTGGCATCCTACTCACAGGTAGCACCACTTAACTTGCTGCCACAATTATCCTTACACCCTCCCTGTAACTCTCATTCCCCTGTGGCCTTCCAGCCAGAAATGCGGTCCTTGGACCTGGCTTCTCAACAATTAGCCCCGAGAGGGAAGAATCGGCTGGCTCCTGGAAGTACACTGAGAGCACACAGAGCCTCCCCACACCTTCAGACTTGCACCTTGCTGCCCAGGAGCTTCCTGCAGCTAGCCTTCCTTCCCAGTCCACTATGGCCAGTTCCAATAGCAGTGCGGGCATCCGGTGGTCCAGACAGGAGACTCGAACTCTTCTCTCCATACTAGGCGAGGCAGAGTATATCCAGCGCCTCCAGACTGTGCATCATAATGCAGATGTCTATCAGGCTGTGTCTAAGCGAATGCAGCAGGAAGGCTTCCGCCGCACCGAACGTCAGTGCCGCTCCAAGTTTAAAGTTCTGAAGGCGTTATATTTAAAGGCGTATGTTGCCCATGCCACGAGTATGGGTGATCCACCACACTGTCCATTTTATGATACGTTGGATCAGCTTCTCCGAAATCAGGTAGTGACTGACCCAGACAACTTAATGGAGGATGCTGCTTGGGCCAAGCACTGTGATCAGAACTTAGTGGTCTCTGACACCCCAGGGGAAGGGGGAGCCAACATTCTCAGAGCAAACAGGACTCAGGCAGCACATCATCAGCCTGTCTCGAAAACAGTTAAGGAATCAGATGAGGATTGTCAACTGAGAATCAGTGACCAGATGCGAGAAACCAGTGACCTTGAGGACTCCTGGGATGAATCCTCGGGTGCAGGTAACTCCCAAGCATGTGAAGGACTGGGGTGCCAGAGTCACTTGGTTCTAAACAGCAGTATGTGTTTAGATGGTGTTCTCTTCAACATTGTCTCTGTTTCTGCCCCATGCCCTCTGTTTTCTGAGCCTGCTGCTAAGAAAGCGCTCCAGGTCTTCAAAAGCAATGACCCTAGGTATATAAGGTATTAGAACTTCTTAAATGTGGAAGACGTATTCTTTTTTTTTTTTAAGTTTTTTTTTTTTTTTTTTTTTTTGACAGAGAGACAGCAGAGAGCAGGAACACAAGCAGGGGGAGTGGGAGAGGGAGAAGCAGGCTTCCCACCAAGCAGGGAGCCCGACCCTGGGATCATGACCTGAGCCGAAGGCAGACGCTTAACAACTGAGCCACCCAGGCGCCCCAAGAAGTACTCTTTAGAACCAAACTCGTTTTGGCATTATTTTTAGTGGGTTCTTAGGAATGTGTGAATAGAGATTGGGTTGGTGGCCACATGGAAACGGGTTCAGGAAGGCAGCGGGGAGGTTTTGGAGGTAAGATTACAGTCGGCCGAAGTGTCCAGATCAAGGAATTGAAATCTTCCCAGCCCCTTGTGGAAAGAGGGCTTTCCAGGAACTACCAGAATTTTGTGATTGTCTCTCAGCTCCGCTGCTGGCTCCAAGCATTCCCTTGGCAGGAGTGTCCTCTTTGCAACATTGTTGCTTTGTTTTTCAGGGTGCTCTCAAGGGACCCCCAGCTACAGCAGTTCCCACCACCTTTTCAGAGGTGCAGTTGCTCCCTGTCAGAGCAGCCCCATGACCAGACTGGCTGTGTCCGGTGAGCCCAGTCCCTGCGCCAGTACCAGCCGAAACACTCCTGGGGTGGCCTCCACACAGCGGCCTCCGGTCGTCTCCTCCAGAGTTCCTTTTGTTTCTGGTGGGGATAGGCCTTTGACCAGTGAGCCCCCTCCAAGGTGGGCAAGGCGAAGAAGGCGGTCAGTGGCCAGGACTATTGCAGCTGAGTTGGCAGAAAACAGGAGGTTGGCACGAGAACTTTCAAAGCGTGAGGAAGAAAAGTTGGACAGGCTGATTGCTATTGGTGAGGAGGCCAGTGCTCAGCAAGACACTGCCAACGAGCTTCGCAGGGATGCTGTGATCGCAGTCAGACGCTTGGCAACAGCAGTCGAAGAGGCCACCGGTGCTTTTCAGCTAGGGCTTGAAAAATTGCTTCAGAGGCTAATTTCAAATACCAAAAGTTAGGAATTGATTACAAAAGAGTCTCCTTCCTAAACTGGTAGAAGCCCAGTTCCAACACCTGCCTTTTGGCACCCTGGCTCCTTTTACAGGTCCTTCGGGAAAAAAGAGTGGATGAACCGTTAATACGCAGAGTGGCAGGAAGATCCATGCTAGTTGCTTTTCCCAAGCTTCTCCACTAATGGAAAGACCTCTGGGATGTGTGAGGAGTGGTCTAATAGAAAACAGGTGGAGCCGAGTCCCAAGAGCTCCTGAGCTGTGGCTTTCCCACTGAAGCGAGGCAGTTGAGTTTCCCTCTACACCAGTTTCCTCATCTGTAAAATGGGGGCTAGGTGGTAACTCCTGACCTGCCTACCTCACAGGGTTGTTGTGAGGATCAAATGGCTAATAGATGTGAAAGGGTTTAGAAGTTTGAAAGCACTACACACTGTACCCGTGTAAGTTATTAATGTATACGACCTTGGCCAAGGTAAGGCTAGGGTGAGGCACATTAGTTGACAAGATAGAGAATTATGGTGTATACGATGACCTCATTGCTTGAATCTTCACTAGTTTAACTTGACTGCTTCTTGTAAGATCTTCATTTTTTTAATTCCTCTATATAGCTCATTAGACTAAGGTAGATCCACGGATTTGTACTTTTATCTCTTATGTTTTCACTGCTGTGTCTATGACACACCTACTAGTAAGCACTCAATGGTCAAACCGTCATTCTCTCCATTTTACTAGTTCTTGGTGTCTTATCACTATAAGGATATAATTCAGAACGGACAGGGAGCCACAGTTGTGTGTTTTGATTCATATTGATAATCTTCAATATAATGAGGTATTGGCTGTTTTATAAAATATTAAATGTAAGTAAATTCTTTGCATTCCATATCATTTGGGTCCCTTTATATGCATAATTACATATCTTTAGGTTGGGTGTCATTTGAACAACACGTGGAAACAATTTAGAATCTGTTTTCCAAATGCTTTTAGCTACTTTCTTTTCTGTTAGCCTTTTTTTTCTGTCTCGTATGTTACAGAAGGCAAGCCTTAGAAAACTTTCCTTCTAGGGAACTTTCTGAAGTCACTTTTTCCTCATATTCTGTAGACAGATGTTCACTTTGTTAATGGCACATGGTGGAAGAGGACAGCTTTGGGAACGATTGAGGATGGTGTGGTTAAAGACGGCCTGCAGTAGATAACTCCTTTTAAGCACAAAGCCCTCAACAAACACACCCCCTTTCCCCCCAAAACATACACACTTCCTCTAGGAGATACGAAGGTGTTGAGCCATACTTTCAGTTTACTTTAGAAGGAATGCCATTACTGGCCATCATTAAACTAACTAACTTAAAGCTTTTAAGTGGTTTACTTAGTACTTCCAGGAAATACAAATAGGAGCCTTGGAATTTAAAAGGCTTTCCTCCAGTCTACAGGCTAAAAAAAAAAAAATAAAACAAGTGCGGGCATGTTTGAGGAGATTTTGTTTTACATTTTGTAGGCTTGGGTGCTTACCTAAAAGCCGGCAATATAGATAGGTAGAGAAGTAGTCAAAACACCCGTGGGAATATACCTGGAACCATGAATAGATGGCAAGCACGCAAGCTGCCCTGATGAACGGTTGGTGAATGTAGAGAGCAGCTGGTGTGGTAGAACACACTGGACTCCAGTTAGAACTGGGTTCTATCCCTGTCGCAGTTTGTTACGTCGGGCAGATGACTTGCCCTTTTTGTGCCTCAGTTTCTTTAAAATGAGAGATTTGTACTAGATGACTTTTCTAATACCTTCCAGTTCTAAAAAAAAATTCTGTGATAAGTGGCATAACAAAGGCAAAGTGAAATTTTAATTGCAATGTTTTCAGTCACAGCCACACACTGTATGTTTGAATTAGTGGTAACAATTGTATTTTAAGGAAGCATTCTGTGGTATTAATATTTATTAATATACTCAGCTTAAATAAGCACCACACCACACATAGGTTCCTTGCTTTAAAGAAGCATATATTAAGGCTGTGAAATGGATATATATCTATATATGTGCATTTTCTCAATTGTTTTAGGCCTTTATATGGAGGGATCTGTGTCATTTATAACTGGATAACACTAATGTAGATACGTAGACTTTCTGGAAAAACAGGGAAGTACTTGAAGAAGAGTTAGACCTGTACTATATTCTATTAAGGGTAGCAAAGTACATAGGCAGGGATTTATTTGAGATAGGAGAAGTGCTAAAAGAACAAAAAGTGGAGTTAAACTCGGAAGGTAGTATTGCGAAAATCTTTTGGGCAAAATAACGTTAATGTGAGAATAAAATTAAAGGGAAAGTTCCTAATGAAATAAACAGATAAAGAGGCGAAATATTGTTAAGAAGAGGCCATGTGAGTGAGAACAAGCTCAGAAATCCTGCCTAAGCTCTAGGCCCAGCCATTTGTCCCTGCCCGTCCTTTGGCAGGTCATTTTACCATTCTGTGACTCAGGTTCCTCACCTACAGAGGGAGAAACCAGTAACGCTCCTCCCTACCTCCCAGGAATGTTGTGAGGGCCAAATGAACAGATGAATGTAAAAATGCTTTCAGACACGGAAGGCACTGTGTTGTGACAGGAACGGGGAAGAAGACCCTGGGGCACGTTAGTGCTGCCGTGTGCCAGGTCCCACAGCCTGCTGTTGGCACAAGAGACCTTTAAGGAAGGACGAGGAAGAGGAAGTAGCGTTGCTTGTAGAGGTGGTGATACAGTGGTGGGATTAACACTCTGCCTCCTAACGACCATGATGTAAATGAGGTGCTGTGTATGCCAACTTCCCACCGTCCTTTGTGTTTCTGTTACATGATTTAATCCTGGTGTGAACAAATAAAGTTTTTACTTGTATGTACTTGTGGGTCAGTCCACTGCTTTCTGGCGATATCCATGACCATTTGTCGTCACCTCCACACTCTGCTTGCTTTTTCTTACTAGCTAGTCTCCAGGGTCCTGCCTGTATATGGCCCTAAGAGCTTTGTGTGCTTCCTGTCCTTACATGAGAAGGGCCCCTTTGCAGGGCAGTTGAGAAATAATTCTCCATTTCTAAAAGTTATTTAAATTCCCTAATACAGGCTTTCCTGGCAAATTATCTGGTCTTAGATAGCTCACAGATAGTTTGTAGATAACAGGGTAAATTGTCCTGGTTGACTAAAATTCTGTTCTGAAGAAAACAACTGGTAAGTGTCATGCTGAAATTATATTGGTGCAAAAAAATTACTATGGGCAGACTTCATCTTTTTTCTTACTCTTAAAATAGTTGTGCAGGATGTAGTCTATAGATTGGATTTAGAGACAGGAAGGAAGGGGGGGAAGGCTTAGGTGAAAAGAATACTGCACTTTGTATTAAAGATCTGGATTCCAATCCATTCTGCCATGAATTAACCATGTGACTTTGGGCAAGCTCCTTACCTGTTTGCCTATCAATTATTAGGTAATGGAGAAGGAAGTATGAGGAATCCTCAAGTGTTCTAGACAGATTTCTGAGCCGCATTAGTTCATCTTAAACCCCTTTTGTCTTCCTCTTATTTACACAGGTTAGGGTCCTCAGATGTTCAGTAACTGCAGCAGATACTCACTATTAATTTTCAACTCCTCTTATTAAAACTGATCTCTGAATGGAATAGCTATTTCACCTTGGAAGAAGAGTTGACCGGAAGGGTTTAATTTCTAGATGAAATTAAGCCAAGGATCAAAGACTCCTATCACTGCTCAAAGGGGCAGAAGTACTTTAGTCGTTTACCTTCTTACTGGGAGGCAGCTGGCAAAATGCAAAAAACACTACCCTGCTAGAGAAGACTGGGTACTGACCCTGCCCCTTGTTAGCTTATAAATCATTGATTCTCTATGAACCCCTTATCTCTAAAATAATAACCTGCCAAATTAACCCCACTTAGCAGTTGCGACGATTGAGGTAATAATAGATAACATTTTGTAGTCTGTGCAAATTATTTTGAGCAACATTATACCCATTGTTAATTTTTTCATTGCCATACACATTTATTTACTACTTTGATATAGGACATTATAGATCCATCGATTTGCAGTATATTGCACCTTTCCATATATAACATACGTACTTCTCAAGTTTTTTTGACTTCGGGTGTTGGTTCATGTTCAGAAGCCAAGAAACAAAGATGGTGTTAGGTATTCTGGTTTGCCCTTACTTTGGAATCTTTTTTTTTTTGCCCTTTTCATCTCAGTGATTGGGTCTTCAAGATCATAGATGAGAGAGAACATGACATAAAATCACTGATACTAGGAAAAATGACCCCCCAGATGTATGGCATCTCTTAATAGCAAGATCAGAACAAATAAGAGCTATTTACTTTTCAAATGTGAAGATTAACACTTTAATAGAATCACTATAACCATTGTAAATACTGTATCCATTTAATTCTATTCTCTATATCATGATTTATTAATATTAAGCAACTTAATAATTATATTTTTACATTTGTTTAGTGGTATTGAAAAATATAGTCTTCTTTATTACACATCAACAATACTGATTTTAATATTTAACTATCTTTATCTTTATGGACAGCTCTGATGATCCACAGGCTCAGAAATACATCACGGAAAGTAAATGTTTAGTGAGTATGATTCTATTATTACCTCTTCATTACAAAAAGTAATTGCCAAGGTCATAACCTATTCTATTATTTTGAAACTTTGTATTTTTATTAAAATTATTCCTCATTTAACACACTTACAATTTCCTTTATAGGTCATTGAAAAAAATGGAAAGTTACGATACGAAGTAGATACTGGAGAAGGAACAAAGTTTGTTAACCCAGAAGATGTTGCCAGACTGATATTTAGTAAGATGAAAGGTATTGAGCAAAAGATCTTTTAAAAGTTGACCTTAAAAGAAAGTTAGAGGTGAGGGTGCCTGGGTGGCTCAGTTGGTTAAGCGACTGCCTTTGGCTCAGGTCATGATCCTGGAATCCTGGGATCGAGTCCCACATTGGGCTCCTGGCTCAGCGGGGAGCCTGCTTCTCCCCCTGATCCTCTCCCCTCTCGTGCTGTTTCTCTCTCAAATAAATAAATAAATAAAATCTTTAAAAAAAAAAAAGAGGTGTTTCTTGATCTGGAGAGAAGCAGGGTGATCAAGCAGATGAAGGAGACCTAATACTAGACCTGACTGGGCCGCTACCCGGCCGTGTGACCTTAACTGACTTCCTTCCCGACTTTGGTTTCCTTAGAAGTAATGTTAATGAGTTGGGCCAGGTTAGCATTTTCACAGCTTCTCAAATTGAAGTGGCCAAATAAGTTTGATGAAGAGTGAATATTTTATCTCTCTGCTCAAGATTAGCAGTGCTCTTTGAACAGTTACTTAGGCAGATTAAGCAGGTCTGGCTTATCACCACTTCTGATGAAGGCTCGAAGCTGAGTGGCATGCTGTGGAACAGTTTGGGAAATTCTGGAGTAGATTATCTATAAGGCTTACTTCAGTTCTGGAATTATGTTAATGAATTTGTGGGATGGAAGGCAGCCTTTTAATGTGCCTGAACTAACATGCTTCTTGTCTTCACATTGATGCGTTAGAAGCTCATTCTTAATGGAACCAGTCTAGTTTGGGAGGTAGTTGAAGTTTTGAAGCCTAAGAGCCAGGCTTTTTGGAAAGTACCTAGTTCCATGTCCACAAACTTCCAAAACCACAAAAAGTTCTGCATGATTTAAGAGAGCCAGAGAAGAAAATGAGTGGGGTGGGCAATCAGGTAAACTGGAAAATCTTTACAGTGAGAAGATCACTGGCACAAATTAATAAACTGCAAAATATCACAATGTTTTTTTTTTGTCATTGGAATTTATATTTATATTTTTTCATACACAGAAACAGCACATTCTGTATTGGGCTCAGATGCAAATGATGTAGTTATTACTGTTCCATTTGATTTTGGAGAAAAGCAAAAAAATGCTCTTGGGTAAGTTTATCTTATTTGCTTAAAGGAAATATAGATTTCATAATATTATAATGTAGTAAAAGGTAAAATTGTATTTGAAGATACCTTCGGCAATAAAGTTGTATTTGTAAACATGTATATATTTACATATGTAAGTAGTATGGTAAAAAAGTCTAGTAATGATCATTAATGTTTCCTGTCTTTTATGAAATGCCAAGAGAACATAAAATTATATGTACCTTATTAGCTGTTTCGATTGGAAATGTTTTTAATTACCAGGTTAAGTTGATGTTTATAGATTGTTTTGCCTTAGTTTCATGCAATCAAGGTTTATGTGGGAATTATATAAAAATATACAGTTTTTTGCAATGAAAATATTTGCAATAATTTCTTCACCTTAGATCTTCACATCTAAACAAAAAGTTGGGTTTAGTTTTTATGGGTCATTATGCAGATGTAATTCACGAGCATGCATGTCTTTGCCTTGAGGGTAGAGTTTCACATGGGACTTTGGCAAGTATCTGAGTTGCTTCTGGGACAGATAATTGTATTATTTACTTGAACTTGTGAGATGTTAAAACTGTGACCCTGAGTTAAAGAAACTGGAAAGTTCCAAAATGTATTATAAGTTTGTTTTAATATCTTTCTAAAGTTTATAAGCACGGGCATTTTTGAGAGCTTTCCTTTTCCTTACTTAGTATATGCACACGTTATTTTCTTTGTCAAGAAAATACTTGAACATGTTGTGATAGTAAATTCATTGAAAGCAAATCGTCCACAGGGAAGCAGCCAGAGCTGCTGGGTTTAATGTTTTGCGGTTAATCCATGAACCATCTGCAGCTCTTCTGGCTTATGGAATTGGACAAGACTGCCCCACTGGAAAAAGGTAAAAACCATATTTGTAGCTTTAAGGTTTTCGGTGCAGAAAACATTGTAGATTACCACACTTACATCAGTAGGGATTGTTATATAAGGCCTTTATGAATAAAAAGATGCTGAAACTCACCTGGAGATTTTCAAATAGATGAAAAAGACATCCTGGGAGAGCAGAGAAAGGACATAAGGAGAGGGAAGATTGAGCTTCCCTGCCCTTCTCTTATCACTCATGTTACCTTTCTTTCTTGGAGGAAGATTTGAAATTTACAAGCCTGACCAAATTCTAGCTCAGGCTAGGGCACTGTTAATTTTTCTATCAATTCCAATTATTAAACATGTTTAGAAATAGTACTTTTTTTTTTTAATTTTTTTTTTTAAAGATTTTATTTATTTATTTATTGGAGAGCGAGCGAGAGAGAAACAGCATGAGAGAGGAGAGGGTCAGAGGGAGAAGCAGGCTCCCCGCTGAGCTGGGAGCCTGATGCGGGACTCAATCCCGGGACTCAATCCCGGGACTCCAGGATCATGACCTGAGCCGAAGGCAGTCGCTTAACCAACTGAGCCACCCAGGCGCCCTAGAAATAGTACTTTTATATACATTTTTCTTGGCAGGAGATGGGGGAAAGTCCAGCATAGGATTTAAGACATCTTTTGAAAATGAAATAGTAAGACATACTCCTAATTTAGTTGTCAAAACTTGTCTTAATAGAGCTGACACAGGCACTTTTAGGGAGATTAATACAGATGTGTTAATTTCCCCTAGTTTCCCTTGTTCATATCTCACAGCTTAAAAAAAACTAATATGTTTAAATCAGCCGGAAATCAGTTTTAGGTGAACTAGATAAATGTAGAAATCAGAAATTAGCTTCTAGTTTTGCATATGTTTGATTTTTATAGAATGTGTTATGTAGTACTTTGTTA
The DNA here is from genome assembly GCF_054177405.1 of Leptonychotes weddellii. Classification (NCBI taxonomy): domain Eukaryota; kingdom Metazoa; phylum Chordata; class Mammalia; order Carnivora; family Phocidae; genus Leptonychotes; species Leptonychotes weddellii. The sequence goes on from NC_138373.1 coordinate 48,265,321, forward strand.
ATATTAGCACATAAAATTTCTGTGTTTAATTCTCTTATGATTCATTATAATCACAATCTACTTGGAAAGGTTAGTGTCTTGCACTGTTTGTTAATTATACTGGAATTAAAAAAGAAAAGAAAAGTTAGTGTCTTGAACTCTGCTTACTCAGAAAAATCCAATTTTACCAGTACAACTAAGTAAAAACAAACTTTGACTTCGAATCAGAAGATCTGGGTTCAAGGCTTAATTCATCACTAAGTGATGACCATGGACAACTAAGTTGACTCGTATGAGATTTTCAGATTCCTTATTATGATTAGGGGTTAAACTAAGTTACTTCTAATGTCCAACCTACCTTTAAAACAGTGTGATTCCCTTTTAACTTATTCATGTTAT
>NC_138373.1:48266198-48336490 GCF_054177405.1 Leptonychotes weddellii
CAGAATTTAGCAATGCCAAGTATCAAAAATATTCGTTACTCATTTTTCTTTTTTTTTTTTTTTTTTAAGATTTTATTCATTTATTTGAGAGAGAATGAGATAGAGAGAGCATGAGAGGGGGGAGGGTCAGCGGGAGAAGCAGACTCCCTGCCGAGCAGGGAGCCCGATGCGGGACTCCATCCCGGGACTCCAGGATCATGACCTGAGCTAAGGCAGTCGCTTAACCAACTGAGCCACCCAGGCGCCCTCGTTACTCATTTTTCTTGAGGAGACCCTTGTAATTGCAAAGAATTTCTTCAGAAAGTTTGGAGGGTTTGAAGCTCGTTACTAAAATCTGATATTAATATTAATTTATGAGATTTATTATCCGAGTAGGCATTATCCAGATTTGAGTTTTTATAAATTCTAAATGGCCTAGGAATTATTAAGCTCCAAAGACTATATTCTTGATTTAGATCCTTCAGACATGACGTGAGAGGGAACGCCCGAGCCATGATGAAGTTGATGAGCAGTGCTGACATCGCAAAGCATTCTTTGTCAACCTTGGGAAGCGCCAATTGTTTCCTCGACTCACTATATGAAGGTCAGGATTTTGACTGCAATGTGTCCAGGTAAAACTGAAATTCAGGAAACTTACAAAAGTCCAAATACATTCATATTTTTAGGTTCTCACTTAGGGCTTTTTGTTTGTTCTTTTGAGATTTATTAACCGTCAGTACAAGGAGAGCTTTCCTGTCTTTATTGTGAGGTCCAGTTCTTGTCAGACTAAGTAACTGCTCCCAGAGTACTGACATCAATTGTGATTGCTTGCCCTGTTATTGACAGCTACAGAGAGCAGTGTGTGAAAAAGGCATCCTAGATCTTTGAAAGAAAGGCTTGTTGTTGGTTAAGTTAGTGGTACTTATTCTAACTAAATAGTTAACACAGCGTGGCTGGCTGTAATCTAAGTGGTAATCTGTATTAACTCATCAAATCCCCATAACAACCCCAATGAGGTTTAAGTAGTGTTGTTTTCCTTATTTTACACATGAGGAAGCTGAAACAGAGAAGTTTCATTCTTGCCCAGGGCTACACGGTAAGTATGTGTAATCTTAGCGATGGACAGGGTTTCCAACCCCACAAGTTTGACTCCAGAGTTCATACTCTATCACATTCTACCTTAGTTTCATATCTGTCTTGGTTTTGTTGCCTCTGTCATCCATTGTCAACATTTTAAATTTTGATAGTGTTTATTTAGTAAACACAGGTTTAATGTGCATAAAATTGTTTTAAATTCCCTTATCTTTTGCATAATCCAAAACGTTGGTTGCAGGTGATTACACGTGTACCCAAAGAATCCAAAGGGAAGACATTGCCCTCTCATTTTGCCTTGCGTATTATTAACAGTAATAATAGCTACCAGTGGTTCACTATTTAAACCTCCCAACAACCAACAGGTGACTTGGAAACATAGTAAAAATTTCCGGAATTACAGTATTATTTTTAGGATTCTACTCACTGTATTTGGTTAAATTCACTCTTCATTTGGTCCTTGTAGTTTAGCTTCCTTATTTCCCTGGGCTTTCCTGAAGACTCTAGCTCTGCGTGCCCAGTACAATAGCCACTAGCCACCTGTAGCTATTAAATTATAATTAATTAGAAATAAATAACATAAAAAATTTAATTCCTCAGTAGCACTAGCCACAGTTCAAGTGCTCAGTAGTCTGGTGGCTCACAGAAAATTCTATTAGCACTGCCCCAGCTCTTCAAAGAGAGATTTCAAACTATAATCCAAAAGATTGAAAGGTTGGGGGCAGAGTGTTGTGTATTTTTTCTGTTTCTAGAATTCCTAATTTAGTGCTGAGTTTGTCCAAGCACCAGTATATGCTTGCGTATTATTGCTTAGTTATTAGGAATGAAATAGAATTTGTCATTTTTCATTAAGGAAATTTTGCCTTTATTACAAAGATTTCAACTATTAGTTATATATAGATAGCACAAATAAATTTAAAAATCAGGCATCTGCATTTAAGTTTAGTAGAAATTAGGGAGTACATTTTTCATAAACACAGATCTTTCTTAAAATTATATGCTAGCATTCAAGCTTCTCAGCAAGAGAACTAAACTTATGTACCGCATAGACTCAGATTATAAAGAAAAAATAATAATTTTTTAAACTTCTAACATATAAAAATAGCAGAAGCTTCCAAATGATGGTTTGATTTGAATCTGTGGCTTTGTTGGGAATGCCATACACTGTGTATTTATTTTTAGGTTTTTTGAAAGCTTACAAGTAAGCCATGGGTAAGAATCTTCTGAATTTGACATTGAATGTCTTCATATATTTATAGGTGAATAACTTAGATGTCCCCTGCCCCCCATGGTGTTACACTGTTGGGTGTTAAATGTCTTGTTCTGATCATAAACCTATTTTTAAGAGAACTGTCACATTAGGTTTTGGCATTACTCTTCACAAGAAAAATTGTCTTAATTGTACTGAGCCTTTTCTCTATGTCTTTTCTTCTGTGTGTGTGTGTTATACAGAGCAAGATTTGAACTTCTCTGTTCTCCACTTTTTAATAAATGTATAGAAGCAATCAGAGAACTCTTAGAACAAAGTGGATTTACAGCAGATGATATCAATAAGGTAATACTTTTATATTTTTCTTATTTATTTTAGGAGTAGTATCAGACTTGGAATTTAGAAAATAGCCCCTTGGTACTGAAATAATATTTTTATTAATTTGAGTATTTTCTGAGCTTGTGTTGATGAATAAGGAAAATTGAATTATTACTGGTTCCATTGATACATGTTTATCAGTTTCCTAGCAAAAAAGAATAGTTCCTTTCCAGTATATTTTTTAAGATGTAAGCAAAAGCTAAGTGGTAACACAAGCAAGGGGAGTGGGAGAGAGAGAAGCAGGCTTCCGCTGAGCAGGGAGCCCGATGCGGGGCTCGATCCTAGGACCCGGGGATCATGACCTGAAACTGAAGGCCGATACTTAATGACTGAGCCACCCAGGCTTCCCCCTTCAGTTACTTTCTAAAAGAGTTGCACTAACTAATACTCATATCAGCAATACTTAAAGATACGTATTTTATCTTCCCGACTCTGAGTCTTACTCAAAGATAAATTTTCCATTGAATTGTTGAAAAATTGATATTTTTGTGTATTATTGATACTTAGAGGATTATCTCTTAAATGTTTATTCAATTTTGTATTTCCTTGTTTCCTGCTTATTTCATATTCTTTGCCTATGTAATGATTCAAATCTTCCTATTTTAAAAAAATTGTTTTGTACAAATGCTTTACGTAATCAGTACATTAATTGTGATTTACTGCAATCTTCTTCTGGGGCGTGTAGTTTACTGTTTAATTTTGGTCCTCTGAGGGAAGGATGGTACTTGACATACAGAAATTTCATTTATTTATTTATATCTATTGGTCTGTCACTCTGATTTCTTCAGCGGCTTCTAAGTTTATAAATTCCATCTCTGTTCAGATGTATGACAGATATTTAATACGGTTTTCTGTTAAATTGTCTATAGTTTGAAAATTTTTATATTTTAACGATTTTGGTGTACACTGTATAGTAGAAATTGGGGTATTTTTGTTTTTTGGGTGGTTTTCTTTGCAGTTTAGTTCAGAAGTTGTTTTTTTTTTTTTGAACACTTATAACATGCCAGGCATTGTGCTAGGTGCTTGAGGGCTGGGGGGGGTGGATCGTGGAGAATGAGACATAGTATAATGGTAGCGAGGCTGTGATGGGAAGTGAATGGGTTTGGAGACAGACCCACCTGAACTGGAAGGCTCATGGTGCTAATGGTTCCAGAGTAGACTTAATTTCAAATCACTTAATTTCCTGAGCCTTCTCTATCTCTTTTTTTTTAATTTTATTTATTATGTTATGTTAGTCATCATATATTACATCATTAGTTTTTTTTTAAATTTTATTATGTTATGTTAATCACCATACATTACATTATTAGTTTTTGATTTGGTGTTCCATGATTCATTGTTTACATATAACTATCTCTTCTTATTAGGGGGGTGAAAATACTTACCTTTTAAGTGAGTATTATAACTTATTCTACAGGGTTGTTACAAGGATTAAGTGAAATATCATGTGTAGCATATTAATAGTAAGTGATCAATTAATGTAAGTTCTCTTCCTTCATTAACTGGTCATAGAACCCTGATATTTAGATATCACAAATGGTACAGTTCTCAATTGCTTGAATTCAAGTTGAATATACTTAGGATTAAGAATGTCATTAAAGATTCACTCCCCAGATATTTCTAAAATACACACTTTTGAGAATTTAAAAACAGAGTTGTCTTTGTAGTTTGTTGACCTTCTTACAGTAACAAACGAGCCCCAAATTTCAGTGGTTTTGTACAGTAAACAGTTCTGAAGGTGGCTGCAGGTCAATTGCTCTGGCTCTCTTCTCCGTGCTTCCCATTCTAGGACCCAGGCTAAAGGAGCAGCTCTCTGGGACATGCATTTCTCATGGCAGAGGGGAAAGAAGGAGAGAGCTTGCATGGCTTTAAAAAGCTTTTGCTTCAATATGGTGTGCTTCAGCGTTATTCACATGCGGTTGGCCAAAACTAGACCAACCTAACAGTGGGGCAGGGAAGTCTCCTCCACCTGCAGAGAGGCAAAGACAGGGCAGTGGCCGTGGGTGGGGGTGTGTCATCCTCTTATAGGGAAGGAGGAGGGAATAATTGGACTTTTACTTGCCTTAAAATATTTAATCCCCACAATAGCACCATGAGGTAGGCACCATGATCTCCATTTTCAGGTGAGGAAACTTAAGAGGCTTCCAAAGAGGTGAAGCGCATAAGTGGTGGAGCTGGAACTGGAGCTCGGGCAGTCTGCCTCCAGAACCCAAGCTTGCTCTTCACCCATGGCTATGCCCACTGCCTTTCTCTCCTTAGTGTCTGGATTTCGTGTGTTTTGGGGGGTTTTTTTGTTTGTTTTTTTCCAGAAGAAATCCTCTGATCTCTTGCTCGAGAAGGACATGTCTGGTTTCTGGCCTTCTGAGAGCAGGAGCGTCAGGGTTCCTGTTCCTGTGTGCACTTTCCCTATTCCACCTGCTTTCAGCACCATGCCCACTCCTGCCCCGTGCTGTAGCATTGTGCCCACATCCCATAACTGGTCCAAACCTCCAACCCTGAGTGTGGGAGAAGGTGCTGCTGGCCCCCTGTCTGGGTGAGGGGAGGGCTCTGGGGAGTCCAGTCACTCTGTATATCCTCTCTACCAGTCACCCTGCTTTCACGTCTCAGCTTCAGCCTCCCTTCCTGTGGTGCTTGGTGCTTCCAAGGCCTGAGCCACCTTGGGATTCTGTGTACGTCAGACCACCTTGCTTTCTCTTTGGTTATCTCAAACTTCATCTGCCTTAAGACAGTTACCTCTCTTTTCCAGAATTTGTTGAAATCTCAAACTCAAGATCTCATTCCCATTTATTTTGCCCTCATGCACTTATATCTTAAATTTCTTTACTGTCAGTTTAGCAGGCTTATTATGGAAGAGCACATAGATAAGTTGATGTGATTAATCCCTCCGTTTTAACCAAGCTCCCAGACTCTACAGCTGTAGTTTTAATAGCTGCATGGTATTTGATTGTATTGACATACCATAATTAATAAAACCAATTATTTTAATTGTATAGGTTGTTTTGGTTTTATAAAAAGCAGTCTTGGGGCACCTGGGTGGCTCAGTCATTAAGCGTCTGCATTCCGCTCAGGGCATGATCCCAGGGTCCTGGGATCGAGCCCTCCATCAGGCTCCCTGCTCAGCGGGAAGACTGCTTCTCCCTTTCCCACTCCCCCTGCTTGTGTTCCTGCTCTCACTATCTCTCTCTCTGTCAAATAAAATAAATAAAATCTTTAAAAAAAAAAATCAGTCTTTGTGGCTTTGTGAATATCCTTAATTTCCTTAGAATAAAATTTAGGAGTAAATCCCAGATTTCAAAACTTTTAATATTTATTGCCATATTGCTCACCAGAAAACAATTTACTTTCTGAGTAGGTGTAAACCTTCATTATTAACATAGCAATTTTTAAAAATTCTCTTTATTCATACTTCTTTTTCCAGAGAGCTTTAGAATTATTTCTTCAACTTCTTACATAAAATCCCATTGTAATTTTGTTAGTTGCATTAAGACTGTAAAATAATTTGGGATGGTGTAGTAACTTTACAGTATTTTGTTTTCCTGACCATGAAGTTGATAATCTCTCTCTGTTCAGATCTTCTTTAATACTTTTAGTTACGTGTTTTTTTAGTATTTACATTAAATTATTGCTATATGTGCTGTCAAATTTATGGCTATTGTGAATGAGATGTCATTTATACTTTTATTTTCTAATTTGTTTTCACCGATAAATGGAATACTTACAGAATTTTGCTTATTTATCTTATATTTTGCCATTTTTTAAAAGATTTTATTTATTAATCTGAGAGAGAGAGAGAGCACGAGCAGGGTGAGGGGCAGAGAGAGGGAGAAGCTGACTCCATGCCAACCAGGGAGCCCAATGAAGGGCTCGATCCCAGGACCCTTGGACCCTGGGTTAAGGCAGACTGAGCCACCCAGGCGCCCCTATATTTTTGCCATTTCAGGAATTCTTGGTATTAATAAGTTTTCATGGAGTCTTCTGAATTTCCTAGGAATGCATTTGAATTAATTTACTAATTAATCCACAACTAATTATTGAGCACGCCTATTCCTGTGCAAGCAGGTTCTAGGCACTTGGGATACAACACTGAATGTAACGAAGCCTTGGCCTTCATAGAACTTGCGTTCCAGTAGGGATATTCAGGTAATGTATAAAGGAACATAAAAAGAAAATAAGGCCCAGTTATGATAACTGTTATGAAGAAAACTAAAGCAGGATAAGGTCATAGCTAGTGACAGAGGGTGATTTTTCCAATAAGAGACCCATGTAAGGAGGTGGCTTTTGATGAGAGACCTGAAAGAAGTAGAGGAACCGGCTGTGTGCTGTCTGCCAGTTTTCCAGGCAGAGAGAACAGTGACGTGCAAGAAGCTTGCTGTGTTTGAGGGGCAGCAGGGAGGGTAGTGGGTGGGACTGAGTGGACCAGGGAGAGAGTGGTAAGGGAGCTAGGGACCGGATCAGAGCACAGCGTGGATGCCTCTGGCTGCAGGGGCGGGAGTACAGTGTGGTTGGGCACGTGAGTCCGGATTGTAGGAGAGAGTTCTGAGCTGGAGGTCTATGGTCGTCAGTGCCTGTGTGCCCCGTAGAGCCATGCCTGCGTGAAAGAGAGCCACAACAGAGAATAGGCCTCAGGACGGGGCTCAGGGCCTCTGCGCACTTACAGGCCGGTTTGGGACTAGCCAGTGAGGAAACGTGAGAACCAGGAGACAAGGAAAACTGTGCTTAGGGAGGGCAAGATCACCTGCCCTGTGATCACCAGCAGGTGAGGCCCGAGGACTGACCTCTGGGCTTGGCAAGGTGCAGGTGCCTGCCCATAGCGGTGTTAGTGGAGTTACGGAGAGAACGCGCTACTGGAGTGAATTTAATAAATTGAATAGAAGGTAGGATCATGGACACAACGAGTACAGAGAACTGTCTCGAGAAGCTTTGCTATAAGGGCAGCAGGAGAATCGGGTGGTAGTTGGGGTGGGCCGTGAGGGTTATACATGAGTGGTCTCAAATATGTATTCCTCACTTTTTTATATATATTTGGTTGCCTTGGTCAGAACTTCCTTCTTCTGTTCTCTTTTTTAGAGGAATATGTTATTAGTCTTTTAACAAAAAATGTGATTACTGCTAATTGGGTTGAAATAGTTTGGGCGCCTGGGTGGCTCAGTCGGCTAAGCGTCTGCCTTCAACTCAGGTCATGATCCCAGGGTCCTGGGATCAAGTCCCACATCGGGCTCCCTGCTCAGTGGGGAGCCTGCTTCTCCCTCTGCCTGCTCCCCCTGCTTGTGCTTGCTCAGTCTCTCTCTCTCTGACAAATAAAATCTTAAAAAAAAAAGAGAGATTCTCTTTCCCATATTGAGCATTCTCTTTTCCTAACATTTCCTGTGTTAATATGAAATAGGTGCTGAGTCTTTACAGCTGTATTTTCTGGACACCTGCAAGGCAGTCTTAGGGTTTCCTTTATATTTGTCTTAAAGTTGTGTGATAAATTATTGATAATTTCCTGATGTGGAACAGTATTCCTGAGATAGACCTCATTTGGTTATGAAGAATTATTCTTTTAATATATTAATTTTCTGTGATAATTTATTTATTGTTTTCACCTTATTTACGTGGGTTAGCAGGAAGGAGTAGATGGTGTATTTCAGGCTTCTCTACCTTAACCATATTGTCTGAACAAAGTAACCCCTTTTGATATCAGATGCTTTAAAAGAGAATGGTTCTGCTTTTTGGTTTCGTTGGTCTAAGAAGTGCCTTAGTGGGACACCTAGGTGGCTTGGTTGGTTAAACGTCTGCCTTCGGCTCAGGTCATGATCTCAGGGTCCTGGGATCAAGCCGCATGTCGGGCTCCCTGCTCAGTGGGTAGTCTGCTTCTCACTCTTCCTCTCCCACTGCCCCTCTCCCCCGCTCGTGTTCTCTCTCTCTCTGTCTCAAATAAATAAAATCTTAAAAAAAAAGATAAGAAAAAAGAAGTGGCTTAGCTACTGGCCTTCCAACTCATTCTCTCATCCCTGCGTGATAAGTTGTCCGTGGCATTTCCTGAACAATTGCTTATCAGTAGGGCCCCAACGCTTCTATTTAGGGACAGTGAGAAGCATATGGGTGAGTCTCAAGCATTGTTCAAATAAGAAGCATATTATAAGCTGGAGGCACAGCTTGGTCCTTTTCTCATCTTTCCTGCTCCTACCTCCCTTCTTTTTCAGTCTAGGAGCATGACCTGCTCCTTCCTTAATAGTCTACCTTGTCCAAGGTTGTAACTTTATAAGCAGAGGCTACTTCTCTCTCTCTCTTTAAAAAAAAAAACTCCTGAGACATGCTCAAAGAAATAAGAGCATTATTCCTTTTTGACTCAAATGCTTGAACTTAGAATGACAAAATATCACAATATATCTGATTCATTTACTCAGAATAATACCTTCTAAACCAAAGCTTCCAGTACTTTACTTTATTCCAACATAATATAATCATACACAGTGTACCTCAGAAAGAGGTTAATATTAGACGAACCATGAGAGACGATGGACTCTGAAAAACAAACAGGGTTCTAGAAGGGGAGGGGGGTGGGAGGATGGGTTAGCCTGGTGGTGGGTATTGAGGAGGGCACATTCTGCATGGAGCACTGGGTGTTACACACAAACAATGAATCATGGAACGCTTCATCTAAAACTAATGATGTAATGTATGGGGATTAACATAAGAATAAAAATAAAAAAATAAAAAAAATTTTTAAAAAAGCCATCAAAAAAAAAAAAAAGAAAGAGGTTAATATTACCTTCCTTTTCTTCATAGCCTGAGGCACCGTGTGGGAGAAGTTACACGCTCTAGCAGTTAGTTATAGGGGCCAGGCGTGAACATGAGTAAAGTTGTCAGGTATAGGAAAACACAGCTGTCAAAAAATATCAATCTGGGGTGCCTGGATGGCTCAGTCATTAAGTGTCTGCCTTTCACTCAGGTCATGGTCCCAGGGCCCTGGGATCGAGCCCCACATCAGGCTCCCTGCTTGGTGGGAAGCCTGCTTCCCCCTCTCCCACTTCCCTGCTTGTGTTCCCTCTCTCACTGTCTCTCTCTGTCAAATAAATAAATAAAATCTAAAAAACAAAATATCAGTCTGAACCCAGTATAAAAATACAAATATCTGATAGTGGAGGTTACATTTTAAATTCCAGCTTGAAAAAAATAGCAAATTGACAAATAGAAATATTTAATAATTAATGTTTCTTTCACAACTAATTTCTCCAGATTTGGAACCTGAAACCCCTTTTCTTCTGTTCCACAATGTCAGTGTCAGATCATACATTTTGAGTTGTTTGGTGTAGAATTCAGCCTTAAATCCTTTAGAGGGACGCCTGGGTGGCTCAGTCTGTTAAGCGTCTGCCTTTGGCTCAGGTCATGATCCCACGGTCCTGGGATCAAGCCCTGTGTTGGGCTCCCCACTCAGCAGGGAGTCTGCCTCTCACTCTGCCCCTCCCCTGCTCATGCTCACTGTCTCTCTCTCAAATGAAATCTTTTTTAAAAAATTTATTTAAAACCCTTAAACTAGAAGTAATATTTCATTTTTTTCATTTTCATCATGAAAAATATCTACTCACAAAATAGGTTTCTCTAGGGGTGCCTGAATGGCTTGGTTGGTTAAGCATCTGATTTCAGCTCAGGACATGATCTCAGCAGGGATCTGCTTGTCCCTCTCCCTGTCCCTCTGCCCCTCCCCCAATTTGTGCTCATGCGCATGCTTTCTCTCTCTGCCAGATAAATAAGACCTTTAAAAAAATAGGTTTCTCTAAACAAGGACAGAACCTTTGTACAGTGGTTTTTAAATATATATTCAACATAACTACTCCAAAGACACATGTAGAATTCTAAAATGAATCTTTAACCACATAATGTGGGAATATGATTTTAGATATGATTTACATGTCTGTAAATTAAGTTCAACATAAGAAAATGTGCCAGATCCCTTGTCAAGTGAGTTTCCAAAGTATTCATTTCATTTCTCTAGAAGTGAGCAGGTCACATCTTTTACAGGGACAGACTATTGGTAGTATTTACGCAGAATATAATGTCAGTCAGAAAGACAGCATTTGATCCATCACACCTGATGCACCACTGCTGAGATTTTTCCCACAGATGATAAGAAAAAAAGTCCATTTCTTTCTACACATAAACTATATGAATATTTTAAGTACCACACCACAGTTACGCTGCCAGGCAGCCACGTAAGACAGCAGGTTGAGTGTACCGTGCCATTCTTCAAAAAGGAAATAGAGTCCCCATTTTCCCTGAAACACATAATCCTTTTGGTCTTTCTCTCATTTTCCTACTAGATTGAGAGATGGGTTTAGAGAGTTTGAAAAGTCTCACATTAAAATCTCTGCTGTAAGCAAAGCAAGAGTAAATATGTGATTATAAATGGCAAGTGACCACTGGCTGGCGTGAGGGGCACAGGAGGTAGTGGTGGGCCTGCCACGTACAGACAGGAGCTGTCCTAGTCCAAAAGGGGTAGCAGCTGCCCACTTGAACTGCCTTTCAGGGATGCAGGCTACTGCTACTGAAGCCTTTGACTTTTTAAGAGCCTCTCAAATAGGGACTTGGAATAAAACTTCCTACTGTTTATTTTGAATTGGTTTTATATTTGCATAATTCAAAATGCAAAAGCTTCCCCCCCACCACCCAGTCTTTTTCCCTCCCTGGAGGTAACTAATATTACTGATTTTCTGTGAGTCCTTCTAGAGATATTTTTACATAGTGTTTGATTTTTTCTTTTTTTAATTTACTGTTTAAATGTTAGTAACTAATTCAGAACTTGTAAGATTTCTGTGTAAGGAGACAAAACATTTTGCATGAAAAAAAACATTTTGCATGATAAAATTTGCAAGTTGCTACTTTGCAACCTTTGTTCCAGAGGGTTTTGTTTTATTGGTGTTTGTTTTTGTGGTTTTGTCCCTGGGTTATCAGATGCTTATAAGATGAATTTAATATCTTTTCATCTTCTTAAGTATTCTGTGGATATTCTCTGTTCCTCAGAAGTTCTAAAGAAACTTTCATGATTTCTCTTTACTGCTTCAATCTTGAATTTAAGTATTTTGTAGACCTATTCCATGATGATTTCTTAAATTCTTAACAGTTGACTTTGTATAATCTTATAATTTTTAATTTTGTGTCTCTTTTGATATTAAAATTTAAAAGTATAGAGAAATTTTTGAAATCTGGACAGTTTCTCTTATTCATTTTTTGCTTTTTGAATTTCCTTTTCCTTTCCTAGGTTTGACGGTTTTTTGTGTGTGTGTTTGTTTTTTTGCTCCAACTCCTGCCACTACTGTCCCCCAAAAAACTTTTTAAATTTTTTTTTAAGTCATGTTTTTTTTCTTTTCTAATTGGTTTATTTCTGATTTTCTCCTTATTTCTTCCAGTCTTTCCAGGACACTTCCATTATTTTTCTAAATTTTTACATTGAATGCCAGTTTATTTTTTCATTTATTTTTTGCCCTAGTAAAAAAATTGACTAGTTTCACTTCTTAATAGCTTTGGTTTTATTCCATAAGCTTTGACAGATTTTATTGTTTTCTTTATTTTTAAAATAATCTGTAATTGTTTTTCCTTTTTGTTGTTTAGATTCATGTTTTTCATACCCAAGTAGTTAAGGTGATTTGATTTTTTTAACAACAGTTTTATGAAATTACTGTGGAAGTTATATTTGAAAAGCCTTTGTAAGACAAGTTATTTATATTCAAAATATGTATATTCTATTAAAATTTAAATCACAAAAGAAATCTCATACTACAGACTAGACCGTTTAAAGAATTTATTTAAATTAAAACTTGGTTACTGTCAGCATTAATGGTAACACATTGTTAGTATTTTTTTTACTTTTTTAAATGAAAATTCCAAAAGCCAAGATTTTCTAGTTTTTTATTTTTTTGTTTTGTTTGTTTTTGCATAGCATCACTTAATTGCTTCTTAATAAAGCTTTTTGATGTTGAATATGAGAAATTTGAAAGGGCATATTCTACTTTTTTCTCATACTTACATAGGATCATAAAATTTTAAAGAAGACTTTTAGTTTTACTTACCTCCAAAACAGACCTTTTAGGGAGTAGTCTTAGGGAACTTTGCCAGGGCAAACCTGCTTTTCTTTTTTTCTTTGTTTCACTCAGCTGATGTTCCTCATGCTCTCACCTGAAGATCGGTATGGTATTACTCCTCATTTCACACCTAATGTTAAAGGGGCCTAGTTTTCATCAGTTGATCCTTTTCTCTAACATATTGAGCTTTGAGAACATCCATAAAGAGACTGTGAAATAAGAAGTAATTACTGATGATTTCCCTTCCTGGGCTACCTATTTATTCAATATTCTGTGTACCTATGGAGATGTAAGTGTTAAATGTATGAATTAGGAAATTAAGGTCTTCATAAAGGAGCAGTTTTATTCAGCTTTATTCAGTTGTAATTGACAAATACAATTGTAAGATATTTATAGTGTACAGGTAAGATTTGATATATGTATACATTGTGATAGGATTCCCACTATGGAGTTAATTAACATATCTGTCACCCCATATTTTTACCTTTTTGGATCAGAGGTGAAAACACTTAAGTTTGCTTTCTTAGCAAATCTCAATTACACAGTACAATATTATCAACTATAGTCACCATGTTATACTTTAGATCCTCAGACCTTATTCACTTAACAGCTGAAATTTTGTACCCTTTTACCAACCTCTCCCTATTTTCCCCACTGCTTAGCTCCAAACACTTTTCTACTTTCTGTTTCTATGAGTTTGACATTTTTTTTTTTTTTTAGATTCCACATATAAGTGACACCATGCAGTATTTGTCTTTCTCTGTCTAGCTTATTTCACCTTGCATAATGCCTTCCGGATTCATTCATGTTGTTGCAAATGACAGGATTTCCTTCTTTTTAAGACTGAATAATACTGCATTGTGTTTATATATATGCCACATCTTTATTCATTCATCCATCAACAGACACAGGATATTTCCATATGTTGGGTATTGTGAATAATGCTGTAATGAACATGAGAGTACACATATTTCTTGAGATAGTGACTTCATTTCCTTTGAATATATACTCAGAAGTGGGATTGCTGGATCATATGGCAATTCTATTTTTAATTTCTTGAGGGATTTCCGTACTGTTTTCCACAGTGGCTCCATCATTTTACATTCCCAGCAGTATACAAGGGTTCCCTTTTGTCTGTATTTTTGCCAGTACATGTTATCTCTTGTGTTTTTGATGAGAGCCACCCTAACGAGTGTGAGGCAATATCTCATTGTGGTTTTGATTTGCATTTGCCTTATGATTAGTGATGATGAGCATCTTTTCATGTGTCTGTTAGCCACCTGTATATCTTCTTCAGAAAAATGTCTATTTAAGTCCTTCATCCATTTTTTAATTACGTTGTTTGGTTTTTGGCTTTTGAGTTTATGGCTTCCTTGTATATTTTGCATATTAACCCCTTTTCAGATATGTAGTTTGCAAATATTTTTTCCCTTTTTACAGGTTGCCTTTTCATTTTGTTGATGGTTTCCTTTGTTATTCAGTAGCTTTTTAGTTTGATGTTATTTATTTTTGGTTTTATTGTCTTTGTTTCAGGTGTCAAATCCAAAAAATCACTACTAAGACCAATGTCAAGGAGCTTGCAATCCTATGTTTTCTTCTACGAGTTTTACAGTTTCAGGTCTTAGTTCAAGTCTTCAATTTGAGTTGATTTTTGTATATGGTATAACATAATGGTACAGTTTTATTCTTTTCCCTGTGAATATCCACTTTTCCCCACACCACTTACTTACTGTTGTATATTCTTGGTTCCTTTGTTGAAAATTAATTGACCATTTATGTGTGGGCTCTTTTCTGGCCTCTCTATTCTGTTGATCTGTGTGTCTGCTTCTATGTCAATACCATTCTGTTCTGATTACTATAGCTTTGTAATATATTTTGAAATCAGGAAGTGTGATGCTCCAACCTTCTTCTTTCTTAGGTTTGCTTTGGCTATTTTGGGTCTTCTGTGGTTCCATATGGATTTTAGGGTTGTCTTTTCTATTTCTATGGAAAATGCCATTGGAATTTTGATAGGATTGCATTGAATCTCTAGATCACTTTAGGTAGTGTTTTTACAATATTAATTCTTCCAGTCCATGAACATGGGGTATCTTTCAACTTACTCATGTCTTCTTCAATTTCTTTCATCAATATGTTTATAGTTTTCAGTGTATACATCGTTCACCTCCTTGGTTAAATTTATTCCTAAGTATTTTATTCTTTTTATTGCTATTGTGAATAGATTGTCTTCTTAATTTCTCTTTCCAATAATTTGTTGTTAGTGTACAAAAAATAATTTAAAGTAATTTTTGATAAGTATGAACTTACTCTTACCATTTTGCTAATTTTGTTTTGTAGTTCATGTGTTCCTTTCTTCCTTCTTCCTTTGTGATTTGATGGGTTTTTTGTATAGTAATGTGCTTTGATATCTTTATCTTTTGTTGTATATACTATTGGTTTTTGCTTTATGGTTACATGAAGCTTATATAAAACATGTTATAGTTATAATAGCCTATTTGAGACATAACAGCTTAACTTTGAACACATACAGAAGCTCTACATTTTTATACTCCTCCTCTCCACACTTTATGTTTTTGATGTCACAATTTACATCTTTTTGTATTCTGTTTTCATTCATTAATTATTGTAGTTATTTTTAATATTTTTTTCTTTTAACCTTTATACTAAAGTTATAAGTGACTCAACCCCCACCATTACAATATTAGAGTATGCTGAATTTAACTACAGTTGACCTGTGAACAACACAGGTTGAATTGAGCAGATCTGCTCATAAATGGATTTTTTATCAATAAATACAATAAAGTGCTGTAAATGGATTTTCTGTTCTTCATGATTTTCTTTCTTTTTTTTTTTTTTTAAGATTTTATTTATTTATTTGACAGAGAGAGACAGAGCGAGAGAAGCAACACAAGCAGGGGGAGTGGGAGAGGGAGAAGCAGGCTTCCCGCCGAGCAGGGAGCCTGATGCGGGGCTCGATCCTAGCACCCCAGGATCATGACCTGAGCCAAAGGCAGATGCTTAACGACTGAGCCACCCAGGCGCCCCTTCATGATTTTCTTAATAACACTTTTTTCTCAAGCTTACTTTATTGTAAGAATACAGTATATAATATAACATGTAAAATATGTGTTTATTGATTGTGTTATTGGTAACACAATAACTGGTCAACAGTAAGTTATTAGTAATTAAGTTTTGGGGTAGTCAGAACTTATACATGGATTTTCAGCCGTGCAGGGAATCAGTGTTCCTGACCTTTGAATTATTCAAGGGTCAGCTGTATATATTTACGTTTACCAGTGTGTTTTATAGTTTCATATGTTTTCAGGTTATTAATTAGCATCCTTTTGTTTCAACTTGAAGAACTCCCTTGAACATTGTTTATAAGGCTAGTCTGGTAAACTCCATCAGCTTTCGTTTGTCTGTGAAACACGTTATCTCTCCATCAGTTTTTCAGGACAGTATTCTTGGCTGACAGGTTTTTTCTTTCAGCACTTAGAATATCTCACATCTGGTTTGCAAGATTGCTGTTGAAATATCTGCTCATCATCTTATGAGAGGGTCCCTTGTATGTAACAGGTTGCTTTTCTCTTGCTGCCTTTAAGATTCTCTCTGTCTTTAACTTTTGACACATTTTTGGGGGGAGGGCAGGAGGGTGGGCAGAGGGTAGGGAGAGAGAGAATCTTAAGCAGGCTCCATGCCCAGTGATGAGCCTGATGCAGGGCTCAGTCTCATGACCCTGAGATCATGACCTGAGCTGAAATCAAGAGGGATGCTTAACCCACTGAACCACCCATGTGCCCCATTGACACTTTAATTATAATGTGTCTCAGTGTCGGTCTCTTTATTCATCTTACTTGGTAATTTTGGGGCTTACTAGATCTGGATTTCTGTTTCTTTCCCCAGGTTAGGTAAGTTTTAAGGCATTATTTCTTTTAATATACTTTCTGCCCCTTTTTTTCTTTCTCTTCTTCTGCTAGGACCTCTATAATATGTATATTAGTATACTTACTGTTGTCCTATAAGTCCCTTAAGCTATCTTAATTCTTTTTCATTCTTTCTTCTTTTTGCTCCTCTGTTTAGATGAATTCCTCTGTCCTGTCTCTCAGTTCACGAATCCTTTCTTTTCCTTCATTTAATGTGCTGTTTAACCTCTGTGCTGAATTTTTCAGTTATTACATTCTTCAGTTCTGTGATTTCTGTTTGGTAGTTTTTTATATTTTCTATCTCTTTGTTGAAATTCTCACTTTATTCACACATTACTCTCCTGACTTCAGCAAGCAGCTTTATTACTGTTACTTTAAACTGTATTGGGAAAATCACTTATCTTTGTCTCATTAAGATCGGTTTTTGAGGATTTATTTTGTTATTTTTGTTTGGAACACTGAACATATATATATATATATATGTTCCAAACAAAATTATATATATTCCAAACAAATATATATATAGAGAGAGAGAGAGAGAGACTCTCCATGTTGATTTCTGTGCATTACATATAACTGCCACATCTTCCAGTCTTGACACACTGGTCTTACATAAGAAATTAACTTTGTCAATCACCCCAGTCCCAAGCTCCTGGTTGCCTCTCAAACCTTTATGCCTAAGCTGCCATCTTTGTTCTTAGTGGCTCTCAGTAGTTGAGAGTGTGCCAAGACCATCAGTGTCCCAAAGAGGAGGATTGCAGTCAGCACCTAGATACAAGCTGATTGGAAGCCAGACTCTCAAGCAGCAGCTGGGAAAGTATGCAGTCAAACCTCTTCCAGGGATAAACTGGGAAATGGGCATTTTTGCCTGGCTCCCTCTATGCTGAGACTAGGTGTATAGCCACTGGGCAAGGGATGCTCCTTAACCATTTAAAAACTGCCTCTTTGTTTGTGATAGTCCTATGGGACTCATGAATGCCAGTCCCTTTGATCATCAGAGCTAGGTGATTTGGAGCCCCATTCCCTCAGGTGGCAGCCATAAATGCTGGGGCACTTGTGTGGACAAGCTCATAAAGGAGCAATTTTATATGAAAATCTTCAGAGACAACATATTTAACCAGATGGACCAAGAGCTTAAAATGTAGTTTTGTAAAACATCTTTTTCCTCAGAAAATTCAGTGTTCTTCCATGGTAAAGACAAAAATCTGTGGCATAGTTTTCACATAGATTGCTTATATTCATTTTGTCACAAAAATGCTGTACGATTTATATAATCGTTTCTTTTAGTAGTGTTGGAATAGGACAAAGTATTAATATATTATTTCCTATTCAAATGCCTATTTATGGTTAAGCCTCCTATGCCCAGTATTAATCACAAGCCACATTGTGGCTATATTGTATTTTCTACTGTGTGGTGAGATCTCTTCATTTTAAGTTTTGTTTTTATGAGTAAAGAATATGTTAAATACTTAAAATGCATTAAATATATATTTATATATATATGGTAACTACAACATAAAATAATATGTTAAAATGGGGCTTCCTATATTTTACCATTACATGCGGTAAGGATGGCTGAACTTGTAACACTTAATTTTGAGAAATGGCCATTGTTCTAAAAGTAAAAAACTGAAAATTATTTTTATTTTCTAGGTTGTCCTTTGTGGAGGGTCTTCTCGAATCCCAAGGCTACAGCAACTGATTAAAGATCTTTTCCCAACTGTTGAGCTTCTGAATTCTATCCCTCCTGATGAAGTCATCCCTATTGGTGCAGCTATAGAAGCAGGGATTCTTATTGGGAAAGAAAACCTTTTAGTGGAAAACTCCCTTAAGATAGAGTGTTCAGCCAAAGATATTTTAGTTAAGGTAGGCTTAGCTTTTCTTTACTTTTCCATAAAAGTAGCATAGACTTATTGCCGTAAGTTCTTATACGTACCATGGTTTTACAGTGAAACTTTATATATTGGTAAAAATTTTAAATTTTTACATTTACATATAGATTTATAATTTTACATTTAATGAGTTTCTCATTTTCTTTCAGTTAGTATTTATCTAACATGTTAATTTCTTATAATTTTAATCATAAGCTTCAAATAGAGATAGAGAGATACATGTTTCAATTTATTTTTAAATGAAGTAGGTTGGGATTAAGGATCACTTCTGTTTTCTTCTCTTTGCCTATCTAGTTTCTAGATTATCAACAAGGATTAAGTATTATATTTATTATAGGAGTAACTTTGTAATGATAGATATCGAAGAATATGCATATTATTTTTCTGCTTATTAGGAAGTCGATGAATCAGGAGCCAACAGTTTCACAGTACTGTTCCCATCAGGAACTCCTTTGCCAGCTCGAAGACAACACACATTACAAGCCCCCGCAAGTATATCTTCAGTATGCCTTGAACTCTATGAGTCTGAGGGGAAAAACTCTGCAAAAGAAGAAGACAAATTTGCACAGGTGAATACATAAATTTGGCAATGAACTAGTCATGTGAAACTGTTTAGCTTTTCCTTCTTCATTAGACTCAGTTTAATATCAATTAATATAAATGTATATAAGACATCTATCTAACACATTTTTATGAATGGATTACTTCTACTTACTTTTAAAAGAGAAAAGAAATAAGCAATTTTAATTTGAAAAAGTTACAGGAAAATAAAAACAAAATACAATATGTATTTTTTTCTGTTTGTCTTTGTGCTCTCTACCCTCCTTGGTAAAATGTAAGTGGCAGGGAAAATGACATTTTTTGGTTTTATGCCAAGTGCTATACCAGGCAACTTACAAATATCTCAAAATGCCATGAGATAGACAGTATTAGGTTCATTTCATAGATAATTGAGAAACAGGCTCATGGTAGTAAACACCTTATTTTCCTTGAGCTAAGATTTATCCTCAGTTGGTTTTACTCCTGGGCCCTTGCCGCCTCTCATACAGGATACCTTTACTTTTTCAAAATACCACATTTCTATTTCATACTATAGAGTCCTTTGCATCCTTTAAAAGGAATGGAGTGGAGCCACTTTATTTGCTTAGAAACATGCCCAAGAAATATAATTACAGTAAAACACATATACAGGGACTACAGAGCCGTATATACAGTATGATGTCATTTGTGTTTAAATAAAAAGTTTGAAGAGCATGGGTGTGTGTGAGGGAGGTAGTGTTTGGGTAGGTGTGTGTATATAAATATCCATGCATGGATACAGAAAATATCTATAAGTATTAGCACTATATTTAGAAAACTTAACATTGGGTTGATTTGAAGGTACCAAGAGGGTTTTTTGGGGTTTTTTTTGTTGTTGTTGTTTTGATTTTTTTTTACTTTTTAACACTTTGTACTAAATTTCTAACAAAGAGCACAGGACATGAGCATGAAATACTTTTATAGTGAAAATAAAACAAATGTAGGTCACCAAAGGGAATGCATAGTATCTTCAGCTTTATATCTGTTTTCTAATTCAACAAAAGAATAGTGAAAACACACACATAAAACCTATCTGGGCTCCACCTCAAACATCTTAGAATCTAGGGGAATAGGGCTCCTTCAACTACTAAAGTTGAAGATGTTTCTGTCGTGGATTACTATATAAGCACTTTTTTGTGTACTCTATTCCTAAACTCACTTGGCTGCCTTAGCATTCCCTTAGCTTCTCTCTCTTGTACATTTATCACCTTTTCTCTTCATACACTACTCCGAAACTCTGCAGCTACTGTCACCATATCCTAACTTACAGATGCCAGAAGGAGAAGAGTTAGTCACCTAATACTGAATTTAGAAGATACTCTTTTAGAGATCCCATTTGTTCTAATCTCTGTGTTTTACAATGTGTAAACCAAGGTACTTAGTGCTTGCCTAAGATCATAAGACTTAATACTGGCAAAATCTGAAAAGTCACTTCTAAACTTGGTTTATTGGTATACCTTTCTTTAGGAAACTAAAGAATTTTTTGGTAAATTCATTAGTATCTCTTTTTTTTTTTTTTTTAAGATTTTATTTATTTGACAGAGACAGCAAGAGAGGGAACACAAGCAGGGGGCTGGGAGAGGGAGAAGCAGGCTTCCCACCGAGCAGGGATCCCGATGTGGGGCTCTTTCCCAGGACCCTGAGATCATGACCTGAGCCGAAGGCATACACTTAATGACTGAGCCACCCAGGCACCCCTCATTAGTATCTCTTACGTACAAATGTAATCTTAGTTGTACAAAAGAATTTGTCATCATGTGTTTCTTTAAATTGGTTTTCCAAGTGTATTTAAAATATTGGAGTTTTTAAAAGTATATATAGAAGTATATGCCAAAATGTAATTTACATGTTACTGGTAATGGCTTAATTACCAAAAAGAAAAGCAGTCTTTATTTTCTGAGACAAAGTATACTTCATAATCTACGATATGTTTAAGAAGAACAAATCTATTAGTTATATGCTCTCCTAGAGGAGACAGTTCCATTAAGAAAGCTTAATCCTATTCTCTGAAAACTGCCCTATTTTAAAAGATTTGTTTCAGTAATAAGTAAGATTTGGTGCATTGGAATAACTGTTGCATCAGTTTATTAATATATCAAAGTACTGAATCATCTTTATATTATTTTTGCATAAACAGGTTGTACTCCAGGATCTAGATAAAAAAGAAAATGGATTACGTGATATATTAGCTGTTCTTACTATGAAAAGGTACAAAATTAAACTACTTCTGATGTTCAGAAAATTCACTGTGAGGCTTGACCTTTTTTGTCAGTTTATTGATTTCTTCACACATTGCCATTCTAGGAAAATCGTGTATTAAAGCTTGCAAAGATTTTATCAGTGAGTTACATTTTTTGCCCTACAAAACTGCTATATTTTACAAAGAAAGTGTATCTCAAATCATTTGCATTCTGAATTTTTTATGAACTCTAATTGTGTGGTCAGCCTAAAAAACTGGTCCGTGAAGTTTGAGATATAATTTTTATCAATCTTAAATAAAATCTTCTACATAACTGATATTATTTGTCCTATGAAAGGATAAGTTTATTTCAGTATTGCTACAGAAAATCTTTAGGAAATAAATTACTAATTAAATCCAGCTATTACCACTCCACTAATAACCGGCCATCTATAGGACTATGTCTTGCAAGTAAATCATTTCCAAATTAACTTTAGGGACAATTCATTCCATAACCATACTTAGCAAGAATGTCAAATTCATTAGAGTAGTTTTGCCTTGGCCTAGGCTTGAAGATGGCATGATGCATCTTCAGTGTGCATAAGGTCTTAAACTTGAGATCTTGATCGTCATGGTTTTCAAGGAATACAACTTTTGTGTCACTGGTCTAGGAAGAAATTTTTAAGAATAGCTACCTAATTATAGCACATGATACTTAAGTTTAGACACTGAAATTGTGTTACTTCTTTATCTTAATACTCTCAAAAATTAAAATTATCTTGTTACTCAAAGTCCTCAAATAATTTCTTAAGAACTTTCTGCTTTTATGAAATGAGCTTATGAAATGTTATTGTTTGTTTGTTTAGGGATGGATCTTTACATGTGACGTGCACAGATCAAGAGACTGGAAAATGTGAAGCAATTACTATTGAAGTGGCATCTTAGTGTTCTAGAGAAACCAGGAATTTTTTGGAACTAGACTGTCAATATTATTTGGTTTTGTTTACAAGTGATGTTTATATTAAAATACTTTTTGAATGAATTGTATATGTTTCTATTAAAATACAATATATTGGTAAGTGTTGCAACCTTTTTTTGTTTTCCATTTAAGATGGGAAATATAAGGTCCTTTATTAGTGGGAATTATAAGGAACTTTTTCTATCATGAAGCTATTTAGAATTAAATTGAGTGCATTGAAGGAAATTTTACTGGAAATTTAACAGTGTGTTTTTAAAAAATTTCTGTTCTGTAACTTCAAATTTAAAGAAATCTTTTATTAAATAGAAACTAGGAACAATTTACAAGTTTTTGATATTAAATGAAGAAAATTGGAGAACCATGTGCAAAGTAAGATACCATTTTTGCTTAAAAGAAAAAAGTAAATTCATAAACTCAACAATTGTATATAGATATGTGTGTGACAAGCATAGAAAATAAAAGCCTAGAAGGCTGCCCACCAAACTTGTAACAGTGGCCTTTTTGTGGACAGAAATATAGGGTGGCACTTTCACTTTTCCTTTTTACAATTTTTTTTAGTGTGATTTTTTTTCCAACAAACATATTTTATCTTTTGAAATTAAAAGGTCTTTTTTATTTTGAAGAGAGGGCTAGCCACATTCTGTTCATCAGAGGACACTCACCAGTGCATTGAGATACTCAGTGGATTACTAATGAAAAGCTTATTCACTAGCTAACACAAGACAACTAATCTGTGTATATTGAAAAGAGAGCTGGAAGGTGAGCAGTGCATATCAGGTTCTATTATCAAGAGAGGATTTTTCATTCATTTCTCTCCTTGGTTCCCAGAAGACTGGAGAAGAGGAAATACCTTTACCAATGGTAAAATTAAAACTTGTACTGTTTTTATCTTGTTCAGGCTTTGTGGATGTGCTTTATTCATTATAGTTTATTTTTATGGAGCTAGGTGGCAGTAATATTCTATTTCTAAAGATACAGAAGCCAAACTTACATTTTTTCATGATTATTCTGTACCAGATTGACAAAATCAAAAAGAATTCATATATGATTCTGAGTCCACAAAGAAGCAGACTCAAAGTCATACCCTTTTGATTAAGGCTGAGTACTTAGTTATTTTTTAGGTTCTTTTCCAGTTATAAAAACTTTGAAATCAATTAAATAAATATAAATTAAATGTTTTCAGAAAATAGGAAAGTAGCATCTGAACTAGTTGAACTGCTTTCATTTGTGCTTTGGAAAGTGCTTTAGGATTTTATTTCGTAGTTACTATTAGCTCTTTAAACTAGATCAGGCACTGGGAAACTCTAGCCAGTGTGTCAGTTCTGTGCCATTCCTATTTTTGTAAATAAAATTTAATTAGAATATAGCCAGGCTCACTGGTATCTGTATTGTTTGTGGCTGTTTTCACACTGTAATGGCAGTGAGTAGTTGCAACAGAGACTCTGTGGCCCACAAACTTTAAAATATTTACTGTCTGGCTCTTTACAGAAAATGTCAACCCCTGAAGTAGATCAATGAAACCTGTAGAATAAAATATCAAAAGGATTTATTCAAGAGTTTTCTTTTCTTCCGTGTCTATGTAATAATTTACTTACTTGACTGCTTTTTCCAGTAGATTAGTAAATATTGTGAGAGCAGAGACGCTCTTAGTCACCATTATGTCCCAGGCCCCAGAACATTACCTGATCATAGGTGTTCAGTCAGTGTCTATCGAATTAAGTGCATTACATGGAAGAAAAAATAAGTCATCTTTGTATTTTACGGAACAATGGCCAGTAAGTACATCTTTTGCATATTTTGTGATTTCTTTAGAAACACAATAAAGAAGGAAAGGAATACCACTGCTTCTGGCTTTATTAGTCAGCTTTGCATGATTTTTTCCCCAAACGTATCAAATCTGAAATTGTCACCAAAGGTGCTCTGTTGCCTAATGAAATGTTCTCCAAATTGTCTTGCATCCTCATGTGACAAGTTTTTTTCTTCTGAATTTGGGGAGGGTTTGCCAATTAAGTTTTCTTGTGTTTTACTTTTTCAAGGTAAAAACAGCTTCAACATTCTTCTAATTATAAAATGATACACATTCATTATAAAATTAAAATTGCAAAAGAAAGGGGTGCCTGGGTGGCTCAGTCGGTTAATCATCCAACTCTTGATTTCGACTCAGGTCATAATCTTAAGGGCCATGAGATTGAGCCCCATGTTAGGCTCTGAGCTCAGTGGGGAGTCTGCTTGAGATTCTCTTTCTCCTTCTCCTTCTCCCTCTGCCCCTTCCCCTGCTCAGCATGCATGTGCACCCTCCTTTCTCTCTCTCTCAAATCTTTTTAAAATTAAAAAAAAAAAATTGCAAAAGAAGAAAATCTAAAACATCCTATATTCTACCACCTAGAGTAACAACTTAAGATATTTTTGATGAACATCTTGATGATCTTTTCATACACTTACCAATTATCTTTGCAGTGTCCAGATACTTAAAAGAGGGGTGCCTGGGTGGCCCAGTCGGTTAAGCGTCTGCTGTTGGCTCAGGTCGTGATCCCAGGGTCCTGGGATCAAGCTCCACATCAGGCAAGCAGGGAGCCTGTTTCTCCCTCTCCCACTGCCCCACTCCCTGCTTGTGCTCTCTCTCGCTCTTTAAAAAAAATTTTTAAAACATTTGCACTTTTACCAGTAAAGGAAGAGATTATGTCAGACTATAATTTTGCCTATCTACATGTCTGATACTGTCCAAAGGACAGAGCCAAATACACAGATAGAAATAAATTCCTATATATAATACTGTGAAAGTCTTGGGAGGACACAACATACTTGTCATCACAAAGCTGTTATATGTGTAAGAGCTTTTAAAGATTAAAAAAAAATGTAGCAGCACAAAACAAATTCTGTGGGAAAATGTCAGGATTTCTAAAGTAACAGTGAGTAACCATGTAACATTTATAACAATACCACTGTTTGCTTTAATTCTTTATCTCATTTTAAATTGTAACGTCACCATAACTCTCTGAGTAGTTGCAATATGCAAAGAGTAATCTAGCCTCTATTATTTTGTTCTACATGTAAAAACAGAAATAGATTCAGAGAAGTTAAATAGTTTATCCAAGAACTGACAGTGTGAATTTTGAACTAATACTCACATGCTTTTTTTGTAAACAATTTTTCTTAATTGCTTACTATTCTAAACACTTTGTGCATTATTTCATTTAAATTCACATTGTCCATTCTATTCCCTGCCTCTTGAAGAACATTCAAATGAAACAGGAGACACTCCAGGGGTCTCCAGAAATCATATTTGCAGAGGTCTTTATGGGAAAAAACGGGGGTGGAGGCATTTCTGTATGTTTCCCTTGAGGCCAGTGATGTATGCGTCTGGCTTTTGATTTCCTTCTCCATTTATAGCCAGGATTTACCAAGATCCTCAAACTTTTTAGTCTCAGGACTCTTACACTCTTAAAAATTATTGAGAACCTAAAGAGCTTTTATTTATATTGGGTTTTGTTTTTGTTTTTTTAGATTTTATTTATTTGAGATAGAATGAAACAGAGCAAACACGAGTGGGGGTGGGGAGAGACAGAGGGAGAGGGAGAAGCAGGCTCTCCACTGAGCAGGGAGCCCGACGTGGGGCTCAATCCCAGGACCCTGGGATCATGACCTGAGCCGAAGGCAGATGCTTAACCAACTGAGCCACCCAGGTGCCCCTATATTGGTTTTATATATATACATACATAGTTATAGTTATTTACCATATAGAAGTTAAAACCAACACATTTTTTTTTTCTGCCACAGACACTTTCTGTTGTTGGCTATACAAAGGTGCATATTGGATATGTGTGTGGGGTGAATTTGGGTTCCCCCCAGGAGTCATAGCTGTTGCAGTAAATATTTTGCCTCTGGTTTCCCTATCACTCCTTCACCTCCTCATCCATTGAACCAACCTCCTTCCTTTTGTAACTTGTAGTCCCTTTGACTCATATTTTCCCTTCCTCCTTCCTATGTGAAATTTCGCTATCAGTCTCAAGCTCTTGTTACTGGGCATGTTGGGGAGATCCAAGGATAACTTGGGGCCAAGGGCCTGGCATGGATCTGGTTTTTCACGGAAGATCAGAACCATCCTCAGAAGCCAGGCCATGGAGAAGATGGGAGGGAACTTTCTAGAACAAACTTCCCTGAGTTACAGGTGAGGATTACAGTAGTACGTTTCCCCCTTGTCTCCTGAATGTTTTGAAAAATGTTACCCTACCCTGGGTTAGACCTAAAACCAAGAGATTTTTAAAATCACTCGCTTTTTAAATAAAAAAAATTACATGTTAAGTAACATTTTTATGAAAGATAACTTTTCAAAAACAAAAAAAGATTTAGTAGTAAGTGTGGTATTATGTTTTTTCAAATCTCTTTAATGTCTGTCTTGAGAAGACAGCTCTGTTCTGTTTCTTCATTCAATCTATTACAATATCCAAGTTGTGTATCCTCTGAAAAACTTCACTCTATACTTGTGAGAGGAGAGTAAAGAAGTCAGAAAACATCTTGATATTATTATGTAAAGTTTTGAACTTATGAGCCTCCTGAAAGGTCTCGGGGTCCCTTTACCATACTTTGAGAGCTGCTGGTTTAGATAGTTACACAGTGTACCTGTTGAAGAGACAAGGTCTCCTCTATCCCCTGGAATTAATGGGGTTGAAGACGAAAGACAACGGAAACAGTTGATTTACAAGAGTCTAATTCATTCTGTAAATTTTTACTGAAACTGATCAAGACCCAAAAAACACAGACAAGATAAATACAAATGTTGGGAAGTGCATTTAGTGCCAAGGAGAGAGAATGGAAGACAGGAGTTATCTTCTTTAGATAGGGTGACCAGGAGAGGCCTCTGAGGAAGTGGAAGAAGCGGAGACCCAAGCAGTAAGAATATAGCCATGTGAAGAGAGAGCAGCTTCTCCTCTAGGAAGTAATTACAGTTGCCTTCAGATATTTATGTACTTGCTCGTTTATTACCTGCTTCTTCCACTAGGATATGAGTTCTATGCGGATGGGGTCTTTCTTTCCTGTCTACTTTTAGCACCTCATACATTGCCTGGCACATACGAGATACACCATAAAAGATTTCTGAATGGGTGGAAAAGATCCTAGAGAACAGTGAGGAAAGAGGAGAGTGGCACAAAGTAAGGTCAGGGTGGCAGGGTTCTAATCACTTAAGGCCTAGCAAGGTATCAGGAGGTTTGGATTTTATTCTAGGTACTCTGGGAAGTATTTAAAGCAGGAGAAGGACATGTCCCATTTTATGTGTTAAGGTCACTCAGTTGTATGGAAAATGGATTGGAGGGGAAGCTATAGTGGAAGTGAAACCAGGTAGGCTTTTGTAGGACTGCAGGTGAGAAATGGCAGCCTCTACTAAGGGCATAGCAGCAGCAATGGAGAAAAGAGGCAGAATCAAGGTATATTTTGAACATAGCATTGACACAACTTGCTAATGAAATTACGGAATGAGGAGAGGGTAAATCAAGATGACACCTAGATTTCCTTCTTGGACCCCTGAGTAGATGGTAGAGGCAGTGTATTGAGATGAGGAAGTTTGGGGATGCTTGCAGTGGAGAGGACCAGGTCTGGAGGCAAAAATCAAGGGCACTCTTATGAGTGTGTTCAATTTGAGATGTTTGTGCAACACCTAAGAGGATATGTCAGCTAGGCACTATGGATATTCAAATCTGGAATTCAGGGAAGAGGTCAAGGCTGGAGACAAAAAGTTGGGAACCTTAAGCATAATGATGATATATAAATCCATGGGAACTGAGGCAGTCATTCAGGGAGAGAGCCTAAGAGAGATATCTTGGGGCCAAGCCCTGAGGAACCCCAGCATTTAGGCTAGATAAAGGGAACCAAAAAGGGGAGTGAAGAGAGGTCAATGAGGTAGAAGAAAAACCAAGAAAGAAACTAAGGATGGGTGCTCCTGGGTTCTAAGAACATACAGGACTGGCAGTGAATACACTTGGGGAGGGGAGGAAGGCAGTGAAGCTGCATCTAAGTCTTAAAGGGTCTCTAGGAGTAATCCTGGCAAAGATGGGGGAAAGTAGGCATTTTCTAGCAGCAAGAGCAGAATTGAAGAAGTCCTAGGGACAGGGAGCAGGAATATTCGAGGAAGTCACAAATTAGGAGGGAATGATGAGCAGTGAGGCTTGTGAAGTGGACAGGACCGACCATATCACAAAAGGGCTTCCATGTGATAGGGATGGATAGGACCTTTTATTCCTTATTACCAAGGTAATAAGACGCTCATTATAGAAAATGGTTAAATATGTAAAAAGGAGATATCAAAAAGGAAATCACTCCCCAGAGATTTTACATTTATCTTCCTATACTTTTTTATGTAGTTGAAACTTTTATAGGTTTTTGTTGTTGCTTTTTTTGCTTAACATATTTAACACTTCCGCCATGATACTAAAGGCTTCATAAACATCTTTTTAAGTGGCTAGACAGTACTTCACAATGGAATCAAGCAAATTAATTTCTTCAATGTTCTGTGTATACAGTATTTCAAATTTATACATGATGTTTTGAAAGATTTTTGTAATTTTGACAAATTTCTTTTAAAAATCCTTGGTCGATGTCAAACGGCTTTCTACCCAAATTTTCCCAATTGACTCTTTTTAAGATTTCTGCGTTAGACTGTTCAGAACAATCACCATGGAAGCGGTGTAAAGAATGGATGGGGGCGTGGCGGTGGGGGGGGTGGGGAGCCCCGTTAGGAGCTGCTACAGTTGTCCAGCAGAGAAGACCTGGCGTCCTGCAGCCATGCTAGCAAGCTGTGCACACCCTTCCCTTCGACCCCCTCCCCCCACCAGAAGCATCAGGCGGAGAGTTCGTTAGAAACGGCAGAACCTCAGGTCCCAGCCCAGACCTACCTAATTTGAATCTGCATTTTAACAAGATCCTCAGATGATTCCTATGGCCATTCAAGTGAGAGAAGCACAGATGGAGACGACTGGTGGTTTCAAACTGCTTCACACTACAATCACCTGGGGAGCTCTAAAAAATTCCAAAGCTCAGGTCACACCCCATACCAATTAAATCAATCTCAGCGAGTGGGACCAAAAAACAAAACCTTTCCAAATAATCCCAACATGTAGCCAATTTTGAGAACCTTTGATCTAGGGGTGTAGCGTGGAAGGAAACAATGGTTGGGCTCAGGTGGCTGAGGAACAGGCATGGGAGGCAAACCTAACTCTGCACCACACAGCTCCACTTTACATTTTGGATTTTGCACAACATACAAGTAGGGCTGCTGTGAAAGAACTAAAAGGCGTGGGAAGGCCTGATGTACGTACTCCCGAATTAGGAGTTACACCGCCCGATCGAGGTGGGCTGGCCGCTAATGCGGACAAGCGCCGCCTGACCAGGACCGCGCGCCCCGCCCCCCCAGCGGCTCCCGCGCCCTCCCGCGTGTCGGGAATGGGACTTGGGGCGCATGCGCGCTCGCCGCTGCGGCCGGGGTCGGCCTCCGGTGACGTCAGGACGCGTCGCGGGTTCCAGCCCCGAGCCCGGGGCCCCCCGACTCCCGCGCAGGTCGGGCGGGGGCGGGGCGTCAGGCCAGCTGAGCTATCCCGTCAGACCGCGCCAGTTTGAATGAAAGCTCCTCAAGATGGCGGCGGCTGGGGCCGAGGCGCGAGGAGGTGAGGGCTGGAGAGCGGCACCCCTCACTGTCCCCCGTTCTCCAGGCAAACTCCCGAGGCCCGGGAAGCGGGGCCGGGATCCGTGGGCCCGCCAGAGCGCGACGCGGCGAAACGCCGCCTTCCGCTCTGCTGACACCTTGGCCCCCAAAGGCGCCCAGCGGGCTTCACCCTTCCCCCGGTCCCTGACCCTTCTCACGGCACGGCCCGCTCGCTCCCCGCAGTCTCTTCCTGCATCCCGCTTCCGCGGGGCCCGGTCCGCGCGCCCTGCCCCGAGGTCGGCTGTCTCTCGCTCCGCGGAGGTCCTGCGGACTCCGTGGCCCGGCCCCCGCTGCCCGTTGGGCCGGAGGCCCCTCCCCGCCTGGTCGCCGTGTGGAGGTATTCGGGCGGCCGCCGCGGCTCCTGGTAATCCCCGGGGGCGGTGCTCGAGGGCCTTGGGCACGCGTGTGGTTTACTTCTTTGTGGTGGTTTGGGCGGGACGTTTTGTGTTCGGGCTGGCTTTTTAACTGGGAAGCGGGAAGTACCCGGTGGTGTAAATGTGACCTCAATATCAGAGGAAAAAAGAAATTGGGGCTGAAGGATGAACGCTAAGGGTACATTCCCCGTCGGAGACTATCCCAGTAAGTGGGTGTTTGAAGACGTAGCCTCTGCCTTAGGGTAATTTTTATACCCACCGGGAACTTGCGTGTTATTTATGTGGACGCCAGAGAATTAGATCCTAGCGTGTGTGTGTTTGTGTGTGCGCCTGCCTGTCTCGCGCACCCTCTGAAAGACTGGAATTTTCAAGGCATTCTAGAATTTAAAGGTGTTTGCTAGCACTACTGTCCACCTAGATTATGAACTCATTATCCCCAAACTTTTCTTCCACTAGGGGTTAGTGTGAACCTAGTGTAAGGTTTTTGTAGTGGTAATAAAATGTTTAATCTTGCAAATGAATTATCTTCTACATTATCATAGATAATCGGAATTGTTAACCAGGGTTTGCGGTTTTTTATGTTCCAGGTTTTTTTTCTCAAAAATAGCATTTCCGTCGAGGGTTGTCTTGAACCTCAAGTTAAACTAGATAAAAATGGTAGGGACAACAGACATACACATCTTGGGTGATATCCAAGAGGAACCTCCTTTGCACGTGATCAGCATAGTGAGGTTAACTTTACACAAAACATCCCTAAGTTTTTTAAATGGAAGACATTTAAGTGGTCATTTCTGTTACACCACTCTCCTGCACCCAAACCACCACTCCACAGTAAGCAGTCTCTCCCCCAAATATTTTTTTGGAGAAAATACCTTTCGTTTTCTTGGTCTAGAATTACGAATCTTTTGTAGGAAGCAGGGTGGTGGAAATCGTGCTTCAGGGTTTCTGACGATGAAGCCCCAGTGTGAGTTGGGGAGGGTGAGGGAAGGATATAGTTAAGAGCTGCTGTGTGTTCTCTCTTCCTTGGAAATTACCTCAAAACAAAAAGGTTATCACAACTACCTTGGAGAGCTACCGAGTAAAGCTTGAGTTTACTGATAGATTTTGTTTGGTTAATTCCACTTTACTCCCACCCTCACACTTTTTCAGTGAATCTGAAATCTGGAAAGATGAAAACATGACTAAAGTCATGTAGCTGGGTAGCGTAGCAAAGGGTGGGGCAGAGGACCCTTGATTCTCTGGAGTGCTTACCATAACGCTAGCCATAAAACCAAGTTTATTATATATTTCTAAACATCAGTTTGTGTTAACATATTTTATATGCCATGTGGTAGCATACTGTGTACACAAAATTGAGAGTAAAATCTTTAGCACTTTAGTTACTGGCTTCTGTAAGGTTAATTATGAGTGTGTCTGATTTTTTTTAAGCTTGGTATGGATTATGTAAATTGAGTACTCTGTTTTGTAAATCTTGGCTTTAAAACAATGCAGGAAATGAGAATTATGAAAATAAATTCTCCATTATTTGTAATAATTCTTGGGCTTATTTACCTTGATAATAATACAGCATAGGCAAAATAATAAATGGACTTAAAATTTCATGCAGCATTCCAGAATGGGAAAAGTAGGGCATGTGATTGCTGTATGACTATGTTACTGTAGAACTATATTTCAATAAGATTTCATTTCTTTTGTCCAACTAAGAGAAAGGGAGAAAGTTGTTTTTAATAACTTGTAAGGCTGTTTTAAAATATATTTAAGATATTTTTAATAACAATAAGTTTGTCTTAGGATCTACATTTTATTAAAACTGATTATATTCTTTATATTCTATATAGAATATAATGGAAAAGGTAAAAACATTATCTCTGTTGCCGTTTGCATCTATATGTAATTTTAAGAAAGCTTACAGACATGAAACTTATTGTTCAGGTGGCTTAGTAGAAATTAATTTACATTAGTTAAGCATAGTAGGATAGAAATCCATGAAAAAAATCCAAGACCAGTTTACCAAAATAGTTCTTTAATGCTTAACTTTTTCTTGAAGACATATAAATGGTTTCTTGTCATATGAATTTTCAGTCCTGTAAAATTTGCCAGTTGAAGGGTGGGGATATAGAGGTCTTAAGTTTTTCCTTTTTTTGTTTTAATTGAGTAGCTACTTCATTAGTAAAGAATTCTATTTTCTTATTGTAGCTTGGTGTGTGCCTTGCCTAGTTTCACTTGATACTCTTCAGGAATTATGTAGAAAAGAAAAACTCACATGTAAATCGATTGGAATCACCAAAAGGAATCTAAACAATTATGAGGTGGAATACTTGTGTGACTACAAGGTAGTAAAGGTAAGGCAAATATCTAGCCCCTTAAAAGAGACCTTATCAAGACTTCAATTCAGTATTTCATATTTCTGTAACATAAAAAGAACCTTAAAAGTAAGCAAAAGCTCTTCTTAATGTTAAAAATTCTAAGTCATAATAAATTTATATGTCCTATCATCTATATTGCCAAATAACATTGAGAGGATTTTGAAGCATTAAATGTTCTTGCATTAGAATATTTTAAGGTACTTATATCATTCTACATCCAACTCTTGATTATCTCCGTGTGGATTACCAGAGCAAATGTTTTATCTCATATTGGCTTCTCCTGTCATTCATTTTGTTCCTGAATCATATTTCCCCACTATCACCTGAAATAAACCTAGAAATTCAAACCCAATTTTAGTGCTATTGAACCTCCTCAGGAAGCATCACCATTTGTATGTCCTGTATCATGTCAAACTCCAGATATTAGTGAGGTTCTGTGGTGTAATAGAATGGCCTGGAGTTTAGAGTCATTTCTGATCTTCGATTGGTACTTTGTGGCTTTATCAAAGTCATTTAATTTCTCTGGGCCTCACCTGAATTCCTGTTTCTCTTTAAAATGACAGGTTTGTTTTCCTAAGAACCTTCCTCAATCTAAACCTTATGATATATTTTTGAGTAATTCATCTTTCTGTAGTCTGCTCCCTCTCCAAGAACTCTTTTTTGGTCATTTATTTGTCAGTTCTTCCAGACAAATAAATTAGGAATCCTTCTCCTTCGTCTTCCATATTGATTCAGTCATTAAATCCAGTTCTTCCTTTGAAACATCCATCATCTTTTCATATAACTACCTTCCCCACTCAATGGGATTTTATGATCAAGCATTTCACCTACACTCTTCAGCAACCTTCAACCCCAAAACAGCCAAGTCACCTGCCATCTTATTGTATAAACTGTGGCCTGACCAATCTAGCCAAGAATATCCTATAATCACACGTACTGATACCATTAAAGCTTATTTCTAATCTCATTCTACTCGGTTCTGCATAAGGTTTTTATCTGTTGCTTTCTTTTCCCTTTCTTGTCAGCAGTTTTTCTAATTTTTATTACTTTTCTCGACTTCTTACTCTATCCTTCACCTTTGTATTCAGCCACAGACACTGAAGTGTATTTACTTCCACTTCCGTGAAATATAGGATCCTTCAAGTGTGAACTCTGAACTTGACACCAGTTATCTGTATCTTTGCTGTCACTGTTTTCCTTTTCCTGTCCATCCCTGTTAGGACTTTGCTTAATCCATGATGCTTGCTTTTTTTTTCTTTTTCTTTTTTGTTCTTAAGCTCTCTTTTTCCACTGACTTCTCTCAGTCAATAAAACCTATTCAGGTCTTCCCCAATCTTTCTTCAACCTTGCCTCCCCACTCAAGCATTCCTGTCCTCTACTTCATTTCCCATTAACTTTTTAAAACAGCTTTGTCAAGATGTAATTCACATACCATACAATTCACTAATTTAAAGTGTACAACTTAGCTTTTAGCATGCTCGCAGAGTTATTCTAAAGTTGACTGTGGTGATGGTTGCACATTTTCATTACGCCAAAAAGAAACTCGGCACCACTCCCCAAACCTCCCCAATCTTCTTCCCCCACTAGCCCTAGCCAACCAGTAATCTACTTTCTGTCTCTGTAGATTGCCTATTTGGACAATTCATATAAATAGAACCTTACAATATGTATGTGGTTCTTTTTGATTGGTTTCTTTCACTTAGCATGGTGTTTTCAAGGTTTGTCCATGTTGTAGCATGTATTCATTCCTTTTTATTGCCAGCTATTCCATTATAGGGATATAGCATATACAATTTATTCCTCACTTGGACATTTGGGTTGTTTCTGTTTGGGGGCTATTATAAAAAATGCTGTTATGAACATTCATGTAGAGGTTTTTGTATGGACATGTTTTCATTTCTCTTGGATATATACCTAAGAGTTGAATTACTGGGTCATACAATTTCTCTGTGTTTAACTATTTGAGGAACTGCCAAACTTTTCCAAAGGGACATTCCCACTAGCAGTGTTATGAGTGTTTCAATTTCTATACCTCCTTACTAACACATATTATTATCTGACTCTTTGATTATAGCTGTCCTAGTGGGCATGGAGTAGTACCTCCTTGTGGTTTTGATTTGCATTTCTCTGATGGCTAATGATACCGAGCATCTTTTTTTGTGCTTTTTAGCCACTTGTATATCTTTGGAGAACTGCCCATTCTGAGCCTTTGCCCATTTTTTTAAATTGGGTTTTTTTTTAAATTATTGAGTTGTAATAGTTCTTTATATATGCTAGATAGTCCCTCATGAGATATACAGTTTGTAAAAATCTTCTCTTGGGGATTGTCTCGTCACTTCTCATTAACTTTTTAACCCACTTTATTCTGATTTATGCCCCTATCAGTGACCTCCTAATTCCAAATATGAGGACCTCAAATCTTACTCTCCTTCTTAGCAATGTCTGACACTGTTCGCCTCTCTCTCTTCTTTGAAATTCTATTGTCCAAGGAGAGACTGCCTACGCTCATACTCCATCTCTACCATCTATTAGTTGAGTGACTTTTAGCAAATTAGCCTCTCTGTCTTTCCGTTTCTTCACTTACAAAGTGAGGATAGTTATAGTACCCATCTTAGGGTTATGATTAGCATTAAATGAGTTGATAATAGATAAATGCTTAGAACAGAGACTGACCTGTGATGTTCATATTGTAGAAGTGTTTTCTGTCATTGTTATTCACCTCTATCTCCCCTCCTTTTCCCACCTTTTTCTTAGTACTCTTTCTGAATCTCCATTGTCTCTTGCCTGTCCTTCCAATGAAATGTAAATAACCTTCACAGCTCTGTCCTTGGCCCACTTCTTACCTTGAAGTGACTCTGTAGATAACCTCTTTCCCAGTGGTTTCTACTTCTGTCTGTTTGACTCATGACTGCCAAATCTTTGTGAGGCATTGACCTCTTTATGGACTTCATTTCAAACTGGACACTGTACAGGTTCCCAAATTCAACATATTCAAAACTGCACCTGTTTTCCTCCTTCAAATCTGCATCCTGATCTAGGAGTGTTCCCTATCTAATCTAAGAAAACCATAATACCTCCAGTTACCTAAACTTTTAAGTTCAGACATTTTTAATTCTTCTTTTCTACCTACCATCTAATAGGTCATCAGATTATATTATCTCTGTCTCTCTATTTGTGTTTTCATGTTCATTCTTGCTGGACTTGAACAGTTAGTTATGTAGGGGTCTGTGCCTACATTGAAGAAACTACCATTATTCTAATACAGGATTCTGAATGTTGTAGTTAGGTTTAGATAGCTTTTGCTCTTTGGTTTCCCTTTCACCCTTCTTATCAATCCTTTCGGTTTCTTGTTTTGGAATGAGCACCCTTACTTGCACACTTAGGTCCCTTCTAAGAGGGACCACTTATATCCCTCTTCTTGTTTCTAGCACAAATTACTTAATCTGTGAGCCAGTATTATTTCCACATACCTCTACCCTTTTTCTCTCTCCCTTCTCATGTTCAGGGCACGTGAAAGACCATATGACCGTGTCCTTTTTTTGTGTGTACCCCTCCATTTAGCTCGTAAGAGACACTGTTTCAATACCATATTCCTCAAAGCCGTTACAGATGTTTCTGAAACACAGTTCTGGTTGTGTTAGGGCCTCGCTTTAAACCTTTTAATGGCTTGTCTACCAATCTAAGCTGAGACCTTTTGTAGTGAGGTTCTTTATTATCTGGCCACCAACTACCTTTCCAGCTTCATCTCCTGTGACATATCCTACTTTTTATACACACGGAAATGCATATAAATTCTTTCATTTAGCTAAGATTTAATGAGCACCTACTATGAGCTGGGCAGTGTTCTAAGCATTGGGGATATAGCTTATATTCTAGTTCCTTGAACACATTATGCACCCTTGTGCCCTTTTGCTATTCTCATCCAGTTCCCTCACTGGAATACTGTTGTTTCCCTTCTCTCCTTGACAGAATTCTCTTTGGCCTGGAAAGTTCAGCTGAAAGGTTACCACTTATTTTTGAGCTTTCTCCCCTCCCCCATGTCCGTAAAATTAGCTGCTTTATAGTCAGGACTTAATAAGCACTGTTTGTAATATTCTAGAACTTGACACATTTTATAGCTTGGTTTCATACCTTCTCTGCTAAATTGTCAATCATTTAGGGCCAGGACTAGGTCTTACTGTAGTCTCTAGTACATAATGGGTATTTAGTTAGTACTTAATGAATTGAATTGGCTTTTGCATCAGTGATTTCTCCATCCCTCACAATCACCAGTACACTAGATATTCTTAGCTTCAGACTTAGATTAAAGCAGCCATCTATTGACTAATAGCTCCTATATCATCTTTCTATAGTCTCAGTAAACATTTGAGTTTCTTTTGTGTGTCAGGTACTGCATTAGGCTCTGGTAAAAATAAAGATTAATCAGAAACTGTCTCTCACCTTAAGGAACTCACAGCCTCGTGGAAAGATGGATAAGTAAACCATCCATTACAATATAGTATAATAAATACAGTGGCAGACTTCATTGTGTATCTGTGGGAGGGATACCAGGGCCAGGTCACAGAAAGCTTCCCAGAAGAGGGGATATCCCCCTAAGGCCTAAAAAAGACAGGTACACTATAACTCTGGTTTTAGTACAGAGAAAGGAGTGCTAGAATATGGGAGTTGGAAAGGATGAGAGATGAGTGAAGGAACTTTCACAGCATTCTACAGCAATGGGGGATCACTTGAAAGGTTTTTAAAAAGAGTGATACAATCAGATATTTAGTTCAGAGAATTTTCTGTCTGCAATAAGGAAAGTGGATTGGCGGAGAGGGGAATGACACACAATTTAAACATTCTGAAAGGCTGTTGCGGTGATCTGGGCAAGAAATTATAGTGCTGAAGCGAAAGGAGATAAAAAGAAATAGGTAGTTTTTTTGTTTTTGTTTTTTTTTAATTATCATGGTTATAAAATGTACAAGTCTATGGTTTAGTGGTCGGGATTGGGTAGGAATCCAGCAGTGAGGGATCTACATCTATGAAAACGTGTTTCTGACTTGTAGTGGCGTAGATAAGACTGCTTACCAAGACCCAGCAATTTAGGAGGATTAGGATAGAAGGACCAGGTTGGGTTTGGAGAAGAAGGTTGAGAACATTTAAGTGTACAATGACTGGTAGGTAGTTGAAAATGTGCCTCAAAGTCAAGAGTGAGAACTGGAAAACAGATTTTGAATTGGGAAAAAGATAGCAATTGAAGCTCTGGGAATGGATATGATTACCCATTAATTAACTCAACAGATATTTATTGCCATCTGCCATGTCATATGCTAGACACTGGGGATCGCAGCAATTAATGACACAGAGGTATGGTTTCTGATACATGGAGTTATCTTTTAGTGAGGGTGGAAAACCTTAAATATAATTGTACAACATACTTACAGTTGAGGTAAGTGCTAATGTAACAGAAGGTTGTAACTTCTGGAGAAACTAGGCAGCTGTTCATGAGAAATGGTGTTTAAACTCAGCCCTAAAGGATGGAAAGAGAAGTAGGGAAGGGTCTTGAGGCAGAAGAGAGCCTGACTTCAAGGAATAGAAAGTGTGAGTGGAACATAGTCAGCAAGAGGGATTGAAAGGAGGCTAGAAGGATGGGGAGGACCCAGGAAGTACA
The DNA here is from genome assembly GCF_054177405.1 of Leptonychotes weddellii. NCBI lineage: Eukaryota > Metazoa > Chordata > Mammalia > Carnivora > Phocidae > Leptonychotes > Leptonychotes weddellii. The sequence goes on from NC_138373.1 coordinate 48,304,554, forward strand.
GCTCCCTACAATTCAAGAAAAGAATTTGGACTTTATCTTAAGGGCAGTAGGGAAACATTAACTAGTTTTGAGCAGGGGAGTGACATGATGAGATGGATGTGTTGAAGATGGTGTTCTGGCTGTTGGACCATGAATGGTTTGAAAATGGTTAGAGGCTATTGCAATATCAAGCAAAGAAAATGTGAGAAGAGAGCAAGGACTGATGAGTAGTATGGTGGGTGAGGTGGGGGTTCTCATGGGAAAAACTATCAAAGCAACTGAGACAAACTGGCAAGAAAGGTAGGAAGAAAACTGGAAGAATGAGTCATGAAGCCTGAGGGAGAAATAATGTTAGCACAATAGGGAAGAGGCCAGTGGGGTCAAGAAGAACCATGAGGGACCCATTGCATTGAGCAATGGAAGGGTCATTGATGCTGTTAGAGCAGTGTTTATGCATGGATAGAAGAAGCCGAAATAGAATGAATTAAAGAATAAATTAGAGGTGAAGGACGCCTGGGTGGCTCAGTCGGTTAAGTGTTTGCCTTTGGCTCAGGTCATGATCCCAGGGTCTTGGGATCAAGTCCCACATTGGGCTCCTTGCTCAGTGGGGAGCCTGCTTCTCCCTCTGCCTGCCAGTCCCCCTGTTTGTGTGCGTGCTCTATCTCTGACAAATAAAATCTTTAAAATAAATAAATAAATAAATCAGAGGTGAGAAAGTAGAGTCAAGTAGTATTGACAATGCTTTGAAAAAGTCTAGCTTTGAAGAAAAGGAGAAAGGGTTATGTAGGTTTTAAAGGTGTTTATAATTTTATATTTTTATTTAAAAATCTGTATAGGTAATATATGCATGTGATTTTAGAAATCGAATGTTCTAAGAGTTGAAGGTTGTTACACTGAAAAGAAATCTTCCACCCATGTGACCTTGAGTCTCCTGTCTCAACTTTCAGTAATTTATCCTATTTTTTGAAATTCCTTATATATTCCAGCATTTATATCTCAAAGGAGGTTTAGTTTAATTTTATTTTTAAAAAATGAGGGAGGCTTAAAAAGCTAAAAATAAAAAAGTGAGGGAGGTTTACATGCTGGTGAGAACAAGTAGAGGAGAAACTGAAGAGATGGGAGAGGTGGGATAATTGATGGAGGAAGTACATCTCTTGTATCAGCATCCACCTTTTCTCTAGTTACATGTCCATGGAAAGGTGGAATTAAGGGAGCTTCTGTTTTCTCTCTGCATTAGGAACAGAGGTCTAGGGCTACTGAAAATAAGGTAGTGGGAGAGTGACCTTGAACAAAGTGGAAGAGTTCTGAAATAGCCAGTTTGGGAAATGGAATGAATGCTCACTGGAGGAATGACAGGGCTCTTACTGTTGTGAATTCATGTCAGGGTCCACTTGAACAAATTGTGGTAGTGTCAGTGCTGTATGGTTTTCCTGCAACATGTTCCTGCCATGTTCACCTTTCATACAGAAACATTTCTGACAAAACTGTGAATACTCTTTATTAACATACTTAGCTCATCATTGAAGAACCAGAACCCCCATGCACATTGGTAAGGCTTCTCCCTTAATAAGCAAATATTAAGAGAGAAATATTACCAAAGCTTTGACTTCATAAAGTATCCAGGTAGTTCTTTGTCTCTAGAACCACCACTTACTGAATGACACATACTGGCAGAATTGTCCACCTCTAACATAGATTAATATTACTGAAAGACTGAGTGCACTCAGAGTGGTTTAAGAACTGGAATAACATAGAAGTCATTTGACTAAAATCCATATTTAAGACATCAAGAAAAGAGAACTCCAAGAAAGGACTTTTCCACGGTCATGTCGCTCAGTTGTGTCAGTCTTGGACCACTAGCCCCGGTCTCAGAATTGCTACTTGGTCAGTTACTGTCCTGAAAATCCAGTGACTTTCCATGGAACACTAGTGTTTTCCTAATTAGATTCAGGCTGTTCTACCACTAATACTGAATATGATGATTTCAAAACTTTCAGGGAAGATTAGCTAATGGGAAGATAGTTTTTGTTTTTTGTTTTCCCATATATATATATATATATTTTAAGTTTTTGTGCTTGCTACCACTTACTGGCTATAGACAGCAGATGACAGAACAAATATTGAAAAAACATGAATTACTATCTACATTAAATTTAACAGCTTGTATTTCTTTTAAAGATTCATGTAGTTACTCTTGTGATTTTTTTATATTACACATATGTTGGTAGGCATATTTTTTGTTTTGCATTCAGAAACAGTCAAAGCCTAGGATATAGTAGGCAATTGTGCTTGGTTTTGGGGCTATGAAGAACAAGATTTCATCCCTCTTGGTCTCTGGTTAAGTTTAGAAATGGGAACACAAGGGGATTGGCAGTGATCAGTTCTCCTTGGGCAAGAGAGTCAGGAAAGACTTCACGGGGTAGGTGACATTTGAGCTGACTTCTAAAGATGAGTAGGTTTTCCACACGTAAAAAATGAGACCAAAATAAGTTCGTTATGGAAATGTAAGAGGCCACTGTAATTAGAACTTTGTAAACAAAGGAGAAAGGGGTGAAAAGGCCTGGCATGTTTAAGTACTAGCAGCCGCAGTTCAGTATGGCTAGAGGGTGGTGTGTGAATGGGGCCATGTTGGAAGACTGTGTTAGAGAGGCATCAGGGACCCAATCAAGAATGATCTTTGTTATAATAGGAAGTTTGAACTTCATTCTTTAGGCAGTGGGGGAGCCGTTAAAATTTTTAAGCAAGAAAGTAACAGAATGACTGGTACTATGGATTTCTTATTTTTATAAGAAAACTTCACGTTAGTAAAGGAATTTCAGCCAGAGGCAGGGAAACCAGTTAGGAGACTAATACAGTAATCCCAGCAAGAATTGAAGGCCTGAAGTAACTAGAGCTATGGTAATAAAGATGGACAGGAACAAGTATCTGAAGAAACTTGATGATGGATTGAGAAGAAGAATCTAGATTGAGCTCCTGGTTTGCGACTCGTGTGACTGGGTAGATGATGGGTAAGATTACCCTTGATGGGGAAAGGAGAAAAAAAATCCATTTAGGAAGAACAGTGGTGAGTTCCATGGAGATAGATGGATATAAGAACCTGTTGGACACCCAGTAGGCTATTGGATATATGGGGGTGCCAATAAAATTTTGGAAGTCATCAGCATATAATTAACACCACTGGAGTGATGAGGTTGCCCAGAGAGCATTTAGAGCAAGAATTCTTAACCTCTGGAATCCAGATATTCTCCATTATCCAAAATAGTACATATGTGACTTTTGTTAGGGGAAGGTCCATAGCTTTCTCCAGATTCTCAAAAGCGATAAACCTTACTTGGTGTGGAAAGGGGCCAAGGACAGAGCCCCGAGTATCTGCATTAAGTGATGGGCAGGGATAGTAAGTAGTCTCAGCAAAGAAGGCAGTAAAGGAATAATAGTGAAGAGAGAAATGTGATGTCAAAGCCTAAGTCAAGTAACATGAGGACTGAAGAGTCATTGGCTTGGCAATTAGAAGACTGGTAAATTATTTCTAATAAACAAGATGGAATCAAATGTATTTGTATGTAATGAAGCTTCCCATAGAAACACTATGGCTTCTAAGAATTGTAAAAACCATTGGCCTATAAAAAAAGTTCAAATGCCTCTGTCGAGTGTTCAAGGCTAAAATTTGCTCTTGCCTTGCCGTTTAACCTCTCGCTTCAATATTCTGAACTTTAAAGCTAGCCAAATCCATCTCTTCACTGTTTTCTGGATACTTCATACAAATCTTAGCTCCAAGCTTTTGCTGGTGTTTTTCATCCTGCCTGCCCTGTTCCCTACCCAACAAATTCTATCAGTCTTTCACAGTTTGGTTTGTTCTGTTTTCTCTGTGCTCCTTTCTGACTATATTGATTTCCTTCTTTATATACTAGTGGTAATTATTGTCTTGTCTTGTCACTTAAAATTGTACCGCCTTGCATTGCTACTTACTGTACATATTATTGCCTTCTTTTCCCAGAGAGATTTTACCCCTCAAGACTAGCACTACCTTACATCTCATCGCACCCCCTACACCCCCTAGTGGCTGAACTTTCATGTACTTATTTTAAATACTAAAATATTTGAATGAATTTAACCTAAGCCAAATATAGTGGGGGAAAATGTGTTTAAGACAAAATTCTTATAATGCATTCTAAATTATACAGGAGTGATTGATGGATCATTTTACAACTGTACTCCATTTCTATGGGTAATCAAGAGTTGACTGCATATCAGAATAAAATACTGATATATATGAGGCTTATGAACTTTTGGGCTTTTATTTGGAATTTCTAATGAATTGAATTAATTAAATTTGTTAGGCCAAACTAATTTTTCTGTGTAAAATTACCAATTTTTCAAAATGGAAATATCTTTTTTGGATTTAAAGTAAAACACACTTACTAAAATAAGTCTACAAAGTAGAAATAAAATATTACTAGTATTTCTATACTATTTTGCCAAAGGCACTCATGTTTTATAAACATCTTTACCATCTGTAAATTAAATAGGTACTGATGGTATTAACATACAAAACAGTCACTAACAATGCAGCTGGCTCATTACTAAACAATATGATATGTTACTTTGGAAGCTGACTTCAGAGGTTGGTGTTACTGGTTTTGCTGAATGATAATTTAGCTTAATCATCTGATTTGAAGCCAGTGTTTCTGTTTCTTCCATTATTTGCTGACAACTGTTGGCATAATCCAGGGTATGGTAGGAAAAACTGTAGCAGAAAAAAAAAAGGGCCAGAGTTGCACTGCTTTATTCCAGAGTCAGAAAAATTAAAAACTTTCCTAGATAAGAAGTAGAATAGATATGTTAGATACTGCCACGTGGGTCACATTATTGTTGAGCAGTTATCTACTAACATAAATCCTAAGTTGTAGTAGTTATCTGACAGGAGGGGGAAATCCATGTTACACTTAGTGAGCCAGTTTGACTAACACTTAAATATGTCTAACTAAGCTTTTCCTTTTTTTCCCTGAAATCACAGTATGTATTTTCAAGAAAGTACGGTTTTTTGCATATCCTCACACCTTAATTTAACCACATTTTTTAAACAGGTAAAGCATATTTTGACCATTTTCATAAAGAAGGAAAGTTAATTCACAAGCAGTGTTGCTTTTTGAGTAGAATATACTAAAACATTGAGACGAATCAGTGGGAAGAAAATAAACTTAATCACTGGCTGAGTGATTTGCTTCAGCAGAGCTGCCTCGGGGCTCCTTTTCCCCAGTTTGTGCCTCAGTAACATTTCCTAAACCTTCCAGGTTATATGGCATTAATCAATAATAAAACAAGTGTTATACATACCCTTTATAATAAAAACTGTTAAAAATTTCAGGAAAAAGCAAATGTATCCCAGCTAGGTTTTTAATCCATATCTATGATTTAAAACAACTAAAAACTGTAGAATATACAGTTTAATCATTTTCATATTTTAGAGTGTGGGTATATGTGAGTTATTCCAGAGGACAAAGAAAAAAATTGAAGGGCTTTAGAATTTTTTTTATTATACACATTTAACTACCTTTTTAAAGAGAAACTTAACATGGCATTGCCTGATTTTAAGGGAAGAGAACCTAGTCAAGTCACTGGGGTAGGAAGGCAAAATTCTAGGGACCATGGTGGCCACAACAGCAGTCTGAGGGATAAATCAAAATGTTTGGTGTTAGGTGGCTTGAGTGCCTGCTACCTAATCCATTCACACGTGAGTCTAAATAAGGTAAGAATTCTCTGGAATCGTGATGTTTGTCCAGTAGAAACAATATAAGCTACATATATAATTTTAAATTTTCTAGTAATCACATTAAACAAGTGAAATGAAACAGGTGAGACTGCTTTCAAGAATATATTGGGGGCACCTGGCTGGCTCAGTCGGTAGAGTGTGTGACTCTTGATCTCGGGCTTGTGAGTTTGAGCCCCACGTTGGGCATAGAGAGGACTTTAAACAAATCTTTAAAAAGTAATAATACATTTAATCCAATAAAAGCAAAATATTTCAGTATGTAATCAGTATTTTTCAAATGTTAAAAAATATTTTACTTTTTTGTGTGTTTAGTGTTTGTAATTCAGTGTGTATTGCACTTAAAGCACATCTCAATTTGGACTAGTCACATTTCAGGTGCTTGATAGCTACATGCTGCTAGGAATGACTGTATTGGACATGGTGTCTCTAGAACATCTAAGGGATGTGTGCCCATGATATTGAGAAATAGAACTTGCCTTATATCCAGTGTAAAATATTAAAATTACCTGCCTTAGAGGATACCTACATCTGTGCTGGCCAAGTGAAGCACTAACGTAGGTCATAAATTGTTAGTTTTGAGACTACCTGTTTCCATGATCAAGATAAATACGAAATACGACTTTAATAATTACTGTTTGGTAAGATATTCATGAATTTCAGTACTCTTATATTCACGTGCAATTCTTTTACTGTGCTCAAACATACTATGCCACAACTAAATTCTATACCTAATTTATGTAATATAAAGAAAAAAGTTTTATGTTTTGTATTGCATCCACTAGAAACCTCTGACTCAATATATTCTGAACTTTATTAAGAAGAATGATAATGGCTACCTTACTCTTTAAGATATTAAATTATTTTAAGTAATTAGGACTGTCATAATCTGATTTCAATTTTCTTTTATATTTTAAGGATATGGAGTATTATCTTGTAAAATGGAAAGGATGGCCAGATTCTACAAATACTTGGGAACCTTTGCAAAATCTCAAGTGCCCGTTACTACTTCAACAGTTCTCTAATGACAAGCATAATTATTTATCTCAGGTAAACAAAGGCAAAGCAATATCTCTAAAAGACAATAACAAAGCTTTGAAACCTGCCGTTGCCGAATATATTGTAAAGAAGGCCAAACAAAGGGTAGCTCTGCAGAGATGGCAAGATGAACTCAACAGAAGAAAGAATCATAAAGGAATGATTTTTGTTGAAAATACTGTTGACTTAGAGGGCCCACCTTCAGACTTCTACTACATTAATGAATACAAACCAGCTCCTGGAATCAGCTTAGTCAATGAAGCTACCTTTGGTTGTTCATGTACAGACTGCTTCTTTGAGAAATGTTGTCCTGCTGAAGCTGGAGTTCTTTTGGCTTATAATAAAAACCAGCAAATTAAAATCCCACCTGGTACCCCCATTTATGAATGCAACTCAAGGTGTCAATGTGGACCCGATTGTCCCAATAGGATTGTACAAAAAGGCACCCAGTATTCTCTTTGCATCTTTCGAACTAGCAATGGCTGTGGCTGGGGTGTAAAAACCCTTGTGAAGATTAAAAGAATGAGTTTTGTCATGGAATATGTTGGAGAGGTATGTTCAACTTAAAACAAACAATGGGTGTGGAAGGTTTATGCTTTTTTTACATCAGTAACAAATATTGGTACATTTTTATATTACCATTTGCAAGTGAGAGAAGGGTTCACTGGCATAGTTAGAAATACAAACTTGTATATGAACAAAAATATATCTATAATGACAAACAAAATAGTCCTCTTTCAGAAACACCCATTCATAGTCATTGAAACTGGCATTTGTAAAATATGGCGACTGTTTTTTACATAAAAGCCCTAAGAAGAAAATCAGATCTAAACACCTGCTGACTTTGAAAACTTTTAGATTATAATTCATCCACTTGACTAAACATGGTTAAGTGTAGTTGGCAAAACTCAGTATCATATCAACATGAGAGATACTGTAAGGTAGAAAAATGCTTTCTTAGGAAGTGTTGTAAAATAACCTTAAAAGCATTTATTGAATCCACCAGAAAATCCAAATTCTTTGTAGCTCAGCTGGAGACTATTCTCTAAATTACCAGACTGAGCAAATTTATTTTTATATGTATAATGTAAATATACAAAAAATAGTATTTGCATGTACCACATAATATTCTAAGCACCTGACGTTTTAACTCCTTAATACTCTCAATAACTATGAGGTAGTAGTGTTGTCTCCATTATTATAGATGAGGAAACAGGCACAGAGAAGTTCAGCAACCTGCACAAGGTCACATTGTAGTGAAGAGGAGCCAGGATTCAAAACCAAGGCTCCAAGATGAGTGCACTTTGCCGCTGCACTACACTTCCTCAAACTGAGTGAAGGACTAAGCTGTGACTAGAAAATACAAGTGTGACTGCATATCTCAGGTTGTCACATCTGACATTTTAAAGGTTATGTGGAACTAAGTCATGTATAATTATCTGTATTCATCTAGAATTCTGAGATTAAATTGGAACCCTACTTCGATCCTTCAATTTTTAGACAATGGCAGATTATTGTAAATCACTGTTCGGGATACCAGATCTTGTATAATCAAATTCCTCTCTGTTTTGGCTTACTGAATGCCGTAGTTAAATCTGGTTGACACCATGAATCAGTTTAGACATTTTTGGTTTCCTAAACTGAGCATCTGGTAAAGCTGTGTTCTTAGAACAGAACTGTAGATGATGGTTTTGAGCTACAGAATTTCATGAAAACAAGAGTGTCATCAAAACAAATATTCACACAAACTACTCTAGAAGAGCTGGATGGAAAGATGTAGAAAACTAAGGGCAGAAATGACTGCAAAAGAATCAAGGCTGTTTAAGACAGGAATTAGGACAACCCACAGTTAACAAATTGAGACAGTACTACATTCATTCCAATTTATTCAGATGTTCAAAAAGCTACCCAATTATAGCTTTCTGTAGGACATAACGGAATGCAAGGACTAAATTTACAAGATACTCATTTGCAACAATGTGTATGGAACTAGAGAATATTATGCCTACTCTATGAAACTAAACTTTCCATACAATTGACTGCAAATTTAGCATGCCGCCTTTCCTGTATTTGTAACAGATTTCCATTTGTAACTGCACAAATTACAGGAAAAATAAGCTTTTAGAGTATCTTTACTTTTTTTTTTAATTAACATATAATTTATTACTGGTTTCAGAGGTGCAGGTCTGTGATTCATCAGTCTTATATAATACCCAGTGCTCATTACATCACATGCCCTCCTTAATGCCCATCACCCAGTTACCTCATCCCTCTGCCCCTCTCCCCTTCAGCAACCCTGTTTGTTTCCTATGATTAAGAGTCTCTTATGGTTTGTCTCCCTCTCTGGTTTCACCTTGTTTTATTTTTTCCTCTCTTCCCCTATGATCCTCTGTTTTGTTTCTTAAATTCCACATATAGGTAAGGTCATATAATTGTCTTTCTCTGATTGACTTATTTCGCTTAGCATAATACTTTGTAGGCATTAGTATGTTAATTTATGGATGAGTGTGTTTCTTCAGTTCAACAATAGCTATATAATATACTGTAGTTTTTTCTTTTTAGGTAATCACAAGTGAAGAAGCTGAAAGACGGGGGCAGTTATATGACAACAAGGGAATCACATATCTCTTTGATCTGGATTATGAATCTGATGAATTCACTGTGGATGCAGCCCGATATGGAAATGTCTCTCATTTTGTGAATCACAGTGTAAGTGATGCTTAAAGAATAGACAGGACTAATCAACTTAGCACTGTTTTTAATGATTTTCCATAGTTGAGAAATAATTATCTTTAAATTACTTACCCTTTTAATATTTCCAAAGTATAATACAAAGACCTCTTTGGTTAGGTTATGGTATTACTGCCGTATTAGGAAAATTCATTGAGGTGCCTACCAAATACCATGCATTTTGCAAGAGTTTTTATGTATGTTACTTTATTTAATCATTCCAAAACTTTGTAAGTTAGGTTTTGTGTTAATGTAGAGGACAAAGTTAGCGGAGGAATTAAGAGGTAGAAGGGTTAGGAATCACATGCAACTGTAGAAGTTAACATGTAACTTGTTAACATATTTATAAAATTTAAGAATTTGTAGAGTAAGTATTTAGGGCTATTTTTCTAAGCCTAAGCCTAATTTTCTAATTTTTAATTCACGTTTGAAAAGAACTTAGAATACAGCTGGAACCCTGATTGTAGAATTTTATACTCTATAAACTATTTCTAAAAATAAGGGAGTTGAATAGTTACTGGGTACCTACTAAGTGCCAACAGATAAGGGTAAGTTATGTAACTGCCCATATAAGAAAGTAGGCCATGCTAAAGTTATGATGGATTTTATACCAAGAAACTAGTTTATGTTTGGTAGTGAAATGTCAGAAACCTTCTGACTCATTTGTTGTGAGTTTTATTTTTAATTTTTTTCTTTTTAATTTTTTTTAAATTTTTTTTCTTAATGATAAATTTGAGATACTCTCAAAACAGATGTATTCTATATAAGGACAATTAAACACGTATTTTGATTTCTTAGGATGATTCACTAGATGTTTCTTCTTGCATTGTCCAGAATTTAATGTAGAATTCTCAAAATATTAAACAATTCCAAACAGAGGTTAAAGCAGTGAAACTCCATGCAGTATAAAATTTGAGTTGTATAATGCTGACTTGATTTTTTAAATAGTTATATTCTATTTCACGTTACTTACTTTTCTCTGTATCACGTTACTAACTGAAATGAACTACATACAGGTGAAATGATAATGTTATCTAGGGTTTGCATGACAAGTCCTCAGAAAAGTTAAAAGGTTGAGACTAGATGAAACAGAATTGGTAAAAATGTTAATAATTGTTAAAGCTGCAGGGTGAATATATGTGGATTTATTATTTTCGCTAGTGTTGTGTATGTCTGAGATTTTCTATAAGTGAAAACAGTATTTTTTAATTTGTGTGCCTCAAAGACCACTAAACAATCAACAGTGTAATTTCTAATAGAACTTAAAAAATAATAGTCGAGAAATTATTTTATATGGAATGTAGAAGAGCCTGTTCATGTCATTTTTACTTAAATGGGTTCTAATGTTCCTTCTTAGTGTGACCCAAATCTTCAGGTGTTCAATGTTTTCATTGACAACCTTGACACCCGTCTTCCCCGAATAGCATTATTTTCCACAAGAACCATAAATGCTGGAGAAGAGCTCACCTTTGACTATCAAATGAAAGGTATGGTTTTCAAGTACAGTTTGATTGGTGTTCAGTTGTTTCAATATGAAGAATCAGAGTAGAAAAAGACCTGAACCAAAAGATCCGAACCAAGCAAATATTAAAGAAGAGAAAAAATGAGGCTATATAAGAGTTTGTCATTTTACTCAAGGTCACAAAGCTAATCTGACAGAGGTAAAACTAGAATCCAGGTCTGCCTGACCTTGAGCTGAGTAGTGCTCTTTTCTCTGTATCACGTTGCCACCTGCTTTTTTCATAATTCCCATTATGAAAGCTTATCATATACATCTTTTCTCAATATTACTTGTATTTTAAAATTGTAAGGCATACATTTCTGAATATTTACTATGAGATTGAAAATACGACTTAAATCACAAGTGAACTTATTCCATTCCTACTTGGATTTGGCTTTTTTTTTAAAAAAAAAATGGTACTTTTATTTGCTTTATTGTGACAATATTTTTTTTCTTTGTTTTTTCTAAGTATTAATTACAGGATGTTACTATTTGGCCTTGCTTTATGGCCCTTAAGGAATGTATGAAACTGAATGATTGTGTATCGGATTTTCCCAGTTAAGTTCCATCATTTCCGAAAGCTATTCTTTTAAGTATGGGCTAATAGCATAAGCTTTTATCTCTTACTAGCCCACACAATCCTTTCAAGATAATTCATAATGATTTGTCTCTGAATATTTACATTTACTTAAAACTGATAGAAAATTTGAACTTCCTCCTGAATTGTCTTAATTCTTACTTCTGTATTTCTTTTTCTATGTAATCAGGTTCTGGAGATATATCTTCAGATTCTGTTGACCACAGCCCAGCCAAAAAGAGGGTCAGAACTGTGTGCAAGTGTGGAGCTGTGACTTGCAGAGGTTACCTCAACTGAATTTTCAGGAAATAGAGCTGATGATTGTAGTTTTGTTTTTTTTCTAATGTTAACATTTCAAAAAAGTATTTGGGACTCTTTTCATATTATCAAGATTATATGCTATGTTAATTTACAGTTCATATTTCAAACTATTGGCCAAATGTATTACTGATGCTTCTGAAGAGAACAACACAGGGTCACATAGACTAATTTGAAATACATATTTAGTAATTAGGTACCAAACATGAAAACTATTTACAGATGAGCATATACATACATAAAAAGTCTGTGTGAATAAAGAAATGCCTCCTTCAGTGTTTAAGCATTGAACTGATAGCGTAACAGTCACTAAGATCAAATATTCAACCTGCGTACACCTTGAATTTAGAGAAAGTTAATTCAGTTAGGGCAAATATATACAAGTGCTATTCTGTTATGTTGTCATTCCCATTATTACTCACTGTACTTGTATTTGAGACAGATGATACTATATACTATTTTCCTACTTTCATTAAAATATTGGGTCTTACTGATACATAAATTTAAGGTTTAAAATTAAATATAAAAAATTTACAGCTTAATTCATATTTTGAAGCAATCTTGACTGTTATGAGGCATGTATGTCTGAACCAGTAATTCTTAAAGACTTTTATTCCCTTAAAAGAATAGTTTCCAAAAAGTTCTACAATTCTAGAATGGCTGGCCATTATGCTGCTTCGAAAGGCTGGGGCAGTGGGACCACAAAAGGGTTTTTGGAGTGCTGGGCAGAAGGAAGGGAGCACTTGAAGGGCCCCTCTTAGTAACATGAATTAAGAGATCCATGTTGAGTTCCTCTGGTCTAAACATAAACAGCAAAACAAGCTACCCCTGAGTGCAGTTGCACCTAACAATAATGTTTCATACAATACATTAATATTACATTTCTGAATTTCAGGCAGTTTTAACATTTCCACCAAATTTAATTATTTTTCTATTTCCTGCAGGCTCTTAAAATACTCTATATTTTGAACTGATACTTATTTTTTATACATGAATTTTTTAAATGTGATAAAGCTAAACTTGGCTTGGCCAAAGTGTGTACCTGAATAATGAGAACTTTTTTTACTTAAACCATGAAGACTGAAATGGAATATATTCCTTGGTTTTTGTTTTCCTGCATAGTAAAACCTCAATCAGGAAAAAAACGTGTTTTCATCTCTGTCATTGTGGCATTTGTAATCATGGTGTCCAACATGAAGGTAAATGCAGCAAGTAAATCTGGCTTTCAGTATTACTAATTAAATTGTACCTAAGTTCATTGCCCCATTGCTTTAATGACCTAAAATAAGTTTGGGTAAAATTGAACTGACTTCAAGAATGCAGCACTTCAAATATCTTCTTAATCTTTAACCTCTTTTTTGGGAGAAGCTACACTTTATTATGCATTATATTGCTACCACATGACTTTGCTCTTTCATAATACAGGGTAAATTCTTTACATGTTTGGAGTCTCAGTGTATTAACCAAAATCTGCAGAAGGTGTCAAGGAAAAATACATTTTTTGGTGCCATTTCTTATGTTTTCTTTATGACAAAATAGTCACATGGTGTCAGTGGTGAGAAAGCATCACAGATTTACAGGTGCTCCAATGGCCAAGCTTACTTTGAATTATAATTTTTACAGGTTTAAATATGTAATTTTAATATTCTTAAAAAGTCAGTGTTTTACTGTCCAGTTATTCTTGTCTACTTCTTGTGTTAAAAAAAAAATGTGAAACAGGAGGGCAAAGGGAAAGTGGCTATTTTCAGTAAACTTGTTTAATTTTGTCCTTATTACTAGAAATTTAATGGGTCTTTGAGATTTTAATTACCTTTGTTATCCTTATTTTATTAAAAAGCTGGACTTAATCAGTAAAATAGGAACTCCGTACATGAAGCTGTTAAAAGCCTTTAAGTCAACATTTAGCTTCTTTAGTTTCCCAAGTTATCAGAATTTGTTCTCTCAGTATAAATATAGCCAATATTCAAGGGTAATATTTAGATCGAGTTTAAACTGTAAATCCACTGTGCAAGTTGTATTAGTATCATTGTTTTCAGTACCTACATGAGGATCGTGATACACAGTTGGTAATCTCAGGGTCTTTTCCCCCTCTGTGCAAAATCTAAACCGCATTTTTCTTACAGTTCATTTTTCTTTAGCAAAATAAATTTAGTTTGGCATTTGATTTTCTATTTATCGTGGCTTAGCTTTGTTTCTGAATATTTTACGTCATTTCCAGTAAGGCTTACAAAAGGGTCAAAAAAACACCCATGCATTCTGGACTACTTGCTTCTGCGATTAACCGAAGGTTTTTATACCATTTCTTCAAAGAAGTTTATCATTGTCATGGTTGATCCATTTGAATATTAAAGTAGAATTTTACATAGCATAAAGTGAATATGGATGGATACTTGTAAAACGTCTTGAGCATTATTAGTCACCAGGTTACTTGAACACATTGTGCTAAATAAAAACTGCCTGGAACTGTAAGGGAATTTTAGATGGAAAGCTCCTATTCTTTGAGCAAGCTATTAGGCCCCTTCTGTGTGCTCCTCATAAACCCATGAGGCTGGCACTCTCAATCCTATACTGGTTAGGTAACATTAACACACCCAAGATCACCAGCTCGGAGCCAGTGAACTACCTGACTATAATGTCCTCAATTTTGTACTGTTAGTTTAAACGTGTAACTCTTGGATTCCTCTCTAAGGCAAATGTGGCTAGTCACGGGGCTGTTTCTATGATTATCTTGGCATTTTGAAACTTTTTTTCACTTTTTCTTTTCTACTTTACAGTTCTTTAAGTAAAAATCAAGTAGCCACTAGAATTAACCCTGCCCAGGGCTGTGCTCTTTTTCAGAGGCATTATTACATAGTGGCTAAGACCATGGACGCTGAGCTTGAATTGCCTGCGTTTTCAGTCCCAGCTTCATCCCTTCCCAGCTATGTGAACTACCTCTCTGTGCCTTAGCTTCCTCATTTGTGAATGGGGAGAATAAATTTATCTACCTCAAAGGGTGGTGGTGAGGAATAAAGGAGTTGATATCCAGTGTGTAAAAGAATGAAGCATCACAGAGTAAGCACCATATGTAAGTATTTGCTACAATTATTCTGTACTGTAAGCCTGTACTTTAAAATCTTTGGTGATCACTACAAGTTGTTTTGTGTTCTGTTTTGTTTTTTTAAGTTCTAGTGCTCCTAGCGCTTAAATTCATTCAGCTGGCATTTATTATGCTAGGTTCACCTATAAAACAATGAGAATACGGCAGGATGTAATATTAAATTGACAGTGTGATTATAAAGTGCTAAAAATTTCAGAAGAATGTTTCCAGGCACGTTTTGAATCCCCACTCTGGGTTATAAGCTAGACTGTTAAGATGAGGTCTTTGGTGTCATTGAATATATAGTTACATTTGATTATATGATTTGTAATAATGAAATGTAACTAATTTTTAGAGCTATAAATAAAAAATGAAGTCTCTGGGTTCTTGTATTAGGCCTGTTGTAGTTATGACTTGATATTCAACCAATGATCTGCAATCCCTTCTGGTCTCTTTAGTGGTTTTATATTCACTTTGCATTTAGGTAATGGTACTCATAGGAGAGAGCGGTAAAATGGGATGAATGTATTTTTACCCTAGTCATACTGAGTCTGTGGAATGTATTTCATCAAAAGCTGGGAGTAGCTCCTGAGCTAGAAAAAAGGGATCAATCAGTGCGGCATGGTGATAATGTATATCATTTAGTTTAATTGATCTGCAAATTGTTTTAGACTCCACTTAAACTTTTTTTTTTCCCCACTTAAACTCGTTTTAAGTGAAATCTCTCCTTTTGCTTCCTTAATCTGTAAAATGCCAGCATACCTCAAAGTGTTGAAGAATATTTGTTAACAGAACTTTATTAAACACATAACTATGCAAAAACATAACCCACTGACAGACTTGAAGGAAATCAAACAACTCACAGAACACACTTATGCTTTTGCCATTTAATTATTTTCTTTTAGGTCCTAATTTTTCTGCTTTTAAATTTGTCATTCACACCAGCATTCTTAAGTGGTGTATCTTTTGAGATCTATAAGTGCCTGATTTTTTGAAGTGTTTTTATGACCCTACAGAATATGGTCGTCTATCGTGGTCAATGTGCCATGGGCACGTCTGTTGTTGGGTGGAGTGTTCTGTGTCAATTAGATCCAGTTGGTCAATGGTGCTATTCAGTTCTTCTATATCCTTGCTCACTTTCTGTACGCTAATTCTATTACTGATAGAGGAATGGTAGACTCTCCAGCCAGAATTGTGCATTAGTTTGTCTTTCTCCTTGGTTTTTGCTTTGTATATTTTGAAGATGTTTTTAGGTACATACACATTTAGCATTGTGTCTTCTTAGTGAACTGGACCTTTTATCATTAGAAATTTGTGTGATATTAATATAGTCATTCCAGCTTACTTTTAAGTAGTATTTAGATATCTTTTCCCATCCTTTACTTTTAACCTACCTGCATCATTCACAGTGAGTTTCTTAGTGAAAAAATCATCCCTCCTAGATGCAGTCTCTATGTTTTCATTGGTGTCTTTTGACCATTTTCACTTAATTTGTAATTATTGATGTCTGGAATTAGTTCTACCATATCTTTTCTGTTTATCACTATTTTTTGTTCTCTGCTTCCCCTTTACTGCCCTGTTTTAGGTTACAGGACCATTTTTAAGTACTCCACTCTGATGTGTCTGTTATGATTTGGACTCTTACCTCTTTGTGTAGGGTTTTTAGTGGTTGCTCTAGAACATAAGGTTTTTAAGTATCTAAGAGTGAGCTTTTTCTTTCTTCAATGACTATATTCTCACCGGTTGCCAGCTTCTCATACAAATATTGTAAATGCTCTCCTTTAGGTAGCTCAGCTTCTGGTGTTGAGGGAATTTCAAAATCTGAGCTCTGGGAATCTGCATTGGTGCTAAGATTTAGCAGCCTTTTCTCCTGAGGTACGTGTTTGTAACTGCTTAGAGCGGTTGGTTCTCCAACACTGGGAACTATCTTTACATTTTGATCTCTATGTTTCAAGTCAGAGTAAGTATCCTTTGGACAAAGTATATTTTGTTCCATCTGAGTGGCAGGAATATTCTCTTTAATTCTTGGTCTGTAGCTACCTTTGTTTAAGGAGGTAATATCCCCACTCTTTCTCTCTTGGGATGTTAACAAAACAGTATCAGATTGGCTGTCCCAGCCTTGACTCCCTTGTTCAGATATGTGTGTTGACTGAGAAGAATTCTGGGAAGAGATGTGAGTTGATTCCCCATCAGAGTCACTAAAAAGCTTCGGTGACTGAGAGCCCCCTGCCTCTGTGGAAGAAGGGGGGTTTTCCAAACCGTCATCTGTGATTTCATCATTTCTTTTAAAGAATACTTCCCACTGTGGTACTTCTACATCAGCCTTTTGCTGGTGGTGTGTGACAGCGCCCAGGTCTTCTTGCGATGAAGCTGGGGTTTGTAATTCTTCCTCACTTTCGCTGTTAGATTCTTCACAATCTATAAAGTTGGCCCAAGGAAAGGTTTGCGCACTCTCTGCCCTGAGGTGGCCTGTGCTTGGCCTCTGTTGTTCAGGCTGGTTCTGTGGTGTTGCGGTCATTACAAATACCTCAGGGTGAACAGCTAGCTGGTATGGAGCCTTGTGCCTTAACGGTAACGGCAAAGGATCATCAAAGAGCTCATCCTCCTCCTCTGTGGGAAAACACGGGAGATAGATATATGGGAAACACGGAATGCAAAGGGAGCCGATTTGTGCTTTTAATTTAAAATCCATTTAGCTATGTTTTCATTTGGTGGAACTGCAAATAACAGTTCACTCTTCTTCTAAGAAAAAGGATATTTTGAACAATTTAACTACTGCCTGTCTACTAATGGCAGACTTTGAGTTCCCCAAATAGGCCACAATGCCTATACCAATGGTTCTCAAACCTGGCTGTTCATTAGCCTCATTTGGAAAGCTTTTTATTTTTTATTCATTTATTTAAGTAATCTATATCCACCCTGGGGCTCAGACTCACGACCCTGAGATCAAGAGTTGCATGCTCTTCTGACTGAACCAGCCAGGAGCCCCTGGAAACCCTTCTTAAAAAATACAGCTTTCTAGATCTCATTCCAGACCTCCTGAATCCCTGAAGGTGGGACCCAGTAATCTGCAAACTGTATGTGCTTGGCCAATAGTAGATACTCAGTGAATTGGCTGAAATAAAAATCTTTCTACCATTTTTGTTCTGTAAACATTTTGATACCTACTTTGTGCATGTTATGGGCTAAAATGGTTGTGTCCTCAAAAGTTCCTAATTTGAAGCCCTAGCCCCAGGTGTCATGGTATTTGGAGGTGGGACCCATAAGATGGGATTAGTGTCTTCGTAAGAAGAGGAAGACAGATTTCTCACTTTCCTTTTTTATGCATGGATGGCATGTGGAAAGGCCAGGTGAGCACACACTGAGGAGGAGGCTGTCAACAACCAGGAAATGGGTCCTCTCCAAGAACCAAATATGCTGGCACCTTGACCTTGGACATCCCAGCCTCCAGAACTGTGAGAAGTAAATATCTGTTGCTAAGTCATCCAGTCTCTGGTATTTAATAGTCATAGCAGCCTGAGCCAGCCACGTGCACAAGGCTGTGATAGATACTGAGGGGAACAAATGTGCCATATGGGGCTTAATTTGAACTGAAAACCAACGAATTTACTGATTTTTTTTTTTTTAAAGCATGTTACATTAGCAATATAATGAGCCAATCCCCTTAAATTCTTAAAAGGAGGAAACCTTACTTGGAGAATGAAATTCTCATAAACTGAGTAGGCATGTAATTTGGAGGGCGGTGTGGGAAACATATTTTCCTGCCTTCTAATGACACCTAAGAAGAAAATTAAATGCTCATGAGACTACTGTCCATGGCAACTTAATTGTTCTAGTGATAACTACCTACTTAAAAAGAAAACATTTTTTCCCAGTGATAAAGGATGTAGCTAAACACTCCATTTTTAAAAGCCGCCTCAGAGATCATCCTGCTCACATTTTACCAATGTGGAGACCAGCCTAGAGAAGTGGTGTGACAAGACTCTGGGTCAAAACCCGATCAGTTTGATTCCTGGCTCTGCCTAATCCTTAAGCAACGATTTATCTCCTTTCCTGAAGGACTTAAGGTTACTAAGATGTCTAGCAACTATATTTGGAATCATTCTCAGCTCCAAGATAGGGCCTTCTTTCAAAACATGGATTATGAATTTGTTTCCGCCACAGTTACGTTTTAGGCAGTATTTCTGTATCGTCTCTAAGTTGAACGGTTTCCTATTCTTCAAGATTAGTGACTATACCACTATCACGGTATGTTTCAACTGTAAAAATGTGGCAAAACATTTTCATATTAATTCATCGGTATGTATCTAAAAAACAGTTTCTGTACTACCAAGTCTACTGTGATACTATGAATTCTCTTATGACAATATAAATATAAAATTTCTCTATGAAAACGGAGAGGCATATAACAGAAAGTAAGTGTTAAAACCCTTAGTAGCATTTACACAAGCTAATAAACACACCTAAACCCAATTTTAAAAAGGACATATTACAATTCTTAGATACTTTCCACCGTCATGTCTGTATAACCATACTGGACAACTGGACAACAAATCTACAATTTAACCCAATAATGAGCGGTATAAAACAGACTTGAAGTTAAATGTACAAAGATGAAATACACCATTATATAGCCATAATGCAAAATCTGAGAGTGGGTCCTAGGCCCACCTCTGCCCAATGCAGCTTTCACCAGACCAGGGTGGAAAAAAGGTTTTTTTTTGGTTTTTTTTTTTTTAAAGATTTTATTTATTTATTTGAGACAGAGAGAATGAGAGAGACAGAGAGCACATGAGAGGGGGAAGGGTCAGAGGGAGAAGCAGGCTCCCCGCCAAGCAGGGAGCCCGATGCGGGACTCGATCCCGGGACTCCAGGACCATGACCTGAGCCGAAGGCAGTCGCTTAACCAACTGAGCCACCCAGGCGCCCCTGGAGTGGAAAAAAGTCTTGCATGGAAACCCACACCTCTGAAACCAGGGTCATTTTCTTACCTGAGTCTAGGTGAGTTTTTCTAGCTCTCTTCAATTTTCCAAGTGGTTTATACTTTGGCTCAGTACTTTGGGAAGATCGGCATAAAGGCTTTAAGCTGAAACGAATATGAATATTTTATTTTTACCTGTGGGGAAAGCTGCTAGAACATAAGCATCATTTACAGAGATTATAAAAACTTGGCCATGGGGAAAATTATGTATCTACTTTTAAAAACTGAAAAGCCAGGTTTAATAATTAAAAAACCACTTCAGGGGCGCCTGGGTGGCTCAGTTGGTTAAGTGACTGCCTTCGGCTCAGGTCATGATCCTGGAGTCCCGGGATCGAGTCCCGCATCGGGCTCTCTGCTCGGCAGGGAGCCTGCTTCTCCCTCTGACCCTCCCCCCTCTCATATGCTGTCTCTCTCATTCTGTCTCAAATAAATAAATAAAATCTTTAAAAAAATAAAAAATAAATAAAAATAAGTAAAAAACCACTTCACTGTAATAAAGTGGTAACTATAAGCACTTAAATACAGCCTGTTACACAGCTATCTAATTGTAGGATTGAGGGAAGGCAAAACTCCTGTATTTGCTCTTGCACTCCCGAAAAGCAGGTCCCTATTCTACAAAACTTTTTTTTTTTTTTAAAGATTTTATTTATTTGACAGGGAGAAAGAGCGAGAGAGGTTCGAGAAGCAGACTTCCCGCTGAGCAGCAAAACGATTAAGTAATACAGCGACACCTGGCATTCAGGAAATACAGTATAGCCGGCTGCTGACTCTTCCCTGTTTAATGGGGTTTACTCCTCTCTCATAAGAATCTCACAAATCTGATCTCCTCATTCTAGAGGCTGAAAGCTAAGGCACGGTGACGATAAAATACAAAAGGGCATGGAAATAAGACCTGAGGATGGCCTGCCCTTTCTGAGGGCCTCACTGCCAACAGCTTCCCCGTGCCAGATTCCCAGAAGCCTTCCGGATTATATGTAACACACCCACTTGAAGAAAGCCGTCAGGCTCCCGATCAGAATCGTATTTACAGCCATGCTCATCTCACTTACATCCTTGCCCCCGTTCTTAGGCCCAAAACTAGTCTCAGCATCCATCCTGTTCAACAACAGAAGTTCCACAAGGAGCAACTACTCACATTTCTACAACCTTATCCATAGTTGTGCCTATTGGGATGACATTTGGATATACGTTCACAGGACAGATGTAGCTCAAGAAATCTTTAATCTAGAGGAAGGAAAATAAAATGGCTCAATTATCTCTATGCTGGAAAAATCTGGATGTTAGAGAAGCAACAAAAGGGAGGCAGGACAAAGAGCAGGAATTTCTTATGGTGGTGTTCTCAATACTAGCTGCACATGGGGATTACTGGGGGGACCTCTTAGGAAAAAGAAATACCCAACACTCAGGCCCACCCCCAAATCCCTTTGATACTGAGCTACAGCGGGGCCTGGGAATCAGGATATTTAAATGTTCTTCAGGTGATTCTGTTCCACAGCAAGGACTAGGAATTACTGATTAGTGGAATTCAAAGATTTTTTTTTTTAAGATTTTATTTATTTGACAGCGAGAGCGCACAAGTAGGGGGGAGGGGCACAGGGAGAGGGAGAAACAAGCCCCCTGCTGAGTAGGGAACCCACTGCTGGGCTTAATCCCAGAGCCCTGGGATCATGACCTGAGCCAAAGGCAGACACTTAACTGATTGAGCCACCCAGGCACCCCTTTATTTCTTTAAATGACATTAGTTTCCTTGTCTAAGGAAGTCACCCATAATTAACTAATTCCCCTCAAGTAAATTAGAATTAAGCTGAATATTTAATACACACAAGAAAACAAGGTCTTAGAATTGCATTTCTTCCTCCAACAAATAAAATAGGGAAATTGCATCTTCTACGATGCTTGATCTGTTCTAAATTTATTCTAATCTAGAGGACAACTGCATGCAAAAATTTCATGACTACCTTGATTTTATGCAAAGTTCAGAATGCTAAATAGGAACTCTGTCACTATTCCTCAAAACATCTCTACAATGTAGACAAGTTTCGGCTTTGTCACTTAATAGATCTTGGTGAGCATGTGACCTTGGTCAAGTTACCTGAAGTCTCTAAGTTATTAGATTCTTCATCTAAAAGTGTAAATGAGATAATGCATGTGAAGTGTTCAGCACCTGGCATATGTTTAACATTCAATGAAATTATTCATCACAAAGATGATAATGACAACACAAAGGATTTTATTCCCTTCTGCAAATGGGGAAACTGAGTTCTGAGTAATTATTAGAACCCAACTTTACCAAATCAAAAGAGGTAGGAACCCAGGAATTATCAGTAACTCCATATTAAAATAAAGTGGCTACCTTACTTAACACAGGAGAAAAAAGACGACCAATTCATTCTTCAGGTATTTTTCATAAACAAATTCTTTTGTATTTTCAGAGCAGGCATGCAAACAGAAACTATTATTTACCTGCCCACAACCTATATGATTTGCATAATTAATTCAAGGTTGAGGCTGGTAGAAATCTGAGGCTACTTCTACTTAGAAACGAAGTGGCCACAGGAGACAAGAGACACCTCCTACAGGGGCACCCTCTGTCCCTTGTACAAGCTGATCTCCTTACATCAGATGACTGCTTTAAAACAATTCATGAACACTGTCTATTCTCATTATCCGTAGGGGTTATGTTCCTTGAGATCACTGGGAATGGTGAATTAGCAAACAGTGAACCACTACTCCTAAGGGGAAGATAAGGTTCCTGTGAACCTCTGGTCACTGCATTCTTGTCAACCTATCATGCATCACTTTGTTTTACATGTGTTTGTGTTTAAAGACACCAATTCAGGGAGGCCTGGGTGGCTCAGTCGGTTAAGCGTCTGCCTTCGGCTCAGGTTACGATCCCAGGGTCCTGGGATACAGTCCCACATCTGGCTCTTTGCTCAGTGCGGAACCTGTTTCTTCCTCTGCCCCTCCCCCCCACCCTGGGCTTGTGCGTGCACGCGGCTCTCTGACAAACAAAATCTTAAAAAAAAACCTATTCAGTATGTACTGTTGATTCATTACTACTGAACTCATATTCATCAGCACCATAACTCATCCCTGAACCAAGCTTATCAAACACATGGATTTTCTCCATAAGGCACATCCCAGCCTCTGTGCTTAGGAACATACATAGCACCTCAGCACTGCACCTGGGGGCCATTTTAAACAGTGAAACCCCTCCAGAAAAGCACAGAAATGTGTACAACACAGCACTAAACTGACTGCAAAAGGACCCCTGTTTACCCTATGAGCTCAGTGGAGAGGGCAGAGCACCCCCTTGTTCAGCCTAAATTGGGAATATGCATGGCCGGTGACTCCCATTTCTCACCACTCTGCTGGGCATGTCCGCAAACAACCATGCAGCACTGCAACTATATTAATTTGGGGGTCACAAATTTTAGTGAGCAAGCAAACTTGTAAATAAGGAATCCACAGATAAGGAGGATCAGCTGTATTTAGGGAAAAAAACTGACAGGAAATGATACTTAAAATCTATTTACGGGGGCGCCTGGGTGGCTCAGTTGGTAAAGCGGCCAACTCTTGGTTTCAGTGCAAGTCATGATCTCAGGGTCATGACATCGAGCCCCACATGGGGCTCTGCAGGGAGTGTGCTCAAGATTCTCTCTTCTGTTTGCCCCTCCCCCTGCTCGAGTGCATGCTCTAAAGTAATTTTTTTAAATCTACTATTTATGTTTTTAAATATATTTCAACATGATCTATACTTAGGATAGGCCTATTAATTAGAGCACTTTTCAGGAAAGCCTGTCTCCTTCTCACCACCCTGAGAGAAGATGACCAAGCACAGCTCACGGTGACCCTCCATGTGGGTGACCACTAGGGCTAATCCAGGGGGCGTGTGGAGGGCCGACAGCAGGGCGGGGCGGGGGGGGTCATCTGCTTCATCTCTCTGCTCAAGCACCAGGGAATATCTCCTTCCTGGGGGGTAATTGCATAAAATCCCAGGACGGCTTATGGGCCAGAAGAGTCCTAAGTGAAAAAGTAAGGTCTACCCTCTTCCCTGATTAGATGCCTTCTCCGTGGCTGAGACAGAAAGGATACTCAGCCACTAAGAGATCAAAAGGAAGGGACCCTGATGCTGAGCCAGATGCCAAACCAAAGACAAATCCCCAGGAGGAGACTCTGACAACAATCTGAGATTTCAGGATAAAATGAGGAAAACACAGTAAATTATACCATCACAATGAACTCCTTCCAAGCTGCTGTCGGATAACCTATTTGTACCTAAAAGTTAAGGTCAGTTATTTAATAGAGAGGTCACTGGTATTTTGATAATATGATAAAGAATCATTTACAATACTACGGCTGACTTGATAAGAATGCCACTACCTGGAGCTCTGGAAGAATCCACCTGTTCAAATCATTAACACGGCCACGGCTCACTGCTGCAGTGCTGTATCCATGTATCCCAAATACAAAAATAATAGTTATCAGGGAAATCAAGTTTTAAGTGCCGAAATGGTCAAACTAAAATTATATGTGACTTAAAGTGTCATACAAAGTCTGATTTTATATACCTTTTTCTCCTGATACGTACACGAAATTACTAAAACTCAGCACTTCTAAGATACTAGCATTTACTTTAGAAATGCATGAGGAGTATGCAAATACATTACACATATCAAGTTCCCACTCTAGTGAGTAGGTCAATTTCCTATATAAAAAGGATCCTAACAATGCAACTGAATTACTGAACTCTACATCTGAAACTAATGATGTTCTATATGTTGGCTAATTAAAAAAAGAGAAAAAAAAAAGATCCTAATGAAACCAATTAATAAGCCTTCTTAAACTGAGTAATTCCAATATAGTGTGTCCTTCCCAAGAACAAGGTCTTTATCTCAATCACCTTTGTTTTTCCCTAGTGCCAAATATTCAGGACTATTTTTTAAATAGTTTTTCAGCACAATCAAATTTTGGAAGAGGACAAAAATCTGGACAGCACCTTAAGGCTGCCCATGAGATTTTATCTGTGGTACTCCTTCACGTAAGATCTATGATCCTCTTATGACAAGTGAACAGAGCAACCGAAGTGGGGAAGTTAAAATACATGCAGGAAGCAAGACTCGAAGAAAGCCTTAATCATCAATATTCTTCAATGTTTAGGGTGAAAACAAGTGATAATAGCCAATTTCCTCTGTACTCAGTAAACACAGCTCATCTACTGACATGTTCCCTAAATGTCTTTAGGAAAAGCCACAACAAATCTTAAGCAGTAGAAAAAGAGATGCCTCTGGTAGTCAAGGGGACTACTGCTGCCAACCATCAAGGGGCTGCCAAAGCAGTTGGCAACAGGGTTCTGAGTTCATGGGATCCTCTTACCTCACTGTAGGAAGAATGAAAAGAAAAACAAGCTCTGTATGAACTCTCGCCAGTCCTGAAGGGAAATGAAAACACAAAATTAAAAGGTCACGTATCAAAACAAAGCTAAGTTCTAAATTTCATGCCTTCCCACTTAGTCTATTCCAATATGAAATCACCCTACAATCAAGGGTTCCTTCCTGGGACGAGAGGGAACTCTTTCCAGAAATATTTGTAGACATTCTGAATACCCAATATTAAGGAAGTAATGCCAAAATATGATGATCGTTATGGTACTCCTCTACTCCACCAAGGGCTTCTATGCCCCACGACGTCAGTTCCCCACTCCCTGACAAGCAAGGCGCAGTCACTTTCCAGCCATCTGACTGGAGTAGACCTCAGGAAACCCTGGCTAATGGTATTGGCCGTTAGGCAGGTTTGGAAATAGCACCTCTTTAAATAGCATTTAAATTTTGGAAGGTATTCTCCACAATTATAGTATATCCTCCCCTTTGGCTTAGGCCAGATTGCATTTAAACTAAAATAAATAAGGGTGACTGGGAGACTGAGTCGGTTAAGCATCTGCCTTCAGCTCAGGTCAGGATCTCCAGGTCCTGTGATAGGCCTGCATCGGGCTCCCTGCTCAGCTGAGAGTTGGGTTCTCTCTCCCTCTGCCCCTCCCCTTGCCCCTTCTATCAAATAAATAAAGTCTTAGATTTTATTTATTTGATAGAGAGTGCACAAGCACAAGCAGGGGGAGCGGCAGGCAGAGGGAGAGGAAGAAGCAGACCCCCTGCTGAGCAGGGAGCCCGATGCGGGACTCAACCCCAGGATCCCGGGATCATGACCTGAGCCAAAGGCAGACGCTTAACCGACTAAGCCACCCAGGCGCCCCAATAAATAAAATCTTTAAAAAGAAACAAACAAAAAGCTAAAATATATCAGGTAAGTTACCTCAAAAGCAAGGTTTCTCTCAAAAGAGAGGTTGCTTTCTTACCTCACAATTACATTTGTTTTTCTGGTTCTTTCTCCAAACCACATAGTGGATGGCTTAATGCTGATTGTGTGGAGTGGAATTCTATTTTTGGAAATAATTCCACAAGGTAATTTATTCCAATGAAAATATTCCTCTGCCTAAAAGATTTCAGAAACAGAAAAGCAGTTCAACACTTTCAACAAATTTGTAGGCACGGTCTCAAAAACAAATGTTTACCATGGAACACTTCATCTAGAACTAATGATGTAATGTATGGGGATTAACATAAGAATAAAAAAAAATAAAAAAAAAAAACAAAAACAAATGTTTACAAGTTTAGGACATCAAATAAGAAAGTAGATGTAAAGAGACAATCAGATAATTCCAGATTTAGGACCACTCTGCAAAATGACTGACCTGGTCTCTTCGAAAATATCAATGTCCTGAAGAAAAGCAAAAGGCTGGAGACTTGATCTACATCAAGAGATGCAAGAGGCCACAGTGACCGCAACAAACACCTGACCTTTGCTCAGGATGCCCTGCTCCCCCTCCACAGGCTAAAAAGGACACTACTACCCAACCAGGGAAGAATGAATATGGGCTACATAACCAATTTTTTGCAAAATAAAGTTGGAGGAAAAAGTAACAAAAGTGTTTTTAAAAGGCTGAAAAACAGTGGGACTATTTTCCTGAAGACGTCATGTTTAGATCAGGTTTCCTACGAAACCGTTAGCACTCTGTTCCAATCAAAGGCCATCGGGGCCTTTTCGTGTGGGTCCTGACGAGGAGGGGGCCGCTGAGGAGCACGCCGGGGCGCTGCAAGCTGTGAGCGGTATTCCTGAGGCCATGGGACCGCAGAACGAAGCCATTCGAAGGAGTGTTCCAAGGCAAGTAGCCATGTGGGAAGCGACAGGAGTGACAGTTACAAATGCAGCTACTTTGTGGGATGTAAGAAAACCCAGGGCAGGGCACCTGGGTGGCTCAGTCGGTTAAGCGGCTGCCTTCGGCTCAGGTCATGATCCTGGAGTCCCTGGATCGAGTCCCGCATCGGGCTCCCTGGTCGGCGGGGAGTCTGCTTCTCCCTCTGACCCTAACCCCTCTCATGTGCTCTCTCTCATTCTCTCTCAAATAAATAAAATCTTTAAAAAAAAAAAAAAAAAGAAAACTCAGGGCAAAGAGAAATCTGCCAATTAAAAGATTTACGGGACTTGTGAGGATGAAGGGCTACAAGTCCAACAAAAAAGGGACAAAACAGTTGCTATTCTGTATCTACGTGATTTTATCCATCCAAAGGGAAAAACAGTTGCTATTCTGTATCTACGTGATTTTATCCATCCGTGAATTCAGTGAGGATGTGTGTGTCTATGTAGACACACAAAAGGATGAAAGTTCATGACTCAGGTTATGATATGCAGTTTACCAATCACCAAAATAATTTCTTATCTTATAGTTATCCTACAGTGGTCTGAAGTAGTATATTCCATGCTACAGGTAAGAATTTTTTTTTTTTTAATTTATGCTTTACTTTAGGGCTGAGCAAGTCTACTTTAGGTTTTTTTGGCGATGGAGCCAATATTACTACCACAATGAGTATCTAAATATATAAATGCAGGGTGCCTGGGCGGCTCAGATGGTTAAGCGTCTGCCTTCGGCTCGGGTCATGATCCCAGGGTCCTGGGATCGAGTCCCACATCGGGCTCCCTGCTCAGTAGGGAGCCTGCTTCTCCCTCTGCCTCTCTCTCTCTCTCTGTCTCTTATGAATAAATAAATAAAAATCTTAAAAATAAATAAATAAATATATATATATATAAATGCAGTGTTTACTAAAATAAAAATTACTCTGCATTTGAATGCTCAGATATTTTAAAATTTAGAGGAAAATCATGATCATGCAAAGCCCCGCTTCTGAAGATCATGATTTAGTATTAGTGATGCTGAATGACTATATATTTGAGAGGGAAAAAAATGTTAAGGGCAAATGCAAAATTTAATACCTGACCTTTAGTAACAGAAGGGCATTTAATAAGTGAACAGAGTTCTACAGTGGGCATTCGAAAATGAATTGCAAATGAGTTGCAAAAACACTAAAAACGCTCATTTGAAACTGGACCAGCAATACATAAAACCATTTCAAAGCCTGAAGCAAAGGTATATCTAAGTATTTATATCAAATGAGTAGAAAAAAATAGTTTATAAATGTGCACATAGGTCATGAGTCTCAAATATAAGTAACAATGGATTATAAATGTTTTAAGTTATAAGCTCTAACATATTACTAATTTCATTACAAATACATTACTCACATAATTCACTACAAATACACATGTATCAAATGCGTATAGATTTATTTCACAAAAAAACGAAGCGGGTCCATGTGTTTCCTGCCACACTGTCTACGGCAACGCAACACTGTGACGGCCAGCTGCACGGCCTGGGGTAATACTGCAGGATCTCAGCCTCGATGGTCACATTTGTAAACTGAAGGGCCTAGAAAATGGGATTTCAGAGCTTCCTTCTGGACCTAAAATTCCATTTTCCATGCATCACATCCACAATAAGAAAAACAATTTACTCCGTACCTTCGGATGGCGACAGGCATGGATCTGAGTCCTACGGTCCGTTGTGAGATGATGAAGAATGTCCGGCATGTTTCTAAACATGTCCAGTTTGTCCACATGAATCTGAGTAAAATAACACATATAGGCGTATTATTTGAATTGTATTTCCTATAAAGAAATTGTTCAAGGGTAATGATGCAGGGCAAATCATCCAGTTAGTGAACTTTCTTCTTTCTTAAAACTTAGTTTTTGGCGGGGCGCCTGGGACCCAGCCCCATGTTGGGCTCCCCGCTCAGCACCGAGTCTGCTTGCCCCCACCCCGAAATAAATAAAACTTTTATAACAAAACAAAATAAAACCCTAGTTATTGGCCATGTCAGTGCACACTGGTATTCTGCCAGGATGTCAACAGGCAAAGGACAAAGACCATATTCCCACCAGTCAGCATTAGTGCCTATTGGTGGTGGTAATAAAACATTCTGGAGACTCAGTTGGCGGATTTTATTGAATCATGCTAATACAACTGACCCTGAACACCACAGCGGTTGGGACTACCAACAAAGGGACTCAGTCAAAAATCCCCATAACTTTCTACTCCCCAAGAATTTACTAATAGCCTACTGTTGACCGGAAGCCTTACCAAAACACGTATTTTGTACATGTATCACATACTGTATTCTATAATAAAGCAAGCTAAAGAAAAGGTTATTCAGAAAATCATAAGAGAAAATACAGAGTACTGCACTGTATTTTTTTTTATCGAAGCACAGTTTACCCACATTGTTATATTACTTTCAGGTGTACAACACAGTGATTAGACAACACTATAATTCTATAGGTTCTATAGGTTATGCTGTGCTCACAAGTGTAGCCACCATCTGTCACCACACAGTACTGTGAATGATACAATACCACATTTATGGAAGAAAATCCACGTATAAATGGACCCATGTAGTTCAAACCCATGTTCAAGGGTCAAGGGTCAACTCTACTGTCCTTCAATCCGTCAAGAGTCATTCAACTCATATTTATTGTGCACCTACTATATGTCAAGTTTTATTCTAAATACTGGGTATACTGCAGTGAACAATCAAGAATCACTGACTTGTAAAGACACAGCCCCAACATGCCATGTAAGTAAGGGCAGTTTTAGGGGGAACACAGCTGGAGTAGGAAGCAGACCCAGAATCCCCCCTTACCACACGCCTCTTTACAGGATTGAAAGGGGGGCAGGCAGATGCAGAAAAACAAAACAAAAAAACCTTAGCCACCTTTAGAATTTTAAGGTTAATACATTTAAATTGTTAAACTAATGTGTCGGTTTTAAAAGATTCTCTCCTTTAAAGTAACATGTACCTAAATTAATGTAAGGACTATGAAATGGCACAAAGAAGTATTCTCTCGGGACCCCTGGGTGGCTCAGTCCGTTAAGCGTCTGCCTTCAGCTCGGGTCATGATCCCAGGGTCCTGGGATCGAGTCCCTGCATCGGGCTCCCTGCTTGGCAAGGAACCTCCTTCCCCCTCTGCCACTCCCCCTGCTTGTGCTCTCTCTGACAAATAAATAAATAAAAATCTTAAAAAAAAAAAAAGTATTCTCTCTCATTTTGAAATCTGATTAACAATAGATTAGAATGAGGGCGCCTGGATGGCTCAGTAGGTTAAGCGACTGCCTTCAGCTCAGGTCATGATCCTGGAGTCCCGGGATCGAGTCCCGCATCGGGCTCCCTGCTCGGCGGGGAGTCTGCTTCTCCCTCTGACCCTCCCCCATCTCATGTGCTTTCTCTCATTCTCTCTCTCTCAAATAAATAAATAAAATCTTAAAAAAAAAAACAAAAACAAAAACAATAGATTAGAATGATGTCAAATCACCGTGGTAATTAATACCAAGACAAGCATAAAAAGAATCCAACGTAACTGCTTACTTATCCTGTGGCCTATTCCACTCACTCCCTGTTTACTAACGACTCATAGGAAGTAACAATAAATTTGCTTTTCTGGACTCTCTCAGGAGATAAAAAGGGGTAAATTTTGAGGTGTACAGAGATACAGAAACTTTTATCCTCAACGAAAATAAAGAAGCCTGAAAAAGTTGCCAGAGATCATCTCTGAGGTCCCTTAGTCAAAAACCTCCCTGTTGTCCCTTTTTAAATTCCTGATCAATTTCAATTGTTTCTGTCCCCTACAAAGGGACTCAGGGGCCTGAGAGAGGACTCACACCAGAGGGGCTCTGAGGTCACTGGGTTACCACCCAAGGCTGCTCTCCCCCATCCCCACCCCCTCCTCGGCCCATGGTCCCGTCCTGTAAAGCCTTCCCAGATTTCACACACGCAAACTTTTTTTTTTTTTTTAAGATTTTATTTATTTATCTGACAGAGAGAGACACAGCGAGAGAGGGAACACAAGCAGGGGGAGTGGGAGAGGGAGAAGCAGGCTTCCCACGGAGCAGGGAGCCCGATGCGGGGCTCGATCCCAGGATCCTGGGATCATGACCTGAGCCGAAGGCAGACGCTTAACGACTGAGCCACCCAGGCGCCCCAATGAACATTTACAGTAAACACCAATTTGGGACTGATAAGTGGCTGCTACCTTTGTATTTCATCAAGAGAGGGCAGGAGGTTAAAAAAAAAAAAAAAAGCAGATAATAGAAATCAGTGTACGTGTGTGTGTGCACGTGCACGTCCACGACCTGTTATCACTGTGATTTTAACACATGAAAAAGTGCTCAACATCACTTGGCATCAGGGAAATCCAAATCAAAACCTCAACGAGATACCACCTCACACCAGTCAGAATGGCTAAAATAAGTCAGGAAACAACAGATGTTGGCGGGGATGCGGAGAAAGGGGAACCCTCCTACACTGTTGGTGGGAATGCAAGCTGGTGCAGCCACTCTGGAAAACAGTATGGAGGTTCCTCAAAAAGTTGAAAATAGAGCTACCATACGACCCAGCAATTGCACTACTGGGTATTTACCCCAAAGATACAAATGTAGGGATCCGAAGGGGTACGTGCACCCCGATGTTTATAGCAGCAATGTCCACAATAGCCAAACTGTGGAAGGAGCCAAGATGTCCATCG
>NC_138373.1:48336990-48381961 GCF_054177405.1 Leptonychotes weddellii
TAATGGAATGTACTATTGCCTTTGCAGTAGGCATCCCCCGAAATGTGTTAGCACTCTCAACTACAGATCACTCCTGCTCATGGAGAGAAAAATCCATGGGAGAAGAAAATGCAAAGCCAACAGAGAAACGGCCATGGAAGGCTTCCATTATAAGAAAGCCACATTTCTAACTTGATCTTCACCTCAGTCCCCCAAGTTCAATTTGGAAACAAAGATTAAAGAAATTGCCATCTACATATTAAAGAAGTAATATCCCTACACATATTATTTCTAGACCCTAAACATTTATTTCTACAAACACAATACATATCCACGCATAATAAAATGGCAAAATAGATGAGCCCCCTTACATAACTGATCCTGGACAATGACCAGCTGGTAAGAGAGTCACAACCACCTCTTCCTTCTAAAAAGAAAATAAAGAAAAAATAATAATAATAGAAGTTATCAGCAGGACCCAGTTCCCCTCAATAGAACAGATTCAGGTATTTCTCCAGCATGTGGTATGTCATTTCCTCACGCGCCAAATCCTGGAGACACATGGAATCCTCACCCACAGAACGACGGTCAAACACAGCGAGAGTATAACCCAGCAACTCCACTCCGAGCTACATACACGAGAGAAATGAAAACGGGCATCCACACGAAAACCTGGGCGTGAATGTCCACAGCGGCACTGCTCCTACTACCCAACAAGTAGAAACAACCAAAATGTCGATCAGCTGATGAGCGAACGAACAGGATGTGGTCTCTCCACACAATGGAATGTTATTCGGGCCACGGCAAGACATGAAATCCTGACATCATACCACAACATGGATAAACCGTGAAACCATTATGCAAAGTGAAAGAAGCGAGTCACAAAAGACCACATCG
Source organism: Leptonychotes weddellii (assembly GCF_054177405.1). Taxonomy (NCBI): domain Eukaryota; kingdom Metazoa; phylum Chordata; class Mammalia; order Carnivora; family Phocidae; genus Leptonychotes; species Leptonychotes weddellii. The sequence goes on from NC_138373.1 coordinate 48,337,867, forward strand.
GTACGATTTCATTGATACGAAATGTCCAGAACAGGCAAATCCTACAGACTTAGAGTAGTGGTTGCCATGGGCTGGGGGAGGGAGAAGTAGGGAATGACTGCTAATGGGTATAGGGTTTCTTTTTGGGTGCTGAAAATACTTGAAAAATGATTGTGGTGGTGAACACACAACTCCGTGAATATACTAAAAGCCACTGAACCATACATTTTAAATGGGGTGAACTGTATGGTATATGAATGATATCTCAATAAAGCTATTATTAAACTAAAAAAAAAAAAAAAAAGGCTGATGTCGTCTGGGCCCAGGTCACCATTCTACATGTACTGTCCTACTAGGGCAGAGCTCTGGACACACTCGCTCGCTCCCGATAACGGCGATTCCTCCCAGAAGTCTAATGTCATTCATTCCGATGGCCCCCTTAGAGCAAGGGTCCTGTGGTCAGTGGAGACACAATGCATGGAGCCACAGTGCATGAGAATAAACAAAGGACCAGAGTGGGACGGCCAGACTCTGGTCAACAGGAGCTGCCTGCTCTCTGGAGCCCAGTTTTGACAACACCTTGCACCAACATAAGGCAGCGAGGCAATCAGAGGAGTCTGGCTGAGGTCAGGACAGCATTTAGGGACCTTCGGGCTATCCTTTTTCCCTCCTTTTTAACCCGCCCTCAACTGGCCCTGCAGTCCTCCCTTGGTGAACAATTCGATGAGGACGACTTCACACACCTGATCTTCTCCAGAGAGGAGATGTGAAAAGTCAGCCTGATCCTGGTTAAACAACGGACACCCTTCAGAGTTCAACGTGTCAACAAAGCAGGTTATAACCAGGCCATGGAACGAATATTAACTAGATTTACCATAAAATAGGAAAATACTTCCTGGCCCTAGGAAGAATTTGAGGTAAAAAAAAATGAAAGGTCCATAATCTTGATTATTAAACCAATACATTCACAAAAGAAAAGTACCTGCTTCTAAATTTAAGGACAAAAAGTATATTGGATCCACTTGGACACTGTTTCTTAAGTAAGAAATAATTCAGAAAAAAAGAAAATCACAAATACATATATTTGCTACAAAAGCACTAAGCACCATATTATATCCTGAATATTATAATAAACATAATAAATGTGACAATGACATTATGTAATAATATCAATACCTGGAGTTCTCATCATTAGCAGGTAACATACTAAAAAGGAGCAATTCACACAGAAGTCTACCTTGTAGACTATGTAGAAAAGAAATACAACACAAATATTTTTTTTTCCCTACAAACTCACCCAATTACTATAACTTTCATTTATGGTAAGATGAGCATTCAAAATCACAGAGAAAAACAATCATATTATTAAACAATAATTTTTAAAAATTATATTTTTACTTACCTCGCCTGACGCTTCATCGACTAAAGGTATCTGAGTAGGAGTTTCAATTTCAATGGATATCTATTAAAATAAGAGATCATATGTACATCATACCAAGTGTTTTCAGTTTTTCATGGATTTACAAACCTTTGCCATCTCAAACACAAAAAAGGGACTTAGAAGAAGTTACTAAGACTGTGTAACAATTTCTGATTTCGCGATACTAAACATTTTAGCAGCTTGAAGACATGATAGAGCTAAAGGATCGCCTTTCCTGTGGCTGACGTGGCAACATGGATTAAATGCCTCCTAAACTTACATATCCCTTGACACAGCAATTCTATTTCCATGAATTCAATTTTTCTCCCTTCACCTCCCCATCCCTGTCCTCCCATTGCCCTCTCCCCTCTCAGCTTGAGTCTCAGTAACACACGTGGCCATGTGCTCTGCATGCTTAGGCTTCATGCTGCAAAATGCAGCCTGGATCCATCCCTGAGGTGCTGGCCTAATTCACAGATTCGGGCTGCGGCAGAGGGCTCCGAGGTGGCCTGGTCCATTTTACTACGACAGCAACTCACACAAGAGGCATTCAGTAAGTAGCTGATGAATAAATTAACGTAATTGTTCATCTTTTCAGTCCACTGATATCCTAAAACTTACAGTGACTGAGACTTGGGTGTTAAAAATATCCTTGCATTGTGGGGGCGCCTGGGTGGCTTGGTGTGGTTAAGCGTCTGCCTTTGGCTCAGGTCCCACATCCAGCTCCCTGCTCATTGGGGGTCTGCTTCTCTCCCCCGCTCATGCTCTCTCTCTCAAATAAATAAAATCTTAAAAAAAAAAAAAATCCTTGCATTCTGGAATAAACACATTGTACTGTATTCACAAAGCACTTATTTATTACTGTGAGATTCAGTTAGCTACCACCTTAATCAGGATATTCACGTGGTCATACATGAAATGGCTTTTCTCCCTGTTGCACTATCATTATCAATTCTGCCAACAAGGCTGAGCAGCTCATCTCTTTACTATATCCCACAAAAACTCATCCAGTATGGGGATTATTTGTCCTTTGAACATCTGGCAAAATGCACCTATAAAACCATCTGGACCTGGGGCTTTATTGAAGAAGAGATCTTTGTTGGGGCGCCTGGGTGGCTCAGTTGGTTCGGCGGCTGCCTTCGGCTCAGGTCGTGGTCCTGGAGTCCCGGGATCGAGTCCCTCATCAGGCTCCCTGCTTGGCGGGGAGTCTGCTTCTCCCTCTCCCGCTCCCCCCCTTGTGCTCTCTCTCTCTCTCAAATAAATTAAAAAAATAAAAATAAAAATAAAAATAAGAGATCTTTGTTAAGTTGTTTTAATTTCTTCAATGTTTACTTATTCAAGTTTTCCACTTTTCTTGCCTCAATTTGATATCTTCCTACTTATCCAGATATTTATCCACTTCGACTAAATTATCAAATATACGATCATTAATTTTCCAATAAATGCACTGCTATTAATAGTTATTTTCCTTTTATCATTCTGTATTTTTATACGCATCTTCTTTTTTTTGACTATTATAAAAGTTCACTTAACAAAAAAGTTCAATATGAAAATGCACACGACCTGGTTTTTATATTGGAGTGAAACAGGTACAATGGAGAGGGGACATGTGGAAGCAGTTGATTTCTTCTCATGAACACACCCATTGTTTATACTTGGTCCAAGGCTTCTAACATGATGAGACTATTTCCTCGTATTACCACCATTCCAGTATTGTTCTGTTGCCTACTATTGTTCATTGCCATTTCCACACATTCATCTATCACAAGATTCATAAATGGATCAAACACCCACAATATTCCTTGGACATGTCTGCCACCATTTAATTTCAATGATAATTTCTTGTCCATAAATTTTTTCAATTCGGGATGGTGAGCTTTGCTCATGGTGTCTACTTGGCGAGCTCAAAGGTGCCTCCAGACGGAATTCGTGGTGTCCCTCACCCTCCCGCAGTAGGCCCGGCATCTTCTTTTTCTAATCTTGGCAGAAATCTCTCTCTATCCCTCTAAAGATGAGCTTTTACTTTTGTTAATCTTCCCTTTTATTTTCTGTGGTAGTTGTCAGCCTCTGTATCGCTACCTTGTCCTTTTACCTTTATTATTCCTTCTTCCACATAACCTTAGATTTGCTTTGTTGCTCCTTTTCCTTCTTACTAAGACTCAATCCATGTAATTCTGGTCTTTGTTTTCGAAGAAATGTACTTAATGCTGTCAATTTCCCTTCAAGTGCTAATTTAGCTGTGTCACACACATTTTGGTGTGTCGTGTTCTCACTGTCCATCAGTTCTAAGTATTGCATGTTTTTCTTTACAACTTCCTCTTTAACCTAATGGTTATTATATGCATTGAGTTCCTACATATGTGGATGATTTTAGCTCTCCTTTTATTTGTGACTTCTAGCATCATTGCATTGTACTCAGAGAAAAGATCACTAGGATTTCCTACTTCTTTTGTGCCACAGTGCATAGTCAATTGTTGTAAATGTTCCATGTATACCAAAGATCTTTTCCCTTTGGGTGCCTTGGATTGCTGTTAGCTCACATTTATTAATCATGCCCTTCAAATCTATCTTATTTCCTGCCTCCTTCCTCTTTCAGTTTCTTTTTTTTTTTTTTAAGATTTTATTTGACAGACAGAGAGAGAGAGCGAGCACAAGCAGGGGGAGCGGCAGAGGTAGAAGCAGACTCCCCAGTGAGCAGGGAGCCCAATGCAGGGCTCGATTCCGGGACCCTGGGATCATGACCTGAGCCGAAGGCAGACGCTTAACCGACTGAGCCCCCCAGGCGGGCCCCTCTTTCAGTTTCTGAGAGTGGTGTGGAAAGTGCTCCGGCTACGACTGCTGAGCTGCCTAGTGTCCCTTAGACTGTGAGGTGGCCTTGTACCCCATCAACTTAGCTGAGCTGGAACTGTCCCACAAGTCCTTTCCACGTACACCTCCAGGTGGGCGCTGGCCCCAAGAAACATCCGTGTGAGATCTGGAAGGCCAAAGTGAACCAGTAGCCATGTCGTAATGCTCGCATGGGCGCCAGAAGTGCTAACAGCTCATGGACGTGCACCTGCTGGCTCAGCCCGCAGACAGGGCAGGACTGCAGCAAGCCCACCTTCGGCTGTGTCTCCTCCTTCAGCTTCTCGAAGGCCTGGGCCAGGAGTGTGAAACTCAGTGGCAACGGGGGGCTGCAGCACTAGCCAGCCTGGGAGGAGTGAGACACAGACAGGGGTCCCAGGTTGTCCTTGTGGGTTCCAGCCCACCTCTACCCTTCTCCGCTTCTCTCTCAGCTCAGCTCATCTCTCTCTGCTGGCCGGCGGGTCCACAGCAACTTCAGGCCTAAGAGCAGGCCAAGGTTGCAGCCTCGGTGACGGCTCACTCTGGGGAGTGGGAATGGACCCCAGCCCAGGCTGAATGTGCCACACGTGCACCGACAGGGGCTGCCAGCACTGTATGCCCCACACTGCGGCGCGAGAGACTGCGGAGAGAGCGGAGCCCCAGCTGGGAGGAAGTGGCTCTTCTGGCCGACAGAGGGTGGCAGTGACTGGCCCTGGTTTTTATTGTGGTTGTGCGGTGGGGTGCTGGGCTTGCGTGGTTCAAACCAGGTCAGGGCCAAGGGAGGGGTAGGCTTTTTTTTTTTTTAATAAGATTTTTTAAATTTATTAGACAGAGAAAGAGAGAAAGAGAGAGAGCACAAGTGGGGAGGAGGGTCAGAGGGAGAGGAAAAAGAAGGCTCCCCACTGAGCAAGGAGCCCGATGCGGGACGCAATCCCAGGACCCTGGGATCATGACCTGGGCCGAAGGCAGACGCTCAACCAACTGAGCCACCCAGGTGCCCCAGGGCTTTTTTTTTTTTTAATCAGCTTGCCCAAATGTGGGGCAGAAGTGGAAAGAGGATGTGAGAGCTGAAAGCTCGTAGCAGGCAAACATCAAACAGACTCTGACACTTCTCAGACTTCTCTGCCAGTTCCCACGATGACCTAAAGTTTAATCCACAGAGTGCACCCTAACTGCATTCCCCGCCAGTGGTTCTCTTTCTCTGATCAAGCACTGGGGGATCAGTGATGACTGTATCCGGTTTGAGGCTACTCTGTCAATTGCATGTTAAGTTCCTATCTTCTGGATCCATGGTTCCTTCGGACAGTAAATAACATCCTCTTTGAAACAAGATCTCCTTTTGCCTTCAATTCTATTTTGTATGACATAAAAACTGCCACTCTGGCATTTTTAGCTTCTAATTGTTTAGTACATCTTTTCCTTTTTTTGTTTTTTATTTCCATTTCAACCTGCATTTATCCTTTTGTTTTATCTAAGTCTCTTGTAGACTAAGACTGGTGGAACTTTTTTTTTTTAACCTAAACTGAGAAAATTATATTTTGAGCAGGAGTTGAATTAAAGCCATATTTATAGTAATTACTGTTATAATAGGACTTTTCCTGGCATCTTTACATTTTCCATATGCCATTCTTTTGTTTCTTCCCTTTACTATGCTTTCCATTGGACAGCTCCATTTTATTCTGTCAGATTCAAAGCTGTCCACTCTCTTTATTCCAGTTGTTATCCCTTTATCATAACCCATAAGATGTGTTCATTTTTCCTAAACTATGTCATGACCTAAATAAAAGGATTTATGGATTGGGTTAAACATTTTACACTTTGAAGTATTAAAATGCAACTTAGCAAGAGTTAATGAGATTAAACCAACAAAACCAAGACCCAAGATCAAACTGCCGAGGGACGAGAAGAACAAATCTGCAACAATAAAATGTTGACCTCTTCGAAACTGATGAATTACAAAGACTAAACATCAACACTGTAACTAATGTAGATAAATGTAGCATAGGAGGAACTGGGCTTTGAATAATTCCAACGCTTTGTTTAATCGACCTCGAAAAATATTTCCCCTTGAGAAAAAGAATTAGTGTCATTCAAAAAATAAAACTTACGATTCGTTTCTCCCAAAATTTGTACTTCGGGCTAGTTAACAACAACTCTTTAGTAACAGGTGAACAGTATAAGCAAACCTTCAAGCTGAAAGGAAGAAATTTAGAAAAGCTGTGTCAGTACAATCCACAGCGAGCCACTGGGTGACCAGAAAATACATTTCATTACTTATCAGCTATCTCAAGTCATTCAGACACTGAGCTGGCTGAACAACTGTTAGAGCAGTTCCCAACATGCCACCACCTGTGACTAGCTAGGTCCCATCAAGACCGCAAAGAGGGGGGTGCCTGGCTGGCTCAGTCGGTAGAGCGTGCGACTCTGGATCTTGGGGCTGTAAGTTAGAGCCCCACATTTGGTGTAGAGATTACTTAAAAATAAAAAATGTTTTTAAAGATTTATTTATTTACTTTGAGAGAGAAGAGGGGGAGAGCGTGTGAGCAAGGAGGAGCAGAGGGAGAGGCAGAGGATCCCAGGCAGACTCCCCACTGAGCACAGAGCCCACATGGGGCTCAATCCCACAACCCTGGGATCATGACCCTGGGATCATGACCTGAGCTGAAATCAAGAGCCAGTCGCTTAACAGACTACACCACCCAGGAGGCCCCCTTAAAAATAAAATCTTTAAAAAAAAAAAAAAGTGCAAAAGGACAAAGGGGAAGCAGATGAGAGAAAATACTGTGCCCTCTGACCTCCTCAAAAGGGTGCTCCCCATCACTCTTAAAGATACATGTTCGCACATGATCAGGTATGTCTGGAAAGATACCACCAAATGAAGCTATCTCTCAAGAACGAAAGAAGTGGGGAACAGAAGACTTCTGGGTTTTACTTCATATAAACCTCTTCTGTTTTTTAGTGAAAAAAAATCAATTTCATAATAAACTTTAAAAATTCAAAAGCAAAGCTTAGAGGTTAAGAATATAGTCTGTGGTGGACCATATTTTCTAAAGATGGCCACACTAATATATATCCCAACCACACACGCTCTGTTTACAAAACAGATATGGAAATCCCTCCATTGACAGAAGGGGTCTATTTTAACCTCCCCTTCAACCCATCTTTGTAACTGCCTTTGCCAACAGAACGTGGCGAAGGAAGGTCACAGGACTTTGGAGGCTATGTCTCCTGGGCAACATGGCTACCTGCTAGCCCTCCCTGGGGACAGACACTTTCTAAGCCTTGAGTCTCCATTTCAGAAGTTCAGCTACCTTGAAGTCACCATGCTGAAGAGTTTTGTAGCGACAGAGATGCCCAAAAGCCCCAGCTGCCTGATTCTTCTCAGCCTCGGTGTCAAACACTGAATGAATGGGCCTCCAGATAATGGCAGCCCCAGAGGACACCCAGCCAGGCAGAAACCAGCACACCCCCTCCCCCACTGTGCCCTGTCAGCGTTCCCGACCCACAGAAACGGAGAAAGTGAACACACGATTAGTGGATTTAAGTCACTAAGTTTGGGGGTGATTTGTTACGCAGTAACAGATAACTAATATACAGGCTCCAAAATCAGACAGACCTGGTTGAAATCCTGGTCCTGCCACTTACTGGCTGTGTGACCTTGGGCAACTAATTTAACCTCTCTGGTTCCTCAGTTTCCTCATCTGCAAAATAGAAATAATAACGGTATCTATTCAAAAACTTATCAAGAGATCTAATGAGGATGTTTGCTCCGAAAAGACAGGGATTTTCATCTGTGTTGTCACTATTATATCCTCACCGTCCAGGACAGTGCCTGACTCGTCACAGGCACTCAAAGAAACTGTGGAACTCATCAGTACATAGTGCCTGGCATGTACCCAAGGATTCAATGAATACCTGCTCCCATTTATCACGAACACAGACTAGTGACAGCACTTTGCAGAGAAGACTGACATCCACTGGGTCAGAAGTTAGAGAGTCAACAGGGCCCTTTCATACATAGCTTGAGATTTTGGAATGGACATTTAGGCAAAAGTGGGCTGTAGCAAAAGGATGCAATCGTTTGGCTTAAAGATCCAAAAACATACAATTGTCTTCACAACTACACACACACACACAGAAATGAAAATGAACACACTACCGCTACACTCAACAGCATGATGAGTCCTGTTACAATCAGAATGTTAAGTGAAAGAAAACAAATAGAAGGGTCTATTCGGTATGGTTCTACTTATACAAAGTTCACAACCAGCCAAAGCTAAACCATGACGACAAAAAGTCAGGATACAGGTTGCCTCTGGGAGACAAGCGCTGACTGGGAAGAAGGATGGGGATGGGGCTCTGTTCGGGGACACTGGTCCTATTCTATTTCTCTGTCTGGGTGGAAGCTTCATAGATGTGCTCGCCTGTAAAAGTTCATCTGACTGTGTCCCGTTACGATGTATGTACTTTCCCGTGTGTAAGTCATAGCTCAATTAAAATGTTTACTTAAAAAACACACACACACAAATAAGTAGCAAAATAAATTACCTGCACTCCAACCTTCTTTTCAAGGTAGGGGCTCTTAATCCTTTCATATGATCTAAAAACAAAAGAATCAAAAATCATAAGCACATCTTTTTTTAAAGATTTTATTTATATATTTGACAGAGACACAGCGAGAGAGGGAACAAGTGGGAGTGGGAGAGGGAGAAGCAGGCTTCCCGCTGAGCAAGGAGCTTGATGTGGGGCTCAATCCCAGGACCCTGGGATCATGACCCGAGCCGGAGGCAGACGCTTAACGACTGAGCCACCCAGGTGCCCCAGGACATTTTTTTTTTTTTTTGAGAGGATTCCTTAGGCCGAACAGTTAGTTGTCTGTTCTTTTCAAGCTTCCTTTTAAGAGAAAATATATGAGAGGTTCACTTTTCTTTAAAGATTTATTTATTTGAGAGAGAGAGCATGCACGCTCATGCGGGAGCAGGGGCGGGGGATCTTGAAGCCAACTCCCCACTGAGCAGGGAGTCCAACACAGGGCTGGATCCCATGACCCCGAGATCATGACCTAAGCCGAAATCAAGAGTTGGATGCTCAACCGAGCCCCCAGGCACCCCAAGAGGTTCACTTTTATAAAAGAACTGATTCCTGTGGGCTATTGGCTCTTTCTTCTACAGGTGACATGCATCTGAAAACAGGCCAGGAACCATGGAAAGCTGACCATCTCTGGTCATCATTTAAAAGGAAAACAATCCCCTCCATCTCAGGACAGTGTCTAAATAACTCTGAGTAGCCACAGAAGAATGAGCGACCAGATACTCATTTCAGAACTGCTTCCAGCACTTTCCTTATGTTCTTCTTTAATTTTAATCCAACCATCCCTCGTGCCCCCCTCTATGTGACCCATTCAGTTCCAGGCACTGGAACTCGTTCAGGCTTAGGCCAGCATAAGAAGAGTTTCATTCTCTTCTCAGCCTGCTCTGACTGCTGGGTTGAAGGTATTTCTATCCACACTGGCCCGCTTCTCAGCCCTGCAAATTAACAGATACAGAAACACGGCCTTTAAACATATGGTGCATTCTAATACATTCTGAATCTCCAGCATGGGAAGAACTAGATAGCAGTGACCACACCTTCTCAGTTTAGATGAATCAAACCAATCCTAATTATTCGAATTACCACCAACACACACACACACACACACACACCCGCACGCGCGGCCTCAACTTACCTGTGGTAATCCTTCCTTAACTTCAGAGAAAACAACGCAGTCACCACACCCCCTGCGGCGGACCTTGACCAGACATGTGCGTGCCCCCGCGGAGGGTGAATCTCCTCAGATCACTCCTGGTCCAGGCTTGTAGGGCCTATGGGGGCATCCCTGGGCAGGACTTTCGGTTGGGATTTCCAAAGAATTTGTGCCATGGCAAAAAGAGGCTACATCAGGACTCGGCTCCATGCTCCCAAACTAAATCAGCAGGCAGCACTCTGTGGCTGCTTTAATCAAGCCAGCCCAGGACTCCAGCCACCCCCAAGACTGCCAGTCAAGAGAACATGGGTCAGTTTACTTGGTGCTGTGAGGACTGCACCCAGAGTCTCCTTCCCAGGGCCTTTTTCCTTTCGCTGAATCAGATTAGGTCACTGTAAATTGTCCCCTAAAGGGGTCTCCTCCAACCCTGGGCCACTATCTCAGGCCACGGGTCTCCTCTTGTCCTCCAGGCCTCACTGATGCTTAGCAAAGCCTGCCCTGAGCATAGCCCTGGGTTCCAGATGGTCCATAAACAGGACTGAGTGGGCCGTGGGATGAGATGTTCTATCAAAGTGCGATGTAAATGCATTTATGTGATTTTTTTCCTACCAAAAGAGTCCAAAGATCTTGTCAGATATTCTGTTATCAGTTGGTTCAGACTGACATAAAATACCACAGACAAGGTGGCTTAAACCACAAAATTTCTTACAATTCTGGAGGCTAAATTCCAAGATCAAGGTGCCAGGGGTGGTTTCTGGTGAGACGTCTCCTCCTGGCTTGCAGATGGCCCTTCTTCAGTGTGTGTGTGTGGAGAGAGAAAAATCTCTATTCCTCTTTTTATAAGGCCATCAATCCTAACGAGTTAGGACCACGCCCTTATAAGCTCATTTAAATTTTGCCTCCTAAAAACCCAATCACCAAATACAGTCACATAGAGGGTTTGAGCTTCAACATATAAATGGGGGGGGGGGGCACAATTCAGTCCACAAGTCCACAGCACATCAAAGAAATATGTTTCTCACAGGTTAGAAACTACCAGTAAGCAGTGTGGGAAATTTCTGAAAGCAGAAGTTGAGTTCTTGCCCTTGATGAGTTTATATTCTGGTTGCATAAACAGACTTACATGTCATGAGAGAACAGGAACAGTTATTATAAACTGCTCAATAATAGGGAGTCAGTTTCTTGCTTAACTTACAAACTAATGATCATGATTTCAGATTCCTTTAGATGGATTCCTTCTCCAAACTCACTACTTGTAAACATAAAGGGCAAGCCCCTACGCCACACTTCCGATCATGGCTAGCACATTTTGAATTCTGAAACTCCAGTGAGGCTCAAGACAAAAGGTAAAACAGAGGTATCCTCGCCCAAGAGGAGATTCACAATGAAAAACATTCTGGAGACTAAGTAGAAAGACCCTCAAAGAGGCTCACAGTGCTATTCAGCAAATCGAGAGAGGAAGTCCAGATTTATCCCCATTGAGAGAAAATTCATAGGTCACAGCAAAAAAGCAGAGGCATTTCCCAAAAGCAGGAACTTCGGCGTACTAGATGTTACGCATGGCCAACGGTTGCAAAATGAGTGCTTCTCCAGCTCTGGAGACTGGCTAGAACGTTTTAGAGACACTCCAGCCTCACCTGGAGCCTCTAGCCTCCAGGCCTTATCAGGGCCTAAACCCTAACTGTGCGCAGCTGTGAAATCTTAGTATTCTGGTTGCCTCACAAACTAAACTTTTATACTGGTTATGGGCAGAACACCTAAAAGGAGGGGGAGCTTGCACTTCATAGAGCTTTCAGACAGGATGTCTGAGTGTGTGTGCATGCGCTTGCTTGATAATAAATCAAGCAAGCGGGAGGTGGGGTAGGGCGGAATTTCATCTGAAACTTGCCTTCTTTATAACATGGAAGCGAAGATGTGGAGGAAGAAATAAGTAATAATCCTCGCTGACCTCTGACTATTCGCAGCTAGGCGAGCTACCAAAAGAACCTAAGTTACGCCTGGTCAAACTGGCCCGGGTGGCTGCGCCAAGTTTCGGTTCCGTCCCGACGTACAGAAGAAATAAAGCCTCAGAGACGCTGAGGAGCCAGGCTGGGACAAGGTGCACCTGCTAGTCTCGGCCCCGGCCTCCCGAAGCCTGCACTCGGCCGCTCGAGCCCCCCGGGCGGCTTCCCTGCGGGGCCAGAACCCGCGCAGCCCGCGTCCCTGGGGCGGGCGGCGCGCCGCGTTCACTCACCCTTGTGGCAGTGTGACAGGAAGTAGGCGCGGGCTTTCAGGTTCTCCCTGTCGAAGCGGTCTATGGAGATGGTTGGGTACTCGGCCATCTGCCCCATGAAGGAACTCATAGCGCCGGCACAGCTCGGCGGACCGGCCCTCACGCCGCCTGCGGAAGCTGAGGTCTTCCGCCGGCGCGCCGCCACTTCCGGGAACCTCCCGCCCCCGCGCCATTGGCCCGCCGGATGCAGCCACGTCCAATCAGAGGAGCCCTGCGGCGGCGGGGCGGTGCCGAGGAGAGTCCCCGGAGAGTCCGCGGCCGGCGAACCGCGTGGTTAATTTGTCCGAACGGCGGGTTGCTGGGCGGGGGCAGCCGGCTAGGATCTAGGACGTGGCGCGACGAGGGTGCCTCCTGCCGGCAACCTTGACTCAACACGGGTGGCGTTCTGGTGCAGAGTGCCCGTTGTCTGTGCAGGAACGGTATCGCGAAGGGAAACTGAACACCCGTAGCAGGTGCTCCACCCAAGGATGCAAAGAAGGGAAGGGGGACGCAAAGCTTTGCTTTGAAATCAGACTGCGTTCCACCTCCTGCTTGTCTACTGAGAGCTTGAAAGCCCAGCTCAGTTTCCCTTCTTTCCTTTTCTTCCCACTTTCTACCTTAGGGAATAACCATAAGGATTGTATGAGAAAAAAACTGTATGTGACTCATGATAGATTCAATAACTGTTAGTTCCCGCTTCCATTTATTTATTTATTCATTTATTTATTTTAAAAGATTTTTATTTATTTATTTGACAGCGAGCACAAGCAGGGGGAACAACAGCAGGCAGAGGGAAAAAGCAGGCTCCCAGCCGGCTGAGCAAGAAGCCCACTGTGGGACTGGATCCCAGGACCCGGGGATCATGACCTGAGCTGAAGGGAGACGCTTAACAGACTGAGCCACCCAGGTGTCCCCTCACTGGAGGGTATTTATTGGACCCCTTCCTAGCAAGTCTCCTTAAACACCACAATATTAATAATCAGAAACGACTCAAACACTCTTGAGGTGTTGCTTTGTGCATACCATTATAATAAGCCTTGTAGTTATTACATAGATGACTAAGATGTGCCTTCAGGTAGGTTTTCAATCCATTTGGAGACAACACATTTGCAGAATATGGTAAACAAATGCCTCCACAAAGACACAAAGTAATGTGGGGGGAAAAATCCAAGAACAATGACTTTTAAGCAGTGGAATCAAGAATCAGAGTGCCACCCTCACAGAACATCAGCATTTTCCTGCAGCCACGGTACTCAGAATTCTATTCAAATACAGATTTCTCATAAGGTGAAGAAAAAGTAAGGGAGGAGGACGAGGGAGAGTGGGAGCGGTATAGACATCATAATCATTTGAGTAGAGCATTCTGCCAGTATGCTATTGCCAACAGCTTTGATTTCGTATAAGATGGTTTGTCTTAGAATAAAGGAGGGCTCAGCTGTCTATACCTAACAACAAATTCTGCAGTGAGACTGTGATCTGGAGAATCTGGTGTGTCTACCTCTGACAGGATCTGGAACTCCTGGCAAGGCAGGTCAAGATAATATTCATATGCTTATCTATCCACTTATTTATCCTCTCTTCTTTCCACAATGGATACAGTATGACAGAGTAAAGGGAAATAGGATAAGGGGGGAAAGATAGGTCAGAAAACAGTGAAGATGGGTAGGCACAGCCCACAGACATGCACACGCTGTTGAAAGACGTGAGCCAATTATTTGGCTCTTCTAGAGGAAGCCACAATCCCTTACTAGCCTTACGCATCCTCAAGACACAAATAGTACAGATTTTCAGGAGAAGTCAAACTTTCTGGATACTGAATCCCAAGAGAAATTCCTCCTGTGACCGCTAATAAAGAAAACGGAAATGTAGTCACCAACATCAGCTATGATCTGCTTCCTCATCCCGCACTCGGGAATCTTTCTGCAACTCTAAGCTCTTCAGACTTCTAAGTCCCTGATGTGTTCTGTCTCAAAGGCACTGAAAACTGCTACCAAGGGTATGTTAAATACCAAAAAATTCGTTATTGAGGTAGGTATAAGTCTGTTGGGAAATCACTACAGGATATATTTTTCTTCGCTTATAAACTGTTGTCAATCTAAATTAACTTATGTTATAAATTTACTATATTCTATGCTATTCCTTCAGAATAACGGACATAAAATGTCATATGAGGAAGTATACAAGGAGATAACATGTTTTTTAAAAAGTGTATTGTGTGCTAGAACTGCTGTAACAAGCACCACAGACTGGGAGACTTACACAACAGAAATTTAATTGTCTCGGAGTTCTGGAAGCTGGAAGTCTGAGATCATATTGTATGATTCCACTTATATAAAATTATGGAAAGTGTGAACTGATCCAAAGTCAGAGAAAGCAAGTCAGTAGTTGGTTGGGGGCACAGGAAACAAGTTCATTAACTTGATTGTGGTGATGATTTCATAGGTGTATGCATTATGTCAAAACTTATCAAATTATAGGCTGTTGGGGCGCCTGGGTGGCTCAGCCATTAACTTTCTGCTCTTGGCTCAGGTCATGATCCCAGGGTTCTGGGATCGAGCCCCACATCGGGCTCCCTGCTCGGCGGGAAGCCTGCTTCTCCCTCTCACACTCTCCCTGCTTGTGTTCCTTCTCTCGCTCTCTCTCTGTCAAATAAATAAATAAAATCTTCAAAAAAAATTATAGGCTGTTAAGTATGTGCTAGTTATTGCATTTCAATTATTGCTCAATGGATTTGTTTTCAAAATGTTTGGAGAGGGTATGGGAGAATGTGGACAAAGTGAACAAGATTGGCAAGGATATCCCTTCTCTACAGGAGTGAAGAAGACACTGCATGGCTAACTCACATAACAGAAGCTGGCTTTGAAAAATCAAAATGTATGTTTATTGTGCATTAGTTTCATATACATCTCCATCACCAATATCTCTTCTTCACACCTCCTACCCTCAACCCTCTGATGGATTAAAGTGTTATTATTCAACTAAGAAAAACTAAAGTCTACCCAAAGTCCCAGAAAATGGTAACTGTTCAATATATATTAGCTTTTATTATTATTTACTGGGCATCCACTAAGTGCCAGACACTGTGCTTGAACCCGGATGTATATAAAGGAATCAGCCTTGGAACAAGACCTATAGTCTGACAGAAGTAGAAACTCGTGGAAATAAATAAATGCAAGACGTTTTACAGTGCTTTATTGGAAGCCTGCTCAGAACACAGTGGAGACCAAGCAGAAGAGCTCAAGTCTGCAAGGAGAAAGAAAACTTAGCAGAGAAGGTAAACTCGAGTTCAGCTTCCAGGCCCAGGAACAGCTTAAGTCCCAGGAATGAGCGTTTATTCAGTCTGCACACTGCAAATAGTTCCTTTTAACCAAAGCACTGCAATCAAAAGGAATGAAATAATAGGGACTTACCAGGGGAAGTCAAGGCTAAACCAGCTAAAGGACTAGACACCAAGCCAAATAGTTCAAACTTTAACTTGAGTGACAGCAAGAAGCCTGGGTGGTTTGAAACAAAAGAGTCACAAGTGAGATCAGAACAGTTTCTCAACGTGTGGGCCCTGGAAGAGCATCACTAACAGTATTTGGGAACCTGTCAGAAATGCAAAATCTCTCCCGCAACCCAGACCTACTAAATCAGAACTCTCCAGCAATCTGTTTTAACACACTCTCCAGGGGACTCTAATTGATGCTTAAGTTTGCAAGCCCCTGGATTTAAGTTTGAAAGAGCACTTAGGCAGTTCTGAGGCAGGACGTCTGGATAGAAAGCTGCCACAATATTCCAAAAAATGTGATGGTGTGGATTCATTTATTCACTCAACAAATAGTCCCTGACCATCTACTATGTGCCGCACACTGTTCTAGACATTAAAGATACAGCAGCGAGCAAAGCAGAGAAAAACATGTGGCAATGGAATGTACATTCTAGTGGAAGTCATGTCTATCATTTATATAGTTCTAGGTGCTCTCCTATATGGTTTATATTTGTTATTTCATCCTCACAACTACCCCATCAGATAGGTACACTTTTTGTCTTTACAGTTAAGAAAAGTGAGGTTCAGTAACTTGCATGAAGTCATGTGACAACTTAGTAGAAACCAGATCCAAATCCAAGGTCATGCTTTAGACGCGATGCTATACCGCTTCCTAGTGGCCATGGTGGCGAAAGATATTAATTCGAAATACATTGCTTTGGCACCTACTGTGCGCTAGGTACTGTTCTAGAAATTTGGTCAACAAAACCTGTCTTTATGGAAATTATGTTCTTGCAGAAGAGAAACAATAAAATTAAGAAAGAAGCTATTTAAGTAGTATAATAGATGATGATAAGTGCTGTGGACAGAAGAAACACTAGAACATAGTAAGGGGGATAGAGAGCATGATGCAGTAGCCACAACAAAGCCCTCAATGTGGAAGCTGGGCCAGGAACAGCCAGGAGATCAGTGTGGCTGGAGCAGAGTGATCCAGGGCACCAGAGCAAGGGAAGAAGAATTGTATGCAACCCTTGTAGGGTTTTGTTGGTTTTTACTCTGTAAGATGGGAGCCATTGCAAGACTGTGAGCAGAGAAATGATACAGTCCAAGTTATGTTTTAAACGGATTGCACAGATTGTTGTGTTGAGAATAGACTAGCGGGGAACCAGAGATACCTGTTGGGGATTATTGCAATAACCAGAGTGGGGTAAAATGATGGTGGCTTGACCTCGCTGGGAACAGAAAAGCCAACAGTGACGGATAAGGAGGGCAAGACAAAGAGTGGACTCTAGGAGCCATTTACTGACGGGGGAAGATTGTGGAAGGAGCACGCTGGGGAGGGGACGTTTGGAAGGGGGTTGTTAGGACAACTAGGTGGATGTTGAATATAGGTTGCATATACAAGTCTGGAATTCAGAGAGAGATCTGAGCTGAGGAAATAAATTTGGGCGTTATAAGTAAATCGATAAAGGTAAGGATAGAGAAACGTCATTTAAGTTATGGAGGTTGTTTATTGTAAGTTCACTAATTGTCAGGCACTAAGCTCTAACCTGTGAATTGACTGGTTCATTTAATTTCAACAAAATGAGAAATGGGGTGGGACAGATAGGAGGTACCTTCTCCCAGGAACCAAAATCGCCAACGGAATTCTGTCTGCTACTGAAGAAGCAAATTACACATTCTGCCCGATTCCTCTGCCAAATAATCAGCCCCCGCGAGCTTCCCATCCTGGCTTCAGCTTCGACGCTCCAAACTGGCCAGGTCGCCCAGCCCAGCCCTCGCACCTGCGCACAAGGGCCCGCTCGCAGGGGGCGGGGCCGGAGCTGGGCGCTCCGCCGCGCCACGCGTTGCTAGGAGACGCGAGGGTCGCCGAGGCGCGACAGTTGGCCTCTCGCTGCCCAGCCCACGGATTCCTGAGTGGAGAACTCGAGCACTGCCGCGCTCTCCTGGGAGCTCCCGGGCGGGGTGCCTCGGCCTCTCCAGATCGGCCAGCGAGGGTAACCACGGAGAGCTGGACCCAGGGGCGGGGGGGGGGGGAGGGGCGGGGGGTGGACTCGTCCCGAGGAACCTGAACAGTCCGCCAGCTCCGCTGAGCCTGCCCGGGCCCCGCCCCGGAAGCCTCGGCTCCGCCCCTTCCGCTCCGGCACGCCTTTGTGATTTCTGAGGTTTGATTTTCTTGCTTATTTTCCGGGTTAGCTACGGTCTTTATTTGCTACCCCCTGAGTTTCAGAATCTGATTTTCCAGTAGCTTCCAGGCCAAGCCGCGCCCCCTGCGGCTTGATGTATTCTGGGGTCTCCTTTCAGAGTTCTCCTGTGGACCAGTCATTTGACCCCCAGTTTTCAAAACTCTTTCTCCGGCTCAGCCTTCTGTGGCAGATTCACATACAGAATTGGTGATTTCTGTCAGAAGAAAGGCTTGAGGGACTGGAGAAGGCATGGAGTGGCTTTATGCTGCACAGATGCAGATTAGCATACCTAGACCATGGACTACAAAGGCATATTTGGGAAACCAGTTTTGTTTTTCAACTGACCCCCCAAAAACTTTGGGAAGGGAAGTGTGCGGACAAAAGAGACCTTATGATGAAACCTTTTCGCTGTTCGGGAAACAAGCCCAGGGATGTTAGCTGATTGGCTCCTTTGCCATATCCTGATGCGTCTAGGAACAGAATAAAATAGGTACAGAAATGGAAGGAATACTAATGCTCTTGGGGTTTTAATACAACTAAAGGTAAAAAGCACTTTTCAGAGTGAACAAAAAAGTGAAAAGGACTTTTGCATAGAAGGGAGTTTGAGATGACTGGTACATCAAAGGCTTCTACTGTCAGATTAAAACCTTAGATTGTCAAGGGTTTGATATTGCTGGGTTTAGAATACCTATATAAACCTAATACTGTTTAATAAAATTAGATTTTCACAAAACTAGAAAGTCAGGCCATTGCCATTTCCTGTTTCTGCAGCTACAACTTAGTATTATAAAAATCAGATGTGTTTTATAGTAATTATTTTTTGCCACAACTCTCAGCAAAGTAAACCACTAAATTTCAAAGTGCTGAATGTTACTAGTGGGATTAATATTGCCCCTGAATTTCCCAGGATTACTGAAATATTTCATCGAAAAGTTATTAAGTTGATCTTTCCCAATTTTAGTTTCATTCTGTTTTTAATAAGTAGAAAGTAAGTTAAAAGAGAGACAAGGGCGCCTGGGTGGCTCAGTTGGTTAAGCAACTGCCTTCGGCTCAGGTCATGATCCTGAGTCCCGGGATCGAGTCCCGCATCGGGCTCCCTGCTCAGCGAGGAGCCTGCTTCTCCCTCTGACCCTCCCCCCTCTTATGTACTCTCTCTCATTCTCGCTCTCTCAAACAAATAAATAAATCTTTAAAAAAAAAAAAAAGAGAGAGAGACAAAAAAGTTGGAGGGTGGGATTTGCACCACTGCTATATAGTATAGTTATAGTAACCCCAGGGCTTCCTATTATGATGAAAATGCATTTAAGTTCCCTTTAGCTATTGTGGGAAAACAAAGTTTTGAAATGCGTAGTATGTCTAGAGGATACATATTTCTACTGAGAAAAAAATGGGTTTTTTTCTCCAGTAGTTCAGCTCTTCTATTGAACAGTTCTTCTGTTGAAAGCATTTTTAAAAAATTTTTTAAAGATTTTATTTATTTGAGAGAGAGAGAGAGAGCACGAGGCAGGGAGGGGCAAAGGGAGAAGCAGCCTCCCCACTGAGCAGGGAGCCCGACACAGGACTCAATCCCAGGACCCATGAGATCATGACCTGAGCTGAAGGCAGATGCTTAACCAACTGAGCCTCCTAGGCGCCCTTGTTGAAAGCATTTTTATATTTATAGTTGACATGATTGTTTTGTTTGAAAGTGGCAAAAGATTACATAGACGACATTCAGGAAAATACTTTTTGAATGAATATGAGTATATAAAAGTATTTTGTTATGTATCAAAAAGCCAAGCCTGAAGCAAAAATGGCTTGGGTAAAACAAAAAGTATGATTGTGCCACAACTTTTAGAAAATGTGCTTCATCTATAAAGGCAATATAATACAGCCAAAATTCATATAACAAGCATAACTAATTCTGAAAGTCTTTTTATACAGCAAGTTTGCACCTTTTTTCCTCTCATGTTTCTTTGTGACATTTTTCTATGAAAAAATAGGTTATATATAGTTGTGTATGTTACTGGATTGTCAGGCTGTACCACACATGTCCAGCTCACTGTTGGTCATATCTAGTGTGCAGCAACAAAGCAGTGAGCCTCCCATTGAAATGAATGGAAATGAAATAGAAACCAAAAGAATAGTAGGATAAATCAACAAAACTAGGAGCTAGTTCTTTGAAAGAATTGATAAGATCGATAAACCCCTGGCCAGACTTATCAAAAAGAAGAGAAAGGACCCAAATAAATGAAATCATCAGTGAAAGAGGAGAGCTCACAACCAACACCAAAGAAATACAAACAGTTATAAGAACATATTATTAGCAACTATATGCCAACAAATTAGGCAATCTGGAAGAAATGGATGCATTCTTAGAGATGTATAAACTACCAAAACTGAACCAAGAAGAAATAAAAAATCTGAACAGACCCATAACCAGCAAGGAAATTGAATTAGTAATCAAAAGTCTCCCAACAAACAAGAGTCCAAGGCTGGATGGCTTCCCAGGGGAATTCTACCAACCATTTAAAGAATTAATACCTATTCTTCTGAAGCTGTTTCAAAAAATAGAAATGGAAGGAAAACTTCCAAACTCTTTCTATGAGGCCAGCATTACCTTGATCCTAAAACCAAAGACCCCACCAAAAAGAATTAAAGACAATATCCCTGATGAATGTGGATGCCAAAATTCTCACCAAGATACTAGCCAATAGGATCCAACAGCACATTAAAAGGATTATTCACCATGACCAAGTGGGATTTATTCCTGGGCTGTAAGGGTGATTCAACATCCACAAATCAATCAATATGATACGCTACATCAATAAAAGAAAGGACAAGAACCATATGACCCTCTCAGTAGATGCAGAAAAAGCATTTGACAAACTACATTATCCTTTCTTGATTAAAACTCTTCACAGTGTAGGAATACAGGGAACATACCTCAATATCATAAGAGTCATACTCAAAAAGCCCACAGGGAATATCATTCTCAAAAACAGAGCTTTTCCTCTAAGGTCAAGAACACAACAGGGATGTCCACTCTCACCACTGTTGTTCAACATAGTACTGCAAGCCCTAGCCTCAGCCATCAGACAACCAAAAGAAATAAAAGGCATCTGAATTGGCAAAGAAGTCAAACTCTCATTCTTTACAGATATTATACTCTATGTTGAAAACCCAAAAGAATCCACCCCAAATTGCTAGAACTCATACAGGAATTCAGCACTGTTGCAGGATATAAAATCAATGCACAGAAATCAGTTGCATTTCTATACACTAAGGAGACAGAAGAAAGAGAAATTAAGGAGTCAATCCCATTTATAATTGCACCCAAAATCATAAGACACCTAAGAATAAACCTAACCAAAGAGGCAAAGGATCTGTTCTCAGAAAACTATAAAATACTCATGAAAGAAATTGAGGAAGACACAAAGAAATGGAAAAATGTTCCAAGCTCATGGATTGGAAAAAAAATTTTGTTAAAATGTTTATGCTACCTAGAGCAATCTACACATTCAATGATCTCGCTATCAAAATACCATCAACTTTTTTCACAGAGCTGGAACAAATAATCCTAAAATTTGTATGGAACCAGAAAAGACCCTGAATAGCCAAAGGAATATTGAAAAAGAAAACCAAAGTTGATGGCATCACAATTCCAGACTTCCAGCTCTATTACAAAGCTGTAATGATCAAGACAGTATGGTACTGGCACAAAAACAGACACATAGATCAATGGAACAGAATAGAGAGCCCAGAAATGGACCCTAACTCTATGGTCAGCTAATCTTCGACAAAGCAGGAAAGACTAATGGAAAAAAGACAGTCTCTTCAACAAATGGTGTTGGGAAAATTGGACAGTCACATGCAGGGGAGTGAAACTGGACCATTTTCTTACACCACACACAAAAATAGACTCAAAATGGTTGAAAGAGCTAAATGTGAGACAGGAATCCATCAAAATCCTAAAGAGAACACAGGCAGCAACTTCTTCAACCTAGGCCACAGCAACTTCTTGCTAGACACATCTCAAAAGGCAATGGAAACAAAGGCAAAAATGAACTATTGGGACTTCATCAAGATAAAAAGTTTTGGGCGCGCCTGGGTGGCTCAGTCCTTAAGCGTCTGCCTTCGGCTCGGGTCATGATCCCAGGGTCCTGGGATTGAGCCCCGCATCGGGCTCCCCACTCAGCGGTAAACCTGCTTCTCCCTCTCCCATTCCCCCTGCTTGTGTTCCCTCTCTCACTGTGTCTCTCTCTCTCAAATAAATAAAATAAAATCTTTAAAAAAAAAAAGTTGAAAATAGACCTACCCTATGACCCAGCAATTGCACTACTAGGGATTTACCCCAAAGATACAAATATAGTGACCCGAAGGGGCACCTGCACCCCAATGTTTAGAGCAGCAATGTCTACAACAGCCAAACTATGGAAAGAACCCACATGTTCATCAACAGCTGAACAGATAAAGAAAATGTGTTATATATATACAATGGAATATTACTCAGCCAAAAGAAATCTTGCCATTTGCAATGACATGGATGGAACTAGAGGGTATTATGCTAAGCGAAATAAGTCAATCAGAGAAAGACAATTATCATATGATTTCATCATATGTGAGATTTATGAAACAAAACAAAGGATCATAGGGGAAGGGAGTGAAAAACAAAACAAGATGAAATCAGAGAGGGAGACAAATTACAAGAAACTCTTAATCATTGGAAACAAACTGAGGGGTGTTGGGAGGGAGTGTGTGGGAATTGGGTAGCTGGGTGACAGACATTAAGGAGGGTACATGATGTAATGAGCACTGAGTGTTATATAAGACTGATGAATCACCGAACTCTACCTCTGAAACTAATTATACACTATATGTTAATTCATTGTATTTAAAACTAAAAAAAAGAAACCATAAATAAATAAATAAATATTTTAAAAATAACAAAAAATAAAAATAAATAAAATGAATGGAAATGAAGGGCAAGGGTTCCACTGAAATATGGCTCACTTATTGTTTTGTCGGGTAATCCAAATTTTACATAAATTCACAATAACATAACAACATATTGCCTTAAAATACAACATGAGCCTAAACCTAAATTAATAAATAAGGGTCAAAAGTTTTTAAAAAGTCAAATATTAACAATACCGTAATTTTCTTTGGTCTAGTCAATATACATATTGGTATGCACGATGAAAAAAAATGCAAACAATATTAATGATATATCCATTGGGTAGTTGCTACTTTCATCAGAGTGAACTGTGTAACTCAAATGGCTTCATTTTAATTTATTTAAATCAGGAGCTAAACCCAAACAACTGTGAGAATTTTGGTTTCAGGACGGAATGTAAATACCACAACCTTTAGAATGTTAAGTAAGAATGTGACAAAAATATACAGGAGGTAGGGGGGAGCACAGGACCAATTCCCTTATTTTTCATAAAAGAGCCAATTGGTACTTGTGCATGACTTATAACATAAAATTCAAACAAATGATTCTTAGCCTCCTAACAGTCTCCATTAATCTATTTTTATTAACTATAAGGGAAATTTTAGGCCACGTCTTTCACATTGAAGAAATATTTATCTGAAATTTAGCAATTCCATCAATTTTATTTCCATTTCCTACTTCCCACCCTGTTAAATCCAGGCTGAGATAAATTTGTTATACTTGTGAAAGCATTTATTATAAGATTCCTTTTTTTATATTATGTTATGTTAATAACCATACATTACATCATTAGTTTTTGATGTAGTGTTCCATGATTCATTGTTTGTGTATAACACCCAGTGCTCCATGCAGAAGTGCCCTCTTTAATACCCATCACCAGGCTAACCCATCCTCCCACCCCCTTCCCCTCTAGAACCTTCAGTTTGTTTTTCAGAGTCCATAGTATAAGATTCCTTTTTATAAAACTTTTAAAGTCTGTCCTTCTAACTCATCTTATGTTTAGGATGATATTCACCTGATGTTAAGGATTGATACTTCTAATTGGTGTGATTATTTTGACTTTTCTTTTTTTGTACTTTAATGTATTTCTTGACCTTTTCAACACACATTAATTCCCCCTTATCCATGGGGGATACATTCCAAGACTCCCCCCTCCCCCCCACTGGATGCCTCAAACCACGGATAGTACCAAACCCTATATATTCTGTTTTTTCCTATATACATGTCTATGATAAAGTTTAAAACAACAATAATAAAATAGAACAATTGTAACAATATATTTTGAAAAGTTATGTGAATGTGGCCTGTCCAAATATATTTTCCTGCACTCACTATTTTTGTGATAATGTAAGATAAAATGCCTGTATGATGAGATGAAGTGAGGTGAATGACATAGGCATTGGGATGTAGCGTTAGGCTACCATTGACCTTCTGACAGTAGGTCAGAATGAGGGTCATCTGCTTCCAGACTGCCGTCAAGTTAGAAAGTGAAACTGCAGGTGAGGGGGTAGTACTGTAATGAGTATTTGTCATTGTAATTGAAGAAAATTTAAAAACAAGAATTCATTTATAAGACCTACTCATGAAGTCCGTATTTAATGTATTTCAGCCAATAGAAACGTATTTTAATAGAAGAATGGATTCAAGGGGGCGCCTGGGTGGCACAGTCATTAAGCATCTGCCTTCAGCTCGGGTCATGATCCCAGTGTCCTGGGATCGAGCCCCGCATCGGGCTCCCTGCTCCGTGGGAAGCCTGCTTCTCCCTCTCCCTCTGTCCCTGCTTGTGTTCCCTCTCTCGCTGTGTTTCTCTGTCAAATAAATAAATAAAAAATCTTAAAAAAAAAAGAAAGAAAAGAAGAATGGATTCAAGGAATCATGGTGAAAATTCTGGGCACTTTATTTCAGTTAACTGATACATATTTTGTTAATAAAATAAGATGACTCTGAGAAAACAACTGTAAGATAGGTCTTTGAAAAACTGACTCTAGAAGTTTGGTGAATAGACAATTACGTGTACTTCAGTTGAATATTTGAACTTCAAAAGCTACTGGTGACTGCTTACATTGTTTTGAAATCAATGATCTCAGTATCATACAGTCTTACAGCTTTCATGGACTTTGTGTTCGTCTGTCTTTTCACATCGGGCTGTCACAGGAGCAGGGTCCCAGTGACCTCCTGAGTGAATGAACTGCAATGATTGGATGCCTCCAAGTAGTTAAGATATGGAAAGAGAGGAAACATGGCTCCTCAGCAAGAGGAATAAGAAGACAGTGAGAAGACTGATCTTACATTCCCTTTTTAGGAAAAAAAAAGTGGGGGATGCAGTTTTTAATATAATCAAATGTAATGGTGGTGAGATATTTTGACAATCTACTGAGTAGTTAAAAATGAGTGTGACTTCAGAAAAGTGTATGCTATTGCCCAGGACACCAGAATTAGGACATCACTCTCTGAATACAATTTTATTTGATGAAGAAATAAACAGTTCCCTATGTATCTTTCAGGGTTTATTTCATTTTATTTCCAAAGTAGAGCATGAATCCTTCTCAATCTTGAAATTGAATGTTTAAAATTTAATATACATAACAGGATTCTCAACTCTCTAAGTTTTTTTTTTTTAAATTCCACTTGTGTTCATTTTTAAAGGGACTTTCAAAATTGTCACTATTATGCTATCTATTAATGTTGTTTTAACATCTTTCAGAAATAATTGGCAATAAGACCTCTGTAGCCATGGCTAGTTCTGACATGAAACCAAAATCAATAAGTCGTGCCAAAAAATGGTCAGAAGAGATAGAAAATCTGTACAGATTTCAGCAAGCAGGATATCGGGATGAAATTGAATATAAACAAGTGAAACAAGTTTCTATGGTAAGATGTCTCTACAGATCTGAACTCAAAATATTCAGTGAAAAGTATCAAAATCAAACAAAGAACCAGAGAATAACTAAATGGAAACTCTACTCCATTTCTCTTATTTTATTGATGAGGAGACTGAGGCCCAGAGGAGTGGTTTTCAGGTAGACTGGAGGGAGAGGTGGAAAGATTAAGAACTTTCTAGCTTTTATTGAACAACCATGCTCTGCCAGATAAAGCTTTGATGATAACCACAAAAGCAGAGTCTTTTTCCCTTACCCAGGTAATTCTATTGCCAGATATTCAGTTTATTGTGTAACTATTACTTCTTTCCAGTTTCTTTTTTTATCCCGAATTATATAGGGGTTAGATTCTGTTTATTATGGAGATTATAAGTGACAGAAAACTATTAGAGAGCAACTCCTGACTGTGCATTACACTCCCATGCCCAATAATGTGATTGAGATAAAATCTGATTTAAGAGAACACAAAGAACCTCCTTGAAGGGGAAGTCCCACAAAGTGAGAGGAGTGTGTGTGTGTGATGTAGGGAAAAACAAGCCTATTCACTGTGTGACTTGGCAATTTTGAAGAGGTCTTGCATTTCATTTCAGTATAACTAATTGGATATAAACTGTTGGGAAGGAGAAAATTTCCCCTTCTTCTTTTGGCTGGTCTAATAATTAATTGACCCATGACAGATTAACAGGAGAAAAGACAAATTTCATCTAATCTCATATATACAGGAGCCCCAAAGATATAAGACCCAAGAAGTGACCAAAGCAGACCATTTATATACCTTTTAGACAAAGAAATGATAAATGTATGAAGAACTGACAAGACAAAGTAACTTGGGCTTGAGTACTAATTAGTGGGGAAATGAAGCAGAATTTATTTACACAGCCCTCTTGGCTCTGAATGCTCTGTCTGTGGTGATAAGGATGTCTGTTTACCTCCAGGTGCAGGGAGGGTGCCTTTCACGTGTGAGATTTATTTCCTGCTTTCAGAGGTACAGAGAGGAGGGTCAGTGTCCTTCATGCACCGGTTTCTCAAGTAACTTTAACTTGAAACCATCAGTATGCCAAAGTGGCGTATTCTGGGGCAGCATGCCCTCAACCCTGTCACTACCATGTGTAAATTTCTGTGCCAAGTGCTTTAGGAGATAAAAATATGAGTACCTGACCTCAAGAAACTGATTGGGCCAGTAGGAAGAGAACCAGATTTGGAACCTATCCAGGGTCCGCATCCTGGATCCTCTTTCTCATTAGCTGAGCAATCCTGAACAATGTTCTTAACTTGGCTGAGCTCAACAGTTGAATTGTGATGGCAGTGTCTGCTTTAGAAAATAGTTACAGGAATTAAATGAAATCATGTGTTTGAAGTGCCTGACATTGTAGTGCTTAATAATTTGTTGAGTGAATGAAAGATAAGTGTTAATGATTGACAGCTTTTATTATTCTTATTATCTTGGAGTAGAAGATTAATAATGACATGAACAGTAAAAATTTACGCAAGTCAAAATCTGTGTGCCTTTAAAAAAGATGCAGGAATTTAGAGGAAGACAAAATCTCTTCCTTTGGGGGACAATCCCCCAAAAGGGCTTCATGCCCCCAGAGACATTTGCAGAGGGCCTTGAAGATTGGCCAGGATGGTAACTGAATGCTTGCCTTGATTGGTATGTCTCTACCAGTGTACAGAGATGGGAAGGGTTTGAGCAAACTTCTCTTTCCTCACCTGAAGCATATGTCCTTTTGGGACACATAAACTATTAGAGCTTACTGACCTCCCCAGCTGCTCTTAAGGACCATACCACTCCACTCTGTTCTACTCAAAGGAGTGAAGCTTTCTTCCATCGACTGGGAGTCCTCAAGTGAAAGGCCAAGAAGAAAAAATTATAAAATACAAGGGATATTTAAAATGACTAAGGGTTGATGAGCACAGAACCAATACAGCTGCTTGGAGGCTCATCCCATATACAGAGGCTATTTCTTCACTGGTTGAGATGCTTTTTAGGACCCTGGTAAATGAAAGAGAGCCTGATCCTGGC
Organism: Leptonychotes weddellii; assembly: GCF_054177405.1. Lineage (NCBI taxonomy): Eukaryota > Metazoa > Chordata > Mammalia > Carnivora > Phocidae > Leptonychotes > Leptonychotes weddellii. The sequence goes on from NC_138373.1 coordinate 48,365,576, forward strand.
CCCAAGAGGAAGAGAGTTATAATGGTGTCTTGAGAACACCCTCCTTTCTCTGCTGGGGGCAATGGAAGCTATGAAAAGCAAGCTTGACCTAAGTGATAGGAAGCATTGATTTTTTTCCTATACTGTAAATGTCACAGAGCCTGCCAAGGTTCATCTGATATGCTGCTACCTATTTTCATTAGTTCTTAAATAAAGGAGACAACACAAGAAAAAGAAAATGTGCTGTTAGAAAACAAAGGCCATGCATTCCTTTGTATTCATGATGTATTTCTAACCCAGTGGAAAGTTATGATTTATGGATGGGGCATATGAGAAGTGACAAGCTGCCTGGAGAGATGGTGGTGAAGAGCGTTCAATTATCTAGACCATGACACCTGAGTGATCAGGTTTTGACAATGATAGAGTAGATCTTAAAGAATCCAGAAGAAATATACCAAACAACAAGAGAAATGTATTGATCTGATCATGATCAAGAAAGTAGAACATGAATTTGGAGAGGAAGGGGAGAAAAATGTCCAAACTAGGTCAAGCCAAATGATAAAGTAAGCAAACCAATATGACATATGAGAAAGATGGGGAGAAGGTAAGAAAAGATAGTGGAGGATTAAATTCATGACCTCAAATTTCTATTAAAAATTAGGTTTCAAGGGGCATCTGGCTGGCTCAGTTGGTGGATCATGAGACTCTTGATCTCAGGATTATAAGGACCAGCTCCACACTTGGTGTAGAGATTTCTTAAAAAAATAAAATCTTTTAAAAATTTGGTTTTCAAGCTGAACTTGTGATATGGATTGAGGAATGCATATGCACCTTTAGGTATCTTGAGTCTAGCTGGTCCCATTTGTCACTGGTGTGACATCAATGCTCAGCACCCAAGTGCTTTCAGAGTGGGGCCTGAGCCTAATTTCCTCCTCAGGCATTACTTTTAGAAATTAGGAAGTAATAATGTTTGAAATAATTTGTAAACATAAGAAAAAGTTTTGAGTGTTTTGAATGTTTCCCCTATCTTGGCCACTGAGTAGAAATTTAAATCTAGAGATTGGGATCTAGAGACAAGCACCAAGTTAGCTATTTTGCAGTATAAGGATATAACTTAGGATGTGTTTGAGGTATGTATAATACTCTCTTGAGAGCTCAAGTATTTTTAGATTTAATTTTATGCTTTAATTTTTGGATGTGAGATAAACTGTTAACTATTTGTTAGTAAATTATTATATAAAAATAAAACCAGCATCATAGTATTTGTATTCTGGTTTCTGATGTGCAGGTAGATCGTTGGCCAGAGACGGGATACATGAAGAAACTCCAGAGAAGGGACAATACTTTCTATTACTACAACAAACAGAGGGAGTGTGATGACAAGGAAGTCCACAAAGTAAAAATTTATGCTTACTAGTCTTTGTTCTTTGTGTTGTCATTACTTAAGACTTCATTGCTTCATTCTACATCATGTAAATGTCATTTTACAAAATAATTCAAAATGCAGACTTCAGCTGAATACTGTGAAACACAAAAGCCATGAAACCATGAAACCATCCTGTTCTGTTCTAAAATATAATTGCAGAAGCATTAAAGGTGTATCCATCTTGGTCCTGTTCTTCTGATTATTTTAACTGAGATAGACTAACCATGATGCAGCCCCATCTGCGTCCAAAGAGACAGCGCCATCTGAAACCATTCCAGTGGTGAGGCTAGTTATGTATAGGTTAGTGTTCCATACTCCCTACCCCCACCCCCAGCCTTTACCACTTTCCAAGACCACCATTTTGAACTGTCAGATCTGCCTCTTGTGGCCCGAGGGCTTTCTCTTGTCCCTGGAGTCCTTTGCCTCTTGCTGAGTAGATTGGAAATGCCAAGGGCTTCTGGCCCCTGGGAGCAGCCCTCAACCAGTGACTGATGGGGAGGAGGTGTTCAAAAGCTCCAGCCACCTGGTACCTCAGAGGATCCATCAGAGGTGTGTGCTTTACACTGGCGCCCAGTTTCCCAGCAGGATGAAGCTTCAGTCACCGGCAGAGGGTGTCTGGCTGGATCACAGAGTCTATTGGCTGTCTCCCTCCATTGCCACTCCCCCCACTCCCTGCCAGGCATTCCCTTCCTCCTGAATCAGCTCCTTGTACGTGGAGCCTTGTCCCAGGATTGGCTTCTGGGTTCCCAATCTAAACAATTCCTGTTCCAGTCCTGCTTGGAATCACTGCAGAAACAGCCTGAGTGCTAATGAGCAAGGCAATAATTAACCTGTAAGACATAGGAAGTCCCCAAAATTCGTGAGTCTTGAGTGCTTTGAGGTTAAATAGATGAAAGACACCCTTTCTATTTTAACTACGTTTTCACTAGATTTTTTGTCACCATTTGTAAACCCTGACCTTTAAATAGATTTTTGGATACGGGGATCATAACCATCAATTCATCCAGCTTCAGCTCCCGTTTTCCAGTGCCCCGTGAAGCTCCATTAGTTTTCCTAAATCAATGTTGTGCTTCTTCAGCATTTTTTCTTTTTGAGCAAAAACATCACAGGAAGGATAGATTGGCAAACTTCTTTTATGCCTTTCCCAGCATTGCTTGAGATCATCTCACTGCTTTGAACCCATTTATTTGTACCCCTCTGCTCATGCTTTTTATCATCCTCTTTCAGATTTGGCAAACCCCTCAGTACTGATCATAAGGGATCTTCTGAATCTGATAATGCTTTTTTTTTTTAACCTACTGTGATAGAAGACATCCCCTGACAACTGCATTGCCTCCAAATACACCCTTATCCCTGAAACCTGTGCATATGGTACCTTGCACAGCAAAAGACAGTTTGCAGATGTGATTAAGTTAAAGATCTTGAGATGGGAAATTATCCTAGAATATCTGGGTTGGCCCAATGTATCACTTGGGCCCTTAGGGCAGCAGGCTGGTCAGAGTTAGAGAAAGAGGTGTGACAATGGAAGCAGAGGTCTGAGGGATGCAAGGAAGGAACCAAAGTCCAATGAATGCAGAAAGCCTCTAGAAACTGGAAAAAGCCAGTAAATGGCTAGTCTCCAGAAAAAACACAATCTCGCCAACACCTTCGTTTTACCAAATAAGACTTATTTCAGACTTCTGGCCTCCAAAACTATAAGAAAATAAACTAGTATTGTTTTACACCACTTCGTTTGTGGTAATTTTTATAGCAGCAAGAGGAAACATACCCCTACATAGAATGGTTGAAGGAAATACCCATCCATAGCCATGGAGTCTACATGAGCTTCAATCACAGGCTGCCATTTTTGACCAGGGAGCACAGATAATGTTACAAATAATATCCATTCCAAGGAAGTTGGCCAGGGCCTTTTTGCCTGGAACCTTCTCACTAATTAGCGCAAATGGTCTAAATGCCACTTTATCCTCCTGCAGCAAGACCCTCTTAAGATATATGGCCCTTGGGGAAATACAAATCAAAACCTCAATGAGATACCACCTCACACCAGTCAGAATGGCTAAAATTAACAAATCAGGAAATGACAGATGTTGGCGAGGATGCGGAGAAAGGGGAACCCTTCTATGTTGTTGGTGGGAATGCAAGCTGGTGCAGCCACTCTGGAAAACAGTATGGAGGCTTCTCAGAAAGTTGAAAATAGAGGTACCCTACGACCCATCAAGTGCACTACTGGGTATTTACCCAAAAGATACAGGAAGTGATTTCTGAAGTGGTTTTCAGAAGACACAAAAGTCAACACGTTCTTAAGTTCAGAGAAGCGGGAACCAAATCTAGCCCTACATTCTTCTCTCTCATGAGAAACAGCTTCCCTCATTCTGATACTTATCAAGGCAGGAACATATTGAACTCATTTAGCAATTTCACGGACTATGGATTTTATATTCAGCAGGAATAATGGCTAGAAATCACTGGTTCTCTAATTTTATGGTTCAAGAATTAGGATTTCTGAACATATGTCATCAAGATAATGCGTGACAGAAAAGATCAAATCCTTCTATGATTTAAAATCTAGGCATTTAAGCATGACTGACCCCTTTCTTTACCATGATTAGTGTGCACATAGTAAGAAAGAGGGGGGCACCTGGGTGGCTTAGTCAGTGAACTGTACTTCTTGATTTTGGCTCAGGTCCTGAGATCAAGCCTCGAGTTGGACTCTGCACTCAGCACAGAGTCTGCTTTAATTTCTCTCTCTCCCTCTCCCTCTGCCCCAACCCCCTTGCTCTCTCTCTCTCAAATAAATAAATACATCTTTAAAAAAAAGAGGGAGGAGGGGCGCCTGGGTGGCTCAGTCGTTAAGCGCCTGCCTTCGGCTCAGGTCATGATCCCAGCGTTCTGGGATCGAGCCCCACATCGGGCTCCCCGTTCGGCGGGAAGCCTGCCTCTCCCTCTTCCACTCCCCCTACTTGTGTTCCTCTCTCACTGTGTCTCTCTCTGTCAAATAAATAAATAAAATCTTTAAAAAAGGGGTGCCTGGGTGGCTCAGTCGTTAAGCGTCTGCCTTCAGCTCAGGTCATGATCCCAGGGTCCTGGGATCGAGCGCCGCATCGGGCTCCCTGCTCAGCGGGAAGCCTGCTTCTCCCTCTTACACTCCGCCTGCTTGTATTCCCTCTCTCGCTGTGTCTCTCTCTGTCAAATAAATAAATAAAATCTTTAAAAAAAAAAAGAGGGAGAGGGGGAAGAAGAGAAGGAGGAAGAAAAGTGGGGGAGAGAAGGAAAAGGGGAGGGGGACGGGTAGATAGGAAAGGAGACAGAGACAGAGACACAGGTATGATGGGACTCTAGGAAAAGTTGCTGGGGATGGGAGTCTGTTGGCTGTTGAGGAAGAACATAATGGCCTCTCCCTCTTAGGTAAGTCCATCAGAGGCAGATAGACACCCTTGGTCATAAGAAGAGTATAGACCTTTTATAACCCAAGGAAGGCTACCTCTCCCAATAATCTTTAGCATGTAAAACTACTAGTTTTAGAGAAAGAGGTAGAGAAATTTCTATAGGATCCAAGGACCGTCCCAGAAAGAAAGAGAAGACTCCATCCTTTTTGAAGTTGAACATTATTAGAACTTCTCTGATGCTCAAGAAAGGACACCAAGAAACCTCAAAAGGAAATACAGTGATGGGGGGAGGGAGAGTCCGTACTGGAGTCTAATGGTGGTGAAGCAAGATGAGCCATGGTGGAGTGTGCAGAGGCAGGAAGGAGCCTGTGGTCCTGCCATCTTGGTCCTGCAGGTGTGCTCCATGAGGGACTAATGAGTTACCATCTTGGGAGCCCATGCTGGGCACCATTGAGGTCTTTACTAAAATCATAGGGTGTCTCAGATTGTAGGGTCAGTTTTCCAAAGTGAAGCACTGAGAGTTGAAAAGCTGGGGTCATTCATTGAACTTCTAGAAGTAGGAGTCGAGTGGGAGTTGGGAGAGAATGCAGTGGGGGAGGGCCCTTCCAGGAACGTGGAGAAGGAAAACCAGAAAAGGAAGCTACAGACCACAGAGGGGATGGCCTGTTGGAGCAGTGACAGTCCAAATCCTAGGAATGGTGCAAACACCACCGCTTTCTGTGTCCCAGTTCTTCTTCCCAGTCAAAAGCATCTCGTACTTTCTTTTTGGCATACTGCATGGGGACCCTAGGAGAAGGTACGGAGTATAACTGACCGCATGGTGGGGAAAGGGGAAAAAGGCACAGAGCATACCATTTTCCAACGTGGAAAGTCAAAAAATCAAAGTGTATTAGAACTAAAACAAGCCTCAGAGGACCGGTGGCCCAATAGTTACAGAAATCCAAGCCCACAGAGGGGTGAGGTATGCCTGAGGCTTCACCGTGGCTGAGATTCTAGGCTTAGCCCAGACCCCTTCTGCATACCACCATGGTGTCTACCTGTAACAAGTCTGCTCAGGAACAAGGGCAGAGGAACCTCTCAAAGGCCCTGGTCCAGAGGCTGATAACTGTACATTCAAGTCATGTTACTGTCCTTCTGCTTACTTACGGCTATAGCTACTTCTTGTCAAATCCCCTAAGAATAATTGATAGTGAGAGCTATACATTACTAGCTGTCAATGGAACAGTTTGGGCAGGGACTATACATGGCCCGAACTGATACCCTGATGACCTCTGAGACAACACACAACCTGTTTCCTCTGAGGCATCTGCAGGCCAGGGTGTGTCTGAGCAGGGCAAAGGGGCCGTATGGGAAATCCTACATCTTCCTTACTCCTTGGCCCGGATTCTCTGCATCTGGGGTGCATTCCACTTAGGTGGCCTCATCATTATAAGCACTGTTCTCTGTTCTGTGTATTTGGCAGCAAGTTTGGCCAAGAGCAAGGCTTCTGAGCGCTGTCTTCTGCACCACCAAGGCAATAAGCCAAGGGCCAGAAGCACAGCCAGGATGGACCAGGAGAGGTTACGCCCCAGTCCTTGGGCCAGCTGCAGGCCCGTGGGAGTCACAGGCACCTTGAGTGGTGTTAGGGAGATGTCAGGAGAAAGGATGGGATGTGAGAGAATTCTCTGGGAGGGTAGGAAGAGGGAGTGATGGGGTGCAGGTCCTCGGAGCGTTCGCCAATCATCCCAGGCATCCACAGCATTACCGCTCAACTCTTGTAAAAACTGTCGGCACCTTGATTAAGGAATAGCAGGTCACAGAAAAGCTGGAGTTTACAAAATCTCCCTAGAAAGGTGTGTTTGGAGGTGACTTTTGAGACACCCATTCAACGCCCTCCTACCGCACTTACGTTTGCATTTGGCAGCCCCCCCCCCAAAATGTGCCACTTTGGCATGTGGATTATTTTGAGCCAAAGGCACTTGAGACCCTGTGGGCTCACAAGAAACTTCTGCCCCTCCCTTAATCACACAGAAGAATCTAGATGGAGGGTCTTGCCCAGAATAAGGGTTAGTAACAGAGATAAATTGTCTCTGAGTGACCCATCTGTAGGGTAGAGCAAACATCTGCTTACCAAACATCTGCTCCTCTTATCACTCTGGGAAGTGCATCCTCTCATCTGAAGTCCAGACCCCACCTCCTTCTCCCTGGTTCAGAATGACACACACCTCATTTTGTCTGACTGTCTTTGGAATTCCCATTCTGTGTGGATTCCCCATACACACACCTCTTAAATTCCATTCTCTCCTGTTACTCTGTCTCATGTCAATCTGATTCTTCGCCCAGCTGGAAGGACCTTTGAGGGGACAGGAGTTCTTGCTCCTGACACTGGCATGCGGGCGCATGCTGCTGCCAAGGACCCCTTCCCATGAGGCCCACATGCCTGCCCGCCTACTTTCATGGCCTCCACATCCCAGTCGTCTCTGCAGCTTCTCTTTTCCTGCCTGCCATTTAAATATGAATGATCTTGGGGCTCTGTCCTAGCCCACTTTCTTCTCCCCTTGAACCTGAAATCCACTGACTCTCAGTGAGTCCGTGTGTAGGCTTAGGGGAGAAGGCCCACAGCCCCCATTAAAACAGCATTGGGTGCCAACGTAACAAATAGTCATGGGCATGCTTCTAGAAAGAAGGGCCACAGTACATGTCTGATTCTGGTGGAGGCCCTGGGCCCCTGCTCTGCCTCCATCCCAGGGAAGAACACTGCTCTCTGCTCTCCACAAGGCCTTCTCACTCCATCCCTTGGCTTCAACCGCCCCGCAACACAGACAACCCCCAACTACTCCCAGACACTCTCTGAAACCCAGATCCCTATGGCCAAAGACCTGCTGGAAATCTCTGCTGGGAGGCCGCACAGGTACCCCAAACCTAACAGTCCAGAACTCAACACATCACCCTTCCCCCTAATCCACTCCCCGTCTTGTGTCTTCTATTTCAGTAAAGGACACAACCCTTCACCCCACCCCATTGCCCCAGCCAGGAAGCTGGGAGTCATCCTGATTCCTGCCCCCCACACTCCCCAGATCCATTACATGGCCAACCCCAGCCCCTTCTCTTCAGCCCCTCACACAATGGAGGGCTGCATGGGGGCCAGAGAGCTCAGCTTCTGGAGCCGCACTGCGTGTCTTTTTGTCATGACACGTTTAACTTCTCTGTGCCTTATTTTTTCATCTCCAAAATGCAGAGAATAATAGCAATGTTTTCCTCGTTTTTGTGAACCATGCCCACATAACTGAAAATTTGAAGACTCTCAATACATCTTAAAAGCTTAGAGCAGTGCCCAGCCCTTAGTAGGCCTGCTCCCCATCCTCTCTCTCTCTCTCCTAGCTCAGCCTCCTAGCTTTCTCCGCCCCGACCCTGACCCCGTAGGCTGAGCCCTCATTCCAGAAGGCCGTTCTGGTCAGCGTACCTCTCCACAGAGTCACGTCATTTCTGAAGATCAAGTCCTAGATGCTTTCAGTCGCTTGCTGACAAGGTCGCTCACAACCCGTCTCCTACTTACGTCCTTGATTTTTCCCTTAGCACCTGCTGGCCATGCTCTGCCCTCCAGCCATACACATCCTTTTCTTTTCTTCTTTGACTGTGCACTGCCCCTCTGCTGGGCTGTGGTGCAGGCTGCTCTCTCTGCCTGTCCTCGGGCCCCTGCATGCTCCATGACCTTTGCTGTGGCCTGCCCCTGGCTGAGACAAGGAAACTGAAGCCACCCTGTGCGGAAACAAAATGGTTTGGGGTTTTTGTTTGTTTTGTTTTGTTGTTTTTTTTCTTTCTCTTTTTTCTGCTTCTATTCTTTTTTTTTTTTAAAGATTTTTATTTATTTATTTGACACAGAGAGAGAACACAAGCAGGGGGAGCATCAGACAGAGGGAGAGGGAGAAGCAGACTCCCCATTGAGCAGGGAGCCTGTTGTGGGACTCGATCCCAGGACCTGGGATCATGACCTGAGTCAAAGGCAGATGCCCAACTGACTGAGCCACCCAGGCGCTCCCTTGCTTCTATTCTTACTAGGACCTGTGCCCCTATCTTATGCATGCAATGAATGTCCTCCTTGTAAGGGACAGGAGTTAATGATTTCTGTGGAGTCTTCCAGCTCAACAGACAACAGCTAAGGAACGACCAAGTGAGGCGATCACGCGTGAATTCCAGACCACCAGTGCTAGACGTCTTAACGCCAAGATCCCCAGCTCCAGGGAATAAATGACTTAGGATGGATAGCTGGCCCCTGTCCTTGTTCTGACCAGTTGCTGGAAGCCTGAGAGGACACACGCACCACACCACAATCGTCAATAAAAAACCCCAGACCCGGAGCTAAGATGAGACTCTCTCTCCTTTCCTCCCTCTGGGTCCTGGAACCCTGCCTGCCTGCATCATAGCTAGTCATCCTTCAGAGATGTTTCCTCCGCCAGCCCCAGAGCCCCGCGAGTGAGTATTGTACCTGTAAAATTATGCCAAAATCATAAGAACGGTATCTTCTTAGTACGTCTTACATAAACAGCACATAGTTGGATTGTTTTTTTTTTAATCCAATCTGAGTATTTTGCTGTCTCACTAGAGAATTAAGTCTATTAATATATAAAATACCCATCACTGATATTTGGGGTTTACACTTGCCATCTTGCGTTGTCTTTTCAAATTATTTCCCCTGTTCCATGTTTCTTTGTGAGACAGGGAAACTTGAAGGACTCCATAAAAGTTTCCTTTTGCTCCTTTTCCTGCTCCTTTCCTGTTCTTGCTACGACCTGCACCCCCACATTATGCATGTCTCATAGTACAAATAGCGCCTGCCCTCCTTCTAAGGAGGAATGAATGATTTCTCTAGAATAGATAGCATCTACGGAAGGACCAGGTGTGAATGACCGGAGGAAGCCATCATATGTATATTCCAGACCACTGACGCTAGACATCTCAACGCCAAGAGCCCCTGGCTCCAAGGAGTAACACCTGAGCCCTTGTCTTTGTTCTAGCCAGTTCCCAGATGCCTGAGAGGACACATACACCAGACACAAACCTCAATAAAAACCCCAGACCCAGAGCAAAGATGAGTCTTTCCTGAGTCTCCCAGACACTCGCCTGTACCTTCACTCTCTCTACACCTTCAGTAAATTCTGCTTTCACCTCCTGCTGACTCCTGTTTGATTTCCACCCTACTCTCTTGGCTGGTCCTGCAGGGCCCCTTCTGGGTCCTTGGACCCCGCCTCTGGAAAAGGGGGGGTCCAAGGACCATATTTGTCTTTACTTTTTGCTTTGTGAGTGACCAAGCATTCTTCTCTTCCCATTTGTTTGACTTACGGTGTGCTTCTATTCTTTTAAGGACTTGCCTTACAAATTAGAACGTGCATATTTATTAAAGTCTAAATTTAATCAAATCTCTAAGAGAATATAAGGACCTTCCTTTTCTTGCTCCCAACTTACATGTTATTTTTGTCTGGTATTTTACTTCCATATATATTTTAAGGCCACCAGATATTATAATTCCTATGTCATGCAATCACTGTTCATTTACATTTGCCGACGTATTTTTCATCCTTTCTTGCATCTCAGGTCTTCCATCTGGGATCATTTACTTTCGGCCCAAAGGATTTCCTTGAAGATTTCATCTAATGAGTCTCTTCCTGGTGACAAACTTAGTTTTGACTTATCTGAAAATGTCTTTATTTTGCCCTGTTTCTTAAAACCTGCCTTGAGGGGCGCCTGGCTGGCTCAGTCGGTAGAGCATTCGACTCTTGATCTTGGGGTTGTGGGTTCAAGCCCCACGCTGGGCCTAGAGCTTTATTAAAAACTAAAAAAAAAACCCAAAAAACTGAAAGATCGGCCTGGAGATTTCTAACCTGGCAGTTTTTTATTTTGGCACTTGAAGAGATCGTTAGAATACTAGCTTTCTTCAGTATGACTACTGTTCCCTCCAAGACAATAGTCCACACCCACTTCCTCACCTTCCTGGCTGCTCTTAATATTTGTCCTTTGTCTTTACTGCTTTGCAATTTCATTACAGTACATCTATATGTGGATTCCTCTTTAATTTATTCCACTTGGAATTTGCACCAGTGTCATACATCAGTTCTGGAAAACTCCAAACCATTACCTCTTGAATACTGCCTCTACCAGATTCTCTCTCTTTTCTCTTCTGGGACTCCAATCAGCTAGATGCCCCTGGTGGTTTCTTCTTGAGGGTAGAGTCACTACCATTCCTACCTAAGGATACTGTTGAGAAGTGACCCAGGACCTGGATCACGGGCCCTCGGCAAATGTCTGTTGAGTAAATCCGAGCATTGGGTAAATGTTTAATCTTCCCACACCTGCAAACTACATAGGCTACAGGTACTGTAAAACTTGTACCCACTCTTATGCTAACACATTACTGATAGAACGCAGATAATTTAAATGGATCGAAGTAGGGCTTCCTCACTTTAAAAATAGGGAATTGCTTTAAAGAAATGTTGAATTCCGGTAATTTTTCTAACCCTTTAATGGCCAAAAAAAAAAAAAAAAAGATGTTCAGAAAAGTCATTTATTTGCTGTGTGGTTTATACCAAACTGTGGTTTGCTCTACTAAAGTTTCTTGCACTCCTTAAAAGATGACAGTAGTGTTTTTCTACCAAGAAAATGGTAGATCCTCATGAAACTGTCATGGAAGGCTGATCCATGGTCAATGAATTTGTCGACAATGGGGTTCCTTAGTGGGAACATTCTTTCAGTACAAATATTCTTCAAAGGACAAATTAAAATTAGTCCTTTTGTTGTTAATTTTTAAATGAGCAATTATTAATATAAGTACCCAAATATAAGGTAAGGAGTTTTTCTTCAAAAGTTTTCCTTCCCTCCAAAAGATCTTAACTTGTGCTTACATTCATATGAAGTCTTGCATATTATGAGTGTCCTCTCAATTATTTTATCATGAAAAACGAAGTCCTCTTTAGAGAATATGTTAACCTAAAAGGCTCTCAATCAGTGATTGGTTGGCTATAGAGATCTGCTCACAAAATTGACACCGAAAAAAAGCAAAAAAGAGGCAAATAATCATTACTCTAGGGTTGATGACCTCACATTGGCAAAGACTACATGTCTTTGTAAACAACTTCATGATCAATTTGAAAACCTCATAGGAAGAGTTTAAACTGTGGAGAATACAAATCTAAACATAGAGGTTGAATTTTTTAAAAAAGAAATGATCCTCATACTCAGTGGATGGATATTAGAAGTGCAGGAGGGACCGTAAAGTATCTCCCAAACTGAGAAGGCACTTTGAGACCAAAAACTGAAGTAGCCCCCTCCATACAGTTTACACAGAATTGTATGCGAGGTAACTTGTTGACAGGGCATTAGCTGGGTGACAATCCATGGTAGCTGCACAGCTATTCTTTGCAAAATTCAGACCTTAGTCCAGCAATTTTTATAGAATGAGGAGATGTGCAGTAGGGCACTGTCATGAGATCAAAGGGTTCATGTGCACCTTCAAGGGCTTGCATGCCCCTAATTGGCAGTAAACCTTTAATTAGCTCTTGGTCATCACCTGTGCATCAGGACGGAGAAAGACTATGTTACCTCTAACAGATTCCTGGCCAAAAGAAGCCTCCCCTAATCCCAGCTGTGGTGGGCATTTCTAAGGTATGTATCAATCTCCAAGGGGCCTGGAACACACAGCCCTAAGAGAGGTCACTGAGCAAACATGAACACGATGGAGGGCCAAAGATGGAGTCGGTATTGTCTGCAAGCCTACAATGGATGCTTGGATGTTGGGGGAAATTTCCCAGTGACAACGTTATATGCAAATGAAAAGCTGTATTTAACACTCAGAAGGAGTGAAAACTGTGTGCTCTAGAAAACTTGCAGATGACGTGAATAGTGGCTCTAGTAATCATGAAGACACTGAGACAGAAGCTGCCCATAAACTATTGTTTTAAGATTTTATTTATTTGAGAGAGGGAGAGAGTAAGAGAGTGTGTGAGTGTGTGTGTGTGTGTGTGTGTGCATGAGTTGGGGGGAGGAGCAGAGGGAGAGGGACGAGCAGACTCTGCACTGAGCACAGAGTCCAACATGGGACTTGATCCCATGACTCTGAGATCATAACCCGAGCCAAAATCAAGAGTTGGGTGCTCAACCGACTGAGCCACCCAGGTGCCCCCATAAACTGTTTAGATAAAAATATTCCCTAAATTGTGAAAAAGGTGATATCTAAATTAACATTTATATCACTTCAAATGTGCCTATGAAATGTACTTACTAAATGTTATAGATTATTTCATCTACATCCCTAAAATTTTATATATTCAAATTGTCAAAATCAAGCCCATGAAAACCTTTTTTAGTCTTTCTTTTTGGAAAAATTGCCACTCACTTTATACTTGAACATATTTTCCATATAATTAATGAAGATTTCCATTAAAACGTACTTAATTCAGGGGCGCCTGGGTGGCTCAGTTGGTTAAGCGACTGCCTTCGGCTCAGGTCATGATCCTGGAGTCCCGGGATGGAGTCCCGCATCGGGCTCCCTGCTCAGTGGGGAGTCTGCTTCTCCCTCTGACCCTCACCCCTCTCATTCTCTCTGTCATTCTCTCTCTCTCAAAAATAAATAAATTTTTTTTAAAAGTACTTAATTCAGTTCAGACAGGTTCATTGATTTATGTAATATTAAATACATTTGAATTTTCTCCCTAGTAATGAAAAAGTTGTGAACTACTTATACCAAAACCCTGATGCAATTTTTATACAAATTATTTGTTTTCCCTGGGCTGGAGGTAGCTCCCTTTGTTTTACCAAATGGGGCCAAAAGAGTCATGATTTACTGGAAGGTATTCCAATAAAGTGCTTAGGAATTTTCATCACCATCTAAGTGATTTATAAGACCAAATGTCATGGGACACCTGGGTGGCTCAGTCATTAAGTGTCTGCCTTCCACTCAGGTCATGATCCGAGGGTCCTGGGATAGAGCCCCGCATCGGGCTCCCTGCTCCGCGGGAAGCCTGCTTCTCCCTCTCCCACTCCCCTTGCTTGTGTTCCCTCTCTCGCTGTGTCTCTCTCTGTCAAATAAATAAATAAAATCTTAAAAAAAAAGACCAAATGTCATACGTGTACAGGAATCTGAAGCATGTAAAGAATTTCCTTACTGATAGCTAATTAATAATAGGCATTCAAGATTGCTCTTCAATAAGTGATTTTTATATTTCTAAAGTAAGAAATTCTGTTACCTTTCTTTTGTTATTTTCATTAGAGCTAGAAGGACTTCTCGGGAGTTGACATTCTAACCCCACCCCACTTGTTTTTAATGTAATGGTTGATGTCCTTAAATTGAATCTACCATCTTGCAATTGTTTCAATTTGTCCCATCTGTGATTTGTTCCATTTTGCCTGTTTTCTCCTTTTTGAATTAATAGACTATGTTAAAAAATATCCTGTGTATCTCCACTATTGCCTTATTAGCCAAATGTGGGTTTTTTGTTTTGTTTTTAGAGAGGGAGGGGAGGGGCAGAGGGAGAGAGAGAATCTTAAGCAGGCACCATGCCCAGCACAGAGCCTGATGTGGGGCTTGATCCCAGAACCCTGAGATCATGACCCGAGCTGAGATCAAGAGTCAGATGCTTAACTGACTGAGCCCTCCAGGCGCTCCCAGCCATATGTTCTTGTTTTATTGTTTTAGTGGATGCTTTAGAATTTACAATATGCATTTTTAACTTATTACAGTCTATCTTCAAATATTATTCTTGGCTAAATTTATTCCTGAGCAACTTACTGTTTTTGATTCTATTGTAAATGGGTTTTTTTTTAGTTTCTTTTTCAGATAGTATGTTGCTAGTATATAGAAACACAACTGATTTTTACATGTTGACTTTGTGTACTGCAGCTTTTCTGAGTTCATATATTAGTTCCAACAGTTTTTTGGTGGAGTCTTTAGGGTTTTCTGTATATAAGATCATGTCATCTGAAAACAGAGACACTTTTACTTCCCCCTTTCCAATTTAAATGTCTTTTATCTCTTTTCCCTGCCTAGCAGTTCTGGCTAGGACCCTAGAACTATGCTGAATAGAGTTACAAGAGTGGGCATTCTTGTCTTGTTCCTGACCTTAGAGGAAAATCTTTCAGCTTTTCACCGTTAAGTACGATGTTAGCTGTGGGCTTGTCATATAGAGCCTTTATTTTTTTTTAAGATTTTATTTATTTATTTGAGAGAGAGAGAGAGCATGAGAGTGGGGTGAGGGGCAAAGGGAGAGGAAGGAACAGACTTCCTGCTGAGCATGGAGCCCGATATGGGGCTCTATCCCAGGACTCCGGGATCATGACCCAAGCAGAAGGCAGATGCCCAACCGACTGAGCCACCCAGGTGCCCATATATGGACTTTATTATGTTGAGATACGCTCCCTTCTATACCTAATGTGTTCAGAGTCTTTATTATGAAAGGTGTCAAATGCTTTTTATGCATCTATTGAAATGATCACTTGATTTATCCTTCATTCTGTTAATGTGATGTATCATACTGACTGATCTCCATACATTGAACCACCACTGCATCCCAGGGATAAATCCCCCTTGATCATATTATACGATCCTTTTAACGTGCTGTTCAATTCCAGGTAAAATTTAAGAACCTTACAGGAGCATACTTCCATTTCCTCCTTCCGACTTTTGCTACTGTCTCTTGTATATAGCATAGAGTTTCGTTTTGCTTTGCACAGCAATCTAAAGATCTTTTTCTTTGAATGGGTGAATTAAGCCCATTTACATTTATTGTTAAGACAATATGTTTGGTCTCTGCTCGGTCATATTATTCTATGTCATATTTATCATGCATCTTTCACTATATGTGGTAGAATTGTTTTATCTCTTTAAATTTTTTATACTTTTCGTTATTTCAGAATATTTGTAATTTTGTTTTGTAATAATATTTGTAATTTTGCAGTTACCTTCATACTTTATATAATTTCCTTGGCCTTCTTATTCCTTCATTAGGCTTCTACTCTTTGCTTTGTCAAGTTTAATATCCTTAGACATACACCTATTATCTGTATGAAATCAATGAACTTAATTCTATTTTCCCTTTTCTTCCTTTTCCCATTTAAAAACAAGTTGTATTATTTCTACTTTATCAGAACATTCATTTAGATATCGATCTTCCACCTTCCTCCCCTTCCTTTTTGTAGTCTTAGAACCACAATTAAAAATATTCTAAGCTCCCTACCAGTCTTTTTGCCAAATTTTCCCCAATCATCTCTTGATTGGATGAAGTCAGCTTCTAGGACAGGAACTGGAAACCTCCTGTGAAGGGCCAGAAAGTAAATGTTTGCAGTTTTGTGGGCCATACGTCCTTGTAACAATTCAACTTTGCTGCTATCGCACACAAGCAGTCAGACACAAGACGTGCAAGCTGAGGATGGCTGTGTTCCAATAAAACTTTATTTACAAAAACAGGTGGCAGCGGTTTGACCAGTGGGCTATTGTTTGTTGGCTCCTGATTAATAAATTCCTTAGGCAAGGCTCATGATTACCATATTTTGTCAGTTCTTGCCTCTGTAGGACTGCTTTGATACAGGAGATAAATTATTGTTGTATCTGGGGCGCCTGGGTGGCTCAGT
>NC_138373.1:48382061-48463128 GCF_054177405.1 Leptonychotes weddellii
GGGATCTTTTCCCTCTTTGTTTTCCTTTTCTTAGCTCTTGCATTCCTGTCCTTTCTATCCATTTAAATACTTTGCATTTATTATCTCAGAGACAACTTACTTTTAGTTGTTTTTGAAATAATTTTTGTCTTTTGATTCAATTTCTTTCCAGTATTCTGCCAGCTCTTTTTGCAACTAACTGTCTATTCCTATTCAGAATTTTACATTTGTGAGGTACAGTGTTCTTGCATTTCTAGAATTTGTTGGATTAAACTTAATTCATGTTGGACTGTTGTATTAAGTCACCTTCTGCTTTGTGAGTTTAAATAAGATTTTCATTAGCTGAAAAGTTTGATTTATAGGGGTGCCTCGGTGGCTCAATTGGTTAAGCGGCTGTCTTCGGCTCAGGTCATGATCTCAGGGTCCTGGGATTGAGCCCCGCATCGGGCTCCCTGCTCGGTGGGGAGTCTGCTTCTCCCTCTGCCTGATGCTCCCCCTGCTTGTGCTCTCTCTCTGACCAATAAATAAAATCTTTAAAAAAAAGTTTGATTTATACTTTCTGTATTCTAGCTGTTATGTTTATTCCTGTTTTATGATACAGTGTGTTGGCTTTTCCTGACCAGCAATAACAGATCCATATCGTCCTATCAAAACCAACGTGTTTAGTTGCTTACTGTGTTTCTTGGTTCAAGAGTGCCCTTTTCTGGGCAGTTGAAAAAAAAATAAATGTCACCTTGTTTGAATGGTTGGGGATTTTGTATTATTCTGCTTCTTTGCTATTACCATGTTGCTTATCTTCAGCCCCTTCCTTCTTTATTTTTGTCATCAGACTTCCAAGAGAACCATCCCCTTTCCAAGGTGCCTTTCCCTCCCCTGGAAACTCTGCCTTCCCAACATTAAACCTCTCTGTTCCCTCACGTCCTCCAAGACCATTTCTTTTACTCACCAGCCATGACTCTGATACCAAAAAACAACAACAAAATCCATTAACTGGAAGAGAGCCCTGTTATTAATGTATATTTTTTAATTATTGAAAGTATTTTCATATGAGGTTTTTCATCAACAGCTGATGGTTCAGTATAGGCAATTAAAAGCTGCTCCTTTAAACACATTCTAAATAGGAAATATATACAAATGAATAAAGAATAATACCACAAACTTAACCATGCCCACTGGCCCCCTTAAAGAGTAAGACATTATAAGTGCTGTCTGCAGGTTTGCCCTCTCCAATTGTATCTATTCTCTCCCTGCTTTTGGCCTCCTCAGATACTGACCTAAGCAAGATGCTGTATCATTTCACGTATTTCTAACTTTATATAAGTGTATCACATTGTAAACATTTCTCTAAAACTGGTTTTTCTCAATTTACTTTTTTGAGATTCATCATGTCGATATATGTATCCCTACTTCATTGATTTTTAACTCCTGTATGGTATTCCATCGTGTGACTATAACACAATTTATGTGTTATAGTTCTTCTTTTTATAGGCATTAAGGTCATTTTCATTGTTTTGCTATTGTTAATAATGTTTCTAGGAGCAGTCTTATATATGTCTTCTTACATATGTGTATAAGAAGGTCTACATCTAGGAGTGGAACTTCTGGATGGTAGGGTGTGAATGTCTTCAACTACATAAAATATTGCCAAATTGTTCTCCAAAGGAATAGTAAGGGTTTACACTGCCAAAGCAGTATATGAAAATTCTTACTGCTCTATATCCTTGACAATATTGTCAAATTTTTATGGGTTTTTTTTTTGCCAATCTGTGCATGAAATTATTCTGATTTTATTTTTTTTCTAGTTTTACTGAGATGTAATTGACATGTAACATTGTGTAAGTTTAAGGTGAACAACATAATGGTTTATGTATATGTGCAAAATGATTACATGTTTAGTTAACATCCATCACCTCACATAGTTAGAATTTTTTTCTGTGACGATTTTTAAGATCTATTCTCTTAGCAACTTTCAAGTATACATAAAGTATTTTTTTTTAAAGATTTTATTTATTTTTTAACAGCAAGAGACACAGTGAGAGAGGGAACACAAGCAGGGAGAGTGGGAGAGGGAGATGCAGGCTTCCCGCTGAGCAGGGAGCCCGATGCGGGGCTCGATCCCAGGACCCTGGGATCATGACCTGAGCCGAAGGCAGATGCTTAACGACTGAGCCACCCAGGCGCCCCTACATAAAGTATTATTAACTGTAGTCACCTTGCTTTACCTTACATCCCCAGAAATTTATAGTAATCAAAACAGTATGGTATTGGCATAAAAACAGACATATAGACATAGGGACACCTGCGTGGCTCAGTCAGTTAAGCACCTGCCTTCAGCTCAGGTCATGATCCCAGGGTCCTGGGATGGAGTCACGCATTGGGCTCCTTGCTTGGTGGGGTGCCTGCTTCTCCCTCTGCCACTCCCCCTGCTTGTGTGCTCTCGCTCTCTCTGTGTATCAAATAAATAAAATCTTTTAAAAAAAACCAGACATTTAAAACAATAGAACATAATCAAGAGCCAGAAATAAGCCTGTGTATATGTGGTCAACTAATATTTGACAAGGGAACCAGAACACTCAATGGAAAAGACAGTCTCTTAAATAAATGGTGCTGGGAAAATTGGATATCCACATGCAAAAGAATCAAAGTAGATCCCTATCTTATAGTACTTAGAAAAATTAACTCAAAATAGATTGAAGACTTAAATATAGGACCTGCAATCATAAATATCCTACAAGAAAAGAGAGAAAAAGCTTCTTGACATTGGTCTTGGTGATGATTTTTTCTTTATATGACAACTAAAGCACAAACAACAGAAGCAAAATAAAGAAATGGGCCTTTATCAAACAAAAAAGCTTCTGCCCAACAAAGGAAAAAATCGACAAAATGAAAATATCCCGAATGGGATAAAATATTTGCAAACCACACATCCAATAGGGGTTAATATCCAAACTATATAAGGAACTCATACAACTAAATAGCAAAAAAGCAAAACAAAGAACATTAAAAAAAATCCAATTTCAAAAGATAGGCAAAAGCAAAAACAAACAAATCTAATTTAAACTTGGGTGGAGGACCTAAACTGACATTTTTTCAAAGCAGACATCCAGATGCCCAAAAGACACATAGAAAGATGCTCAACATCACTCGTCATCAGAGAAATACAAATCAAAACCACAATAAGATATCACTTTATATCTGTTGGAATGGTTATTCTCAAAAGACAAGAAATAACAAGTGTTGGTGAGGATGTGGAGAAAAGGGGACCCTTTGTATTCAATCTTTTCCAGGTATTCTGTCAGCTCTTTTTACAGCAGTTTATTTCTATTCAGAATTTTAAATTTGTAAGTTACAGCGTTCTTGCATTTCTATAATTTATTTGACTAAATTCATGTTGGAATGTTGTATTAAGTTTTCTTCTGCTTTGTAGTTTGTTTTGCTTTTTTTTACATTTTATTTTTTCCCCTAAATAAATTTTTTTATTTCCAAGTTTTTATTTAAATTCCAGTTAATATACAGTGTAGTATTAGTTTCAGGTGTAGAATTTAGCGACTCAACACCTACTGTTCATTACAAGTGCCCTCATTAATGCCAATCACCTATTTCACCCATCCCCCCACTGACCACCCCCTGGTAACCTGCAATTTGTTCTCTATGATTAAGAGTCTGTTTCTTGGTTTGCCTCTCTTTCCCCCCACCCCATGTACGTTTGTCTTGTTTCTTAAATTCCACATATGAGTGAAATCATATGGTATTTGTCTTTTTCTGATTGACTTATTTCACTTAGCATAATACTCTAGTTCCATCCACGTCGTTGCAAATGGCAAGATTTCATTCTTTTTTATGTCTGAGTAATATTCCATTGTATATATATATACCAAACTTCTTTATCTATTCATGAGTCAATGGACATTTGAGTTCTTTCCATAATTTAGCTATTGTTGATAATGCTGCTATACATATCTCAGTGCATGTATCCCTTCAAGTTAGTATTTTTATATCCCCTTGGGTAAATACCTTCAGTGTAACCACTGGATTATAGAGTAGTTCTATTTTTAACTTTTTGAGGAACCTCCATAGTGTTTTCCAGAGTGGCTGCACCAGTTTGTATTCCCACCAACAGTGCAAGAAGATTCCCCTTTCTCCATATCCTCACCAACACCTGTTGTTTCCTGTCTTGTTAACTTTAGCCATTTTGACTTGTGTGAGGTGGTATCTCATTGTGGTTTTGATTTGTATTTCCATGATGAGCAACGTTCAGCATCTTGTTATGTGTCTGTTAGCAATCTGTATGCTTCCTTTTGGAAAATGTCTATTCATGTCTTCTGCCCATTTTTTAACTGGATTATTTTAGGGGTGTTGAATTTTATAAGTTCTTTATATATTTTGGACACTAACCCTTTTTAAATTATTTTTTAAGTAGGCTCCACACCCAGCGTGGAGACCAATGTGGGACGTGAACTCATGACCCTGAGATCAAGACCTGAGCTGAGATCGAGTCGAGATCGAGTCGGATGCTTAACCAACTGAGCCACACCGGCACCCTGGATACTAACCCTTTCTCGGGTAAGTCATTGAAAATATCTTCTCCTATTCTGTAGGTTGCCTTTTAGTTTTGTGGATTGTTTCCTTCTCTGTGCAGAGCCTTTTTATTCTGATATAATCTCAATAGTTTATTTTTGCTTTTGTTTCCCTTGCCTCAGGAGACATATGTAGAAAAATGTTGCTATGGCTGATGTCAAAGAGGTTACTGCCTGTGTCCCCCTTTGGAATTTTAATGGTGTCCTGTCTCACATTTAGGTCTTTCATCTATTTTGAATTTATATCTGTGTATGGTGGAAGAAAGTGGTCCAGTTTTTCCCAACACCATTTGTTGCAGAGACTGTCTTTTTTTTCTATTGGATATTCTTTCCTGTTTGTCAAAGATTAATTGACCATAGAGTTGTGCGTTCATTTCTGGGTTTTCTATTCTTTTCTATTGATCTGTGTCTATTTTGTACCAATAGTATACTGTCTTGATCACTACAGCTTTGTAATATAACTTGAAGTCTGGAATTGTGATGTCTCCAATGTCGCTTTTCTTTTTCAAGATTACTTTGACTATTCGAGGTCTTTTGTGGTTCTATACACATTTTAGGATTATTTGTTCTAGCTCTGTGAAAAATGCTGGTATTATTTTGGTAAGGATTGCATTGAATGTGTAGATTGCTTTGGGTAGTATAGACT
Source organism: Leptonychotes weddellii (assembly GCF_054177405.1). Taxonomy (NCBI): domain Eukaryota; kingdom Metazoa; phylum Chordata; class Mammalia; order Carnivora; family Phocidae; genus Leptonychotes; species Leptonychotes weddellii. Next base: position 48,387,264 of record NC_138373.1, read on the forward strand.
TTTTAACAATATTTGTTCTTCCATTCCATGAGCATGGAATGTCTTTCCATTTCTTTGTGACATCTTCAATTTCTTTCATCAGTGTTCTATAGTTTTCAGAGTACAGATCTTTTACCTCCTCAGTTAGGTTTATTCCTAGGTATCTTGTGGGTTTTGGTGCAATTGTAAATGGGATCAATTCCTTGATTTCTCTTTCTGCTGCTTCTTTATTGGTGTAGAGAAATGCAACAGATTTCTGTCCGTTGATTTTGTATCCTTGACTTTACTGGATTCATGTATCAGTTCTAACAGTTTAGCGAAGTCTTTTGGGTTTTCTATATAGAGTATCATGTCATCCGCAAATAGTGAACGCTTGATTTCTTCCTTGCTGATTTGGATGCCTTTTGTTTCTTTTTGTTGTTTGACTGCTGAGACTAGGACTTCCAGTGCTCTGCTGAACAACAGTGATGAGAATGGACATCGCTGTCTTGTTCCTGAATTTAGGGGAAAGCTCTCAGCTTTTCCCCATTGAGGATGATATTTGCTGTGGGTTTTTTGTATATGGCCTTTATGATGTTGAGGTATGTTTCCTCTAACCCAGATAAAGTCTCCACTAAAAGAGAGAACTACAGGCCAGTATCTCTGATGAACATGAATGCAAAAATTCTAAATAAAATACTAGCAAACTGAATCCAAGAGTACATTAAAAAAATCATTCACCACAATCAAGTGGGACTTACTCCTGGACTCCAAGGGATTCAATATTCACAAATCGATTAACATGATACTATACCACATTAATAAAAGAAAGGATAAGAACCATATGATCCTTTCAATAGATGCAGAAAAAGCAATCTGACAAAGTACAGCATCCATTCATGCTTTGTTTTTTTTACAAAGCATTTTCATCAGCTCAAAAAGTTAGATTTAGGGGTGCCTGGGTGGCTCAGTCATTAAGCGTCTGCCTTCCGCTCAGGTCACGATCCCAGGGTCCTGGGATCAAGCCCCACATCGAGCTCCCTGCTCAGCGGGAAGCCTGCTTCTCCCTCTCCCACTCCCCCTGCCTGTGTTCCCTCTCTTGCTGTCTCTCTCTCTGTCAAATAAATAAATAAAATCTTTTTTAAAAAGTTAGATTTATACTTTCTGGTGTTTTTTAAAAGATTTTATTTACTTATTTGTCAGAGAGAGAGAGAGTGAGTGAGCACAAGCAGGGGAAGTGGCAGGCAGAGGGAGAAGGAGAAGCAGACTCCCCACTAAGCAGGGAGCCAGATGCGGGGCTCGATCCCAGAACCCTGGGATCATGACCTGAGCCGAAGGCAAATGCTCAACTGACTGAGCCACCTAGGTGTCCCAATTTATACTCTCTGTATCCCATTTCTAATATTTCTGTTTATGATGAGGTGTGTTGGCTTTTCCTGACCAGCAGCAACAGACTCAAGAAACTGTGCAAGAGGGACCATAACCATGTTATGGTCTGCCAGGTGGTATGATTAACTGAAATCTCTCTTTAAGGAGTATATCGATCCAGGCCTCCTCTGGGCATTTTCTCTTTAGAAAACAGCTTTAATACTTTTAAAAAGCATTGAGGAACTCAAAGAGCTTTTGTTTACACATGATATATCTGTCAATATAGAAATTAAAACGAAGACATTTTAAAGATATTTAACCTCTGGTAACATGAATTCACCCATTATATGTTGACATACATAGTATCTTTTTATGTAAAAGACTATATTTCCCTCCCAAAAAAGTAGTGAGAAGAGTGGCATTGTTTTACAGTTTTATAAATCTGTTTCATGTCTGTCTTCATAGGAGACAGCTAGATTCTCATTTCTGCTTCTGTATTCAAACTGTCACGGTGCCCCAGGTCATGTAGCCTCTGGAAAACTCAACTATGCACACATGGGCGAATGAGAGTTAAAAAGGCAAATAATATTTTAGTATTTTCCCAAAAATGGCTTTTTTAAACTACCTGAAAAGGTCTCAGGAATTTCCGGGGGTTCCCCAGATCATACTTTGAGAACTGCTTTTCCTGCTCTCCCCATACTGCCCAGAGATCCATCCGGAGCTGGGAGTGCATTTTGGTGGCAGGATGACACTGGAATTATGGAATTACTAGTCAATTTTCTTCTCCCCACTTTTACAAAGAGATAGGTCTCCCTGAAACTTGTAGAGGAAGAAATCCACTGCCAAACCTTGATCTAAAGACTTTTCCCCTCCATGGGCAGTTTTCAGTTTCTGAACACGCGTGTTAGCGGAAGTATCAGGCCTACACTGTTCATGTTTCAAGTCAAAGGCCCGGCCTCAGATTCCTCAGATAAAGAATTTTTGGAAGAACAAATGGGCTGTCTCCTTGTGGATTTTGGAGGCTCTCCCAAGTATTTTGCTGACAACAAATTTTGCAAGAATGTATTCCCAAACCGATGGCAGATAGACCCACTGTTAGCAATTACATGTGAGACAAGTGGGGTTTTTTTTTAAATATATATAATTATCTATAAAAACTGTAGATTGGCAGTTCTTGAGGCTGCTGATACAGGAAGACAACATTCTAAGAGTTTGATTTCATCTTCTTTGGGGCCACCTGTGATCTTTTTATTGGCTTGCAGTGCAGCCTGGGCCCAGAAATTGTACCTATAAAGTATTTTTTTATATAAAAATAGGCTCTATTCAAGCTTTTATAGATACAATTTCTGTGCCCAGGAGCCACTGTAAGCCAGTAAAATATACAAATGGTTCAACATGCATGTTTCATCACTTAACACTTATGTGTTGAATAAATTAATGCCGGATCATTCTCATCTTCCTTAGGTCAGCAGAAGCAGGTCCCTGCTTATGAAGTGTGGAGGTGTTCCAGGAGACAGAAGTGGTTTGCCTTCTTGTGAATTTTGTTCCAGAGCTCATTCAGCTCCGAGGCCCAGGTCCATGCCTTTGTCTCTGGAGATGTGTATACAGACGCTTGATTCTTCCAAGAGGACTGAGTGTGAACATTCTGCAAAGCCTTCCCCAATAATCCAAGCCTACAAATGGCCTTCCTGTTCTAACTTCCCAGGGCAGTGACTGAGGGGCCAGCATCTGGCCCATTGTCACCATTGTACTCTGTCATGCTTTTCTCCTATCTCGCCTGGGTTTCCTTCCTTCAGTGAAGTTTTAGAAAGCAGATGCTTGACAGATGCTTCTTTAATTTTCTCCACAAAGCCTGGAACTGGGTGTAGGATCACTGTGGCCAGTGCTGGGGACTAGAAGTTTAAGCAAGTAGCTACAAGAAGTGGCCCAGACAAAATGGCCCAGAGTTGCTGCACCTTGAGAATAGGGACAATTCTGCCCATCCTCACGTCCCTCCATTCACTGCCCACCTCTGATTGGCGGAAAAGATCACCACCCGCCTTCTTGGGGGCTCCCTGGGTGGACCCATCTCTCTCCATTTCCACCCACCGCCTCCTCCCAAGTGTGATCCTCACAGGGGCAGGGGTGTGTGTGGCTCCCTTAGCAGAGTCAGAATCAAAGAAACCCCAGTCCCACACCACCCCCTAAAAACGGAAAAGTAATCCAAATCACTGCACATCCAATGCAATAATGTATGCAGAGCTGGGCTTTAATACTCAAGACCTGCACAAATGTCCATGGCGTCATCTGCAGACTCCACTTAGCAGGATGGAAACCCTCCGCCTAGGGCCTTCGGACTGTGAGACTCAAGCTGGGTCTCGCCTGTCAGGGGAAGGGAGCAGAGAACCCCAGGTGTTGTGGGGAGGATTAGACGAGGCCACGCTTAGCTGACAGTTTGGCACAAAACCACAAGCAAGTTTTAAAAACAAAACACGCACACAGAGAATTCACTACCAAAGGCTCTTGTGAGTTTTGTTAAACTAACATTTCTCAAGGAGAGCCCCAGCTGTGGGGTAGTGAGCTGGGGTTCAACAACAGGCACCAGAGAAATTGAAACGGAGCAGTTTACTACTTGGGGGTCCTGGAGGAGGTCCACAGCACGCCTGGGGGTGCCACGCGGGGGTCAAGTCCAGGTGCACGCAGAGCGAGCCGCAGCACCGACAGCACAGGCCTCCGTTAGGGCGAGCGGGGGGGGCGGGGGGAGGGCGTTGGCGGTCCCAGGCTAAGGCCTGATTGGTCAATTCAAACAACGAAAAAGCGGGGTTTGGGTAAGGTTCACGGGGGTCTCAGCTAAGGGGCGCACAAGGGGAAGGCTCCGGGAGGCTGGTAGGGGGGTCGCATGGAACTTACCCTCACCTGTGACGTCCAGGGCACGCGCTCACGCTCACAGGGAGGCTGGTGTCTGTTCAAGGGCTGCAGGCTGCTGACCCCACAGTGAATGCCGAGGCACTATGATAGAGGGGCTTAGCTAAATCCTCCACAGCTCTTAGAAAGAAACCTCCCCAAAGCCAAAAACAAAAGATAATCCGCTCTCTGGGATATTCCACCCATAGAGTACAAAAAACCTTCCTAACATTCTCACCCTCCCTCCAGTGAATCCAATCACCATAGCTATGCACCTGTCTGCAAATCACTAACACGCCCCAGACCCTACTCCCCGGATTCTGCTCCTCCGCTCCTTCTCCGTCCCCAGCAGGCTTTTAGCTTTTTCCAAAGCGCAATCAGGCTGGTAAAGCCCCTTCCCGGCCTCCTCCTCCCCACCACCTACCCGCAAGGCGTGAGCCTGGTGGCCAAATGGAAATGTGTCACAGCTGGGAAAGACAGCCGCCTGTCCGCCCCCCCAACTCAAGCTGCCCCCATCCCTGGCCACCTGGACAAGTTCCCACCTCTCCTGGGACCCTCATTACATACATCAGGCTGTGTGACAGTGTCCCCTGGCTCTTGGATGTTCTGTCTTTTTTTTTCCTTTGTGTTTCAGTTGGGATCATTTCTTTTTTTTTTTTTAATTTTTTTTAAATTTTTTTTTTTTAAAGATTTTATTTATTTATTTGAGACAGAGAGAATGAGAGAGACAGAGAGCACATGAGAGGGGGGAGGGTCAGAGGGAGAAGCAGGCTCCCTGCCGAGCAGGGAGCCCGATGCGGGACTGGATCCAGGGACTCGATCCAGGGACTCCAGGATCATGACTTGAGCCGAAGGCAGTCGCTTAACCAACTGAGCCACCCAGGCGCCCCAGTTGGGATCATTTCTATTGAGCACCTTCAGGCTCACGGAATTTGTCCTCAGCTGTGCTGGGTCTCCTGATGTTACGGGGATTTCTCATTGTTAGTGCCACTTGTGTCTAGAATTTCCATTTGACCCTTTGGCTCTCATCCAAGTCTGATGCTGTTTATTGCTTTGCTCTCAACAATAGAATTATTTCCTGCTTTCCCGTGGGTCTGATAATTTTTTATTTTGAAAGCCAGGTATCACGCATAAAACAGAGATGGAAGGAAATAATTTTACCCCTGGGTTTGTGCGCATCTCTTCTGCTGGGCCCTGTGCAGAGCTGAGCCCATCTAGACTGGACAGGGCAGTCACTGAGAGTACTCCAGGGCAACACCAGCTTCCAAGTCCCTGGTGTCACTGTGCGCCCAGCATGGAGTCCAGGCTGCTAGAGTATTTTCTCAATTGTCCAGTCTTTCTAGTGCCTCATGGAACAGGCCCCACTGCCAGGCAGCTGGTCACTGGTGTCCGTGTTAGCCTCCGGGGTAACATGGGGAGTTCTTGGATGTCCCAGACAGGGGTGAGCTTTGATCCTAGGCAGGCCCTTCATGCCTGGGCCTTGTGGGCGCGCACGCCTTTCTCAGTGCCTGCCCCTTCTCGTTTCTGGGGTTGGTCTTGGGCGGAAGTTCCCTGCCCCTTCCCAGAAGTAGTGTTGGTATCCTTGTGGGTCCAAGCCCTCTCTCCACTCCTTCCTCGAGGGTAGAAGGTTAATGCTTCACCCTCTGCAGCCGTGTGTCTTTGCCTGCACCCAGGGAGAAAAGGTTGGCTGCCTCTCCTCCAGCAAGTTGAGGCTTTTGCCTGTGGGAGGGAAGGGCCTGGGCAGGGGCGGGGTCAGCACCCATCTCAAGGTCACAGCCCATTTCCTGCTGCCCACCAGCTCCACAGACCACACGGGGCTCCTTCTGGCCCCCTGCCTCGCTCCCAGTCTTTCTCGTGAACTCCTACTGGAGGCTGCAAGTTGCTGTGAGTCCATCTGACACACAGCCCCTCACTTGATCTCCAGCACTTGAACATTTTAGCTGATTTCTTCTGGAATGTACAGCACACGCCCCTTCCTCCGGTGCTTTGCCTCCATGAGCCTGCGTACACATTCCACTTCTCCCTTTAGGGGCCTGCCCCTCCTTGGTATTTGGTTTCCAGTTTGCCTTGCAAACTCAGCTAAGTTCAAGGAAAGTTAGGATTTTGTAGTTTGTCAGGCTTTTTTTTTTTCTCATTGGTAGGGACTGAGTAGCATTCCTCCATCCCAGGCAGAAGCAGGAATCCCCTCTTAGACGCTCTGTCCTCCTCCACTCCATTTCCCACACTACCCGGAGGGATAAAAGTCATGACACATCTCGCCTTCAATCCTTTTGGTGGCTTCCTGTCCCTCTTAGGACAGCCAAAATCCCTTAGGAGGCCTAGACGTGGCCCCTGCCTACCCCCTCCACTTTAATTTGTCCCAATTCCCTCTTCGCTCTCCAAACGGCAGCTGTTAGCCTGTGCTCGTTCTATTCCCCCTTCCCCTGCTGCCTCTCTCCCTTTGCCAGCCTTGTCCCTATTCATTTGGATCTCAGAGTCCACTCCATTTCCCCAGGGAGACCTTGCTTGCCCCCCAACCCCCGCCATCATGCTCATGGATCACCCTGACCCTGGCGGCACTTGGCGCCTCTAGTTGCCTCCCAGCCAAATGCCTAAGTTACAGAAGTAATGAGATTGTTTGTTTATCCGCATGTCCCCAGTGTTGAACCCAGCACCCAGCACCCAGCTCAGTGAATGCTAAATGCTGTTGTTGTGACCACTGAGAACTGGGCGGAACCAACCCCGGGCCCTGCTTGCGTGAACCTGCTTTTGCTCTGCCCGTGACAACCGTCTGCTGACCGTGGAGAGCTGGGAAATAGGGCGACGTTTCTGGGGAATGACAGTGCAAGGTACTGGCTGGTACCAGCCTCACCCCGAGTTGGAATTGGGTGTCCAGGCGCCATTGTGCTTCCACCTGCATTGTTCTAGAAGTCAGATGACCTCAGAAAATGGCCTGGCCCACAGCGAGTCTCAGACAGGTACTGACAGGGGCAGGTACCACTAGTTAAAAAAAAAAAAACGGTCTGTATTGCTGGAAATAGCAAAAGGGAAAGCAGTGAGGATGCACCACATTTCCTTTAAGTGAAGTTATTAACCGGGAGAGGCTCCGAGGTGTTGTGTATGGAAAGTTACTCACCGGCTCTTTTCAGTTTCCTGCTCTGATATGCCATCTGCGGCTGTTCCTTCTTGCGATTCAACATGTTTTGTTGGATCTAAAAATGTAGCAAAGGTGAAATTGTTTTGATGGTTTGGGGTATTTTGAGAGATTTGTTTGATGATTTTCAGCTAATATCAACTAGCTGTCACTGCAACAAGTGGAAATTTGGCCCAGGTTTTATTTAGCGTAAATGGAGAGAGGTCAGTCGTGTGGGAAGTGAGAGAATGCACCTAATACCATTGTGTCCTGATGGGTCTTGGAGAAATTAAAAATACAGGACGTACAGAACATGAGACCTTAGAAGTAATTCTACCACCGGTGTCAGCTTTAGAAAAGCAGTATCTGGAAGTAAATCTTTTTGTTGGTGGTGGTAAGCATCATTTGTTGTTAAATGTAATTTTGGTTATTTTTAGCCTGGAAAGATGTAACTGGTGGAAGTTTTGATTTTCATGCACTCCCAGGAAATCACTTTTATCTTACGGAAACTTCCGATGAGACCTTCATCAAGAACTACGTAACCGAGTGTCTAGAACTATTGATACTTGCCTATTTTTAGAGATTTTTCCTTTCAGTTTGAAGAGGGTCCAAAGTGATTATATGATACTCTTTTTAATTTTTTAGTAGTTCATTAGTTTTTTTCAGAGGTTGTGAAATTATTCTTTTGCTACTACCGGGCTGATGTGTGACACATAAATGTATTTCTTCACAGAGCGCTTATGGATCCAGAGACAGAAGACAACAAAGGAGTAAAGAATACTTCCGGCAGGGTCCTTTATCTTCCTATCAGAATCTCATTTGAGTCTTATCTGTGGGAAGTTTGTCAACAAAACTTCTGCTTGGTAAATTATCCATTTTTTCCCTTAATTATTTTAACAGTGGAAATGAGAACCAGGGAAGATGCTAGAAAACAAATTGTTCCATCAGCACACGGTGGTGCAAAGCTTGATCCAATCTTTTGAAATTAGGGTCATCCCCTTTAATGAGAAAATGTAACCTACTGCTTTATTAAAATAAGATAGTCCTGAGCCATCATTGGTGCCTCGACTGAGTGGGCAAGTCCTCAGAATGCCCCTAAGCCCGGGCCCCCTCCTCACGAGCTTCTCCAACACAGGGCCTGGTGGCTCTGTGGGTGCTGCTCCTGTCCCCCGACCCTGGCAGTGACTGACTAGGGCCAACGGGAGTCCTCTAATGGACAGCCAGTCTGGTGTCTGCCTTGCTCTGTGACAGTTTGTGGTTGACATAAGGAGAAAGCAGAACAGTTGGGAAAAACAGGAGCTAAAAGGAGAAAAAGCAGAAGTTGGGAAAATTCGCTGAGTCCAAATAAGGCAGAACACTACAAATGGGATTCACAGTCGCGGGTCGATAGGAATGAAGGGTCACCGCCCCCTTGGAGCTGCATGGCTCCTGCAGTCTCTGGTGAGTCCCAAACTGTGTTTGGCTCTTGGAATCCTGGTGCTGATTTCCTATGTCCCGTGGGATCTTCACAATAAACTCCACTACTTGGTGTCACTGATGTCTCTTCCTTAAGGCTTAAAGTACTTAACACAGCAATATATATTAAGGTTAAATTTTAAAGCATCTATTTGTTTATGATCACATAAGATGGGTTCATGTTTTTGTTAAGATTTTAAAATCCTATACATAGAATCTTTGATTGAGCAAAATGCATACAGGACACGTTTTACAGAATTTATCATTCCTTTCTAACAAAGGGCAAATCATATGAAAAATTCATTGTGGGAGGAGTTAGAATTCATGCAGTCAACTTGGGCTAAAAATAGGCTGAAGCAAATTATGATACATGTTTAGTACCTGCTGTGCTTTACCCTTTGGTGTGACACCATTTCCAGGGCTCCCTTATGGAAGCATGGGCACAAAAGTAATTTGATTTGTGATTATTCATTTGAAAAGTTTTTAGTTAATATGGTCCACAACGGGAATCACATGGTGTAGCCAATGCCAGACTTTTGGGGTGGGCCTTCTCACCTGCCTCTCCACCTGGTAGAGGTGAAGTCCACATGGGAAGAGCTCTGAGAGCTTCCAAGCTCTCCATTGAAGAAGCAGCCCTGTCGTTGCGGACGTCTCCCTTTTCTTGCATTTGGATGTTGACTTCATCATGGCAGACTCCCGAAAATCTTCAGGTAAGACTTAGTAGAGATGAGAACCATCTTTGTTCTAAAATTTTCCAGAATAGGAATCAAGCTAGATTCGCTTTTCATGAAACTTTTTATTTGGAGATAACTGTAGATTCACATAATACAGAACTACCCACTATGATATTCCAGACTCTGCATTTTCACTCCAATAAAAATGAATGTAAGAGCACAGTAATTGTACGTTTTATTATCACTAGATACTACATTTAATTTTTCTGTCTTAAATGTAAAAATTTAAAGAAAAATAATTGAAAGATGGCTTTTTTCTTTCTTTGAATAGTCGTGGACTCGTAAGTTTATTTTTAAAATTTTTAGTTTATTTGTTGTTAGGTTTTATATAACGTATGCTTTAAATTGAAGGTAGGATAATTAGTTACCTCAATTATCAATTCTCAATTATCTGAAGAATCATTCAATCCTTACAACCCTGTGAGACTGATTTTTCCCCTCTACTCTATAGATGAGGCTTAGCAAGGTTAAGTAATTTGTCTCAGTTCACCTACTAAAGAATTACAGAGTATGGACTGGAACCAGGTATGCTTATGATTTCCAAGGCCCCAAGCCAGTGAGAATCCCAAAGTTACATAGTGCAACAAAGGAAGAACCTTGTTATTGGTTCTTAATAAACTGTTTTGATCATATACCAATAATACTAACTCATTGTAGAAAAACAGATAAGCCAAAAAAAAAATTGTAAATGTTTTGTGACATACTACCAGAGCAATACTTTTTTAAAAATCCTCTGGTTTTAGCAAGTAAAATTTCATTAAATACATAGTTTCAGCATACCTCTAATTAAGGATTACAATTCATGTTAACAGCAAACATACTCATGACATGAAAAGAGTTAACAGTGCATTTCTTCCTTAGATGTTAAGAAATGATACCATTATGAAGGCTTCAAAAGAAAAACTTTCTCACAGATGAACTTTAAATTCCATATTTTTCTATCAGCTTTTTTGCTTTAGAAATATAGGCACTCATGGCATCTTCCTTCAACCGCCCTAGAAAGACACAAACAGATTATCTCACTGACTGATGTATTGGGAAATTAAGAAAGTTTATTTCACTTATTTAAGAATTAACAACCTTTTTGGAGGTTCCATGCTTCCCATTTAGCCTTGCCTTTTAAATCTAACATTCCTGGACACTCTGCCAAAAGAAGGATAGATATATTTTCAAGTTTACTTTTTACTCGATGCTTTTATAAACATTGTTCAGATGAAATGTATTTTTAAAAATATGATTTTAAAAATATTATTAATATATTAATAATATATGTTACATTTTAATATATATATACATATATATACACACACACACAATACCAATATTAATGTCTCCAACTACAGATTGTTTGTAGAGCCCATAGAGTTCTTTCAGTTCTTCATCATCTGGTCTTGTTTTCAGCTTCCTCACATCTTCTGCAATCCTATCAAAATCAGCCTAGAACAAAAGGAAGAAAAGGCAAACAGTGCATTCACTAACTTTCAACAGGCTCATCTAATTTAGGGGTATTTACCACCAAACAGTGGCAACGCAAAAAGAAAGAGGAAGGTTTCAAACAGAACTATTACTGGTCTGATTCTACCAGAATTATCCTAATTATTTTAATTTATGGATACCTCTCCTGGTACTTACCTGATATTCAGACAAGATATGGAGAACTACATAAAACTGTTATAAGTGAAAATTCCTTTTTTTTTTTTAGTAGGCTCACATGGAGCCCAATGTAGGGCTTGAATCCACGACCCTGAGATTAAGACCTGGGCTGAGATCAAGAGTTGGATGCTTAACTGACTGAGCCACCCAGGCACCCTAATACTGAAATTTCTCAGTACTGAAAATTTTAAAACTTTAAAAATTTTTAAAACTGAAAAAGACATAAATAAATGAAAGATATTCTATGCTCATGAATTGGAAGAAATATTATTGTTTAAATGTCCATACTACCTAAAGCTATCTACAGATTCATTGCAATCAATCCTTATCAACATTCTAATGGCATATTTTACAGAAGTAGAAAAAACAATCTTAAAGTTTGTATAGAGCCACAAAAGACCCTGAACAGCCAAAACAACTTTTTTTTTTTTAAAGATTTTATTTATTTATTTGAGAGAGAGAATGAGATAGAGCGAGCATGAGAGGGGGGAGGGTCAGAGGGAGAAGCAGACTCCCTGCTGAGCAGGGAGCCCGATGCAGGACTCGATCCCAGGACTCCAGGATCATGACCTGAGCCGAAGGCAGTTGCTTAACCAACTGAGCCACCCAGGCGCCCCAGCCCAAACAATCTTGAGAAAGAATAACAAAGCTGGAGTCATGCTGTGTCCCGATTTCCAACTATATTACAAAGTTATACTAATCAAAACAGTATGGTATTGACCTAAAAACAAACAGATCAATGAAACAGAATAGAGAGCCCAGAAATAAAAGCATGCGTATATGGTCGATTAATTAATGACAAAGGAGCCAAGAATGTAGAATGGGGAAAGGTGAGTCATTAAACAAATGGTGCTGGGACAACCTGACAGCTACAGACAAAAGACCAAAACTGGACCACAAGCTGACACTACGCACAAAACCCAGCTCAAAGGATTTAATGTAAGGTCAAGTAAGACCTTTTGTTTAGATCTTGAATGTAAAACCTAAGACCACAAAACTCCTCGATAGAAAACAGAGGGGATAAGCTCCTGGACACTGGTCTCAGCTATGACTGTTTGGATCTGACACCAAGAGCAAAGGCTACACAAACAAAAAAAAAGAAGTGAGACTCCATTGAACTAGAAAGCTTCTGCACAGTAAAGAAAAGCATCAACAAAATGAAAAGGAAACCTACGGAATGGGAGAAAATATCTGCAAATCATTTATCTTTAAAAAGTGGTTAATATCCAAAATATATAAAGAACTTATACCACTCAGGAGCAAAAAGAAAAAAAATCAATTAAAAAATGGGCAAAGGAACTAAATAGACATTTTTCCCAAAGACATACAAATGGAGGCGGTTTGATGCTGCCTGGGCCATGGTGCAGCTCCAGCCTTGTACCTCCCACACCCCTGCATCAGTGATGGTGGAGGAGGGCCAGCATGCCTGGGGGAGGGGAGGAGGGAGAGGTCTTGCCTGGGTGGGGTTCAGGGGGTGGGGAGGAGAAGGCAGAGCACCACCTATTGGTCCGGCAGCCCAGCAATGCCTGTCAGGGAGGAGCTGAGTGACCAGCACCCAGGAAGAAGCACAAAGGGGAGCAGCAGGTTGGGGAGAAAGCACTCTTGAAGAAGACGAGCTGTCCATCCAACAAAGAAAACTCCTTCCAGATTACATTCCGGAGAAGTTAACTACAGTTGGACAGACTAACATAATGACATCATCAGAAAAGTTGAAAGAAACTCATTTGCAGAAGAAAAATGAAGAATGTGAAAAAGGAAGTGATTCCAAAAAAGCTGGAAAAAGGTACAAAAAGTACAGTCTATGGGCCAGAATAAAAGCCACTTGGCTCTAAGGCTAGAAGATCAAGATCTGAGAGATTCAAGGCAATAAGCAGCGAAAAAGCCTTTAGAGAGAATTCTTTATATGGTTCCAGAATCAACAGAACTACTGTAAATAAGTTCCTATGTCTTGAAAATAAGAGGTTACCAGGGAAAAGGGCCACCACCCAGTTTCTGAATAATGCTTGGGGAACTCAGAAAAAAACAAAATGCCAAGAGGTTTAAAAGACAGTGGCTGGTCAGAAACATGAAAATTCCACCTCTGGGTATATATCCAAAGGAAGCAAAGTCCCTACCTCACAGTGATGCTGGCACCCCCATGTTCACTGCATCATTCTTTACAACAGTTAAGACATGGAAATTACAACCTAAGTGCCCGATGATGGATGGATAAAGAAAATATGGTATATATAGACATGCACACACATAATGGAATATTGTTCAGCCATAAAAAGGAAGGAGATCCTGCCATTTGCAGCAACATGGATGGACCTTGAGAGCATTATGTGAGGTGAAGTAAGTCACACAGAGACAGACAAATACTGTAGGACCTCACTTACATGCGGAATCTAAAATAACTACACTTAGAGAAACAGAGGATAGATTGGCAGTTGCCAGAGGTGGGTGAAGGGTGGGGGAAATGGGTGAATGTGGTCAAAAGGTGGGGGAAAAAAATCTATCAAGAGAAATTTTAATACATATTTCTTTTTATTTTTTTTAAAGATTTATTGATTTATTTGAGGCAGGGGGCAGAGGGGAAGAGAGAGAGAGGGAGAGAATCCCAAGCAGACTCCCTGCTGAGCGTGGAGCCCGACAAGGGGCTGGAACCCACAACCTGGAGATCACAACCTGAGCAGAAACTAAAAGTCAGATGCTCAACTGACTGAGCCATCCAGGTGCCCCTACACATTTCTTTTTATAAGTTAAAAGCATATAAATTCCACAAATTGGAATATTCCACACAAAGGAATGTCTATGTGCTCCCAGGACTTTAAGATTTTATTTTTTATTTCTTTGAGTTATCTCTACCCCCAACGTGGGGTTCAAACGCAGAATCCTGAGATCAAGAGTTGTATGCTCCACTAAGCCAGCCCCCTGTGTGCTCCTAGCTTTATCCCTTCTCTTTTAACCTCTTTGTTTACCTAAAAAGGGCTTTGGTGACTACTTCCTTAATATAATTTTTCTATTCTTTTTTTAAAAATACACTGTATTTTACCTTGTGTTATTTAAATCGGGGATAAGCAGGAAATGTCACCAGCCTGGGTATCAAACAAGAGAAGCTCAAGGAGGCATTCTACCCCCATCCTCCATTGTCTTTCTCCAATGCATAGCTCCCTTTGATCCAAAGATCCAAAGTCCTAGTAGAGAAAGTGGATAGCCCTGCTGTCCCGTCAGAACCCCAGGGAGCTCAGCAGAGTTGCGGGATCAAGTTTCCATCCAGCGCCAGAGACAGGACAGTGGCACAGCTATAGCCGTTGTCTGGTGATGAACAGACATCACTTGTAAATCAGAGACCTGGCTCTCCAACCTAAATAACCTTGAAAAAGGCCCGGGGGTCTAAGAAGCATGGGTGCATGTGACAAGGGTCACACACCATGCCTCACCTTTCTGAGTGTCCTTCTAGGAAGTTGTCAACTGCTTCAAACAATGTCAGGGTTAAGAACACAGGTTCTAGGGGCGCCTGGGTGGCTCAGTCAGTTGAGCATCCCATTCTCGATTTTGCCTCAGGTCCTGATCTCAGGGGCATGAGATGGAGCCCCACATCAGGCGCAGCACGGACTGCCTTGATTAGAATCTCAGCTTCATCATTTAAGAGCTGTGTATCCTTGGGCAAGTTATTTAACTTGTGTCTGTTTTCTCGGCCAGAATATAGGACAAAAATACCATCTATCCGCCAGGTTGTAAAGAAGATTTAAATAGGTTAACATGTGTAAAATATTTAAAATAGTGCCTGGGACATGGTGAATGTTTAATAAAGGTTACCATTATTATTTTAAGTCTTTTTGGGAAAAAAAACTAATTCTAGAAAAAAACTGGAAAAAAAGTACTCATAATGACACAAAAAACACTTTGACTTAACAAATACAAAATTGTTTTTATACACTCAGCTTTGTAAGTTACGTAGAAAAAATAAAGACTAGCAAGAAATATACTAAAATATGAAAACAATAATTGCCTCTGATTATTGGTAAGTTCTCTGGGTTTTTCATGCTTTCTGTACTCTCCAAATGTTCTATAGGGTGCACATATTGTGCCTGTAGTAAGGATAAAATGAAAATGCTCCCTAAGTGCCCAGGGCTTCCTCAGGGCAGGGCTCTTCAGAGAGGTGTAGGGATCTTCCCCTTCAGATTTATCAGCGTCTCAGTTCATCTGCTTGCTGTGAGGTCTTGCACCCTTCTCCAGTGACAGCAACTCAATTCCTCTTGGCAAGCCCAGCTTCGAGGAGAATTCTAAGGCTTCTCAACAACCATACTAGGTCCCTGCCTTCCAGAAGGAATTTCTGGGAAATTGTTCTTCATATACGGGGTGGGGGCGGAGGGTGGGGCATGGAACCGTGTGACAACCTAATGAAAGTCTTGGACACTCTCCACAAGAGGTCAGGTCCTGACAGGGTTTCACACACAACTTCAGGGATCCCTGTTCTTTTTCCCTTCCATGGTACAGAAGCCTGTTCCAGAGCAGGGGCCAAGATCATTCTTTCCATCCAGCATGCCCTTTTGTGGTGCCACAACTTGATACATTCCTGCTCCATGATGTGGTTCCAATGTACCCTCCTCTATGGGGCCTTTCCCAGTTCAACCACGATGAGCTCTAGGGGAAAGAACACTGGCCTCACATCAGGATCTTGGGTTTGAATTCTAGCTTTGAGACACAATGCCATGGGATTTTATGCAAGCAACAAAACTGCTTTGAGATTCAGCCTCAGGCAAAAAAATGATACTATCAACTTCAGTGAGAAGGTGTTAAGATTAAATCCCACTAAGAACAGATATATTCTTGGGGCGCCTGGGTGGCTCAGTCATTAAGCGTCTGCCTTCGGCTCAGGTCATGATCCCGGGGTCCTGGGATCGAGCCCCGCATCGAGCCCCGCATCGGGCTCCCTGCTCAGCGGGAAGCCTGCTTCTCCCTCTCCCACTCCCCCTGCTTCTGTTCCCTCTCTAGCTGTTTCTCTCTCTGTCAAATAAATAAATAAAAAATCTTTAAAAAAAAGAACAGATATATTCTGGATTTCGTTCTGTTGACTCTGCCCACCCAGAGCTCATCACTCGGCTTACACTACTTAACAGGTGCATTGAACACCTGTGGTGCACCAGGCCTTTGCTAGGCAGACAGGGATGAACAAGGCAGCCGGCGCTCAAGGAGCTCAGCTCTGGGGGCAGACGAGCAGGTCAACAATGATTGTGAGAGACTTGCTCCAGTGGAGGAGCCGTGGGCCCTCTGGGGATGCAGAGGCAGGGGTGTCAGCAGGTGGGGAAGCAGCTTTCCCAGCGGAGATGGCGCTTAGCTAAGCCCGAGGGGACAGCATCTGTTGGATGGACAGGAGCATGGAAGGGTGCTCCAGGTGGCATGGACAGCATGTATTAGGGCTCAACAGGAAAGCCGGGTGGGACTGGATTTGTTCCCCATACATGCATAACAGAGGCAGGCGTAAGTATTCATGCCTTACAGAGGGCACTGGTAGGCAGTACCAGCCCCTCTGAGTCCTTGGTGAATAAATGAATGAGTGAGTGAATATTAGGCGGGTCTGAAAACTATCAGAGATGAGAAACAGCTTTAAATGTACAGTTGTTTACACTTAATTTCAAAGCATTCTGAGTCAAAGGGGTAGTTTAGTAATATCCCTGTGCCACTGTGGAGCTGGGCTCATTGCTTTTGGTAGGAATTTCAGCCTTTGCTAGCTCATTCTTCTAGCGCTGGGGCCTCGGTGTCCTGCTTGCATGTATGTGTACATCATCTCCCTCAGAAGGCCTCACCCCAGACTCTCTCCTGTTCATGTTTTCATAAGGCCCTCTGACCATACCTGGTGTAGCAGTGACCCCAGTGTGCCCACCAACACTCACAGGTGGTGCATCCTGCTTTCCTGGAGCTAGAACCCTCAACCCTCTTACCACCTAGGAGTACTGACCACCCTAGCCTCTGGTAAATTTGCTTTCCAATTTCATCACAGCTGAAAATAGCCTCTGAAGGTGACTCTCACCTAATCTAGTTTTACTTTCTGCAGCCAAAGAACATGGTCATCCCACAATACGACGTTGACAAAACCTTTTCTTTTTTAAGATTTATTTATTTATTTTAGAGAGAGAGTGTGTGTAAGTGGGGTGAGGGGTAGAAGGAGAGGGGGAGAGAGAATCTCAAGCAGACTCCACGGTGAGCGCAGAGCCCAATGTGAGGCTTGATCTCACAACCCTGAGATCATGACCTGAGCTGAAACCAAGAGTCGGACGCTCAACCAACTGAGCCACCCAGGTGCCCTGACAAAGCCTTTTTGAGCAATCATTTCCCACTGAGGAGCTGAATTAGGAAGATCATAAATTCTCACACTGCATGGTTCTTTAGTCATACAAACATGCATGGAGGGAAAGGGGTTAATTATTTGCCCACTGTAAAATCGTGAATCCCCAAGACTCAAAAAGATGTAGCTTCTTGAAGAAGCAGTCCGCCTTTGAGCATCATCTTCTAAAAAAGAAATACATCTAGTTTACCTGGCACTCAGCTTTGCTAAAAGTTTTGCTACTGAAGTAAACATATTGTAAGTTTAAAATAAAGTTTGGAGGTTATAGCTGAATTAGAAATCCCATTTGTTTGCCAAATAAAACAAAATACTAAGCTAAAAAGGAATACAGTTTTGATATTGAAAGGTTTGATCATTTTGAGGAAAGCTCAATATGAATTATTTGTCCTACATAAGCGAAAAATATCTAAATGTGCAAGGACACACTTTCCTTATTGGGTACTTACTACATGCCAGGCACTGTTTTACTTGCTTTATCCATGTAGCTCATTTAATCTTGACAGTCCCTCTCCTCCATTTTTGGATGAGAAAACAGGCACAGAGAGGTTAAGCAACCACATCATAGGCTAAGAAGGGGTGAGGTTTGGATCTGAACCTGGCCAACTCTGGAGTATGTGCCTTTAGTCACCATAACATACTGCTTAAAGAATCCTTAAGGGGGGGCACCTGGGTGGCTCAGTGGGTTAAGACGCCCAACTCTTGATTTTGGCTCAGGTAGTGATCTCAGGGTCCTGGCATCCAGCCCCACCTGGGGCTCTGTGCTGGGCGTAGAGCCTGCTTGAGGATTCTCTCTCTGCCCCTCCCTCCCTCCAAAATAAAAATAAATCAAAAAAAAAAAAAAAAAAGAACCCTTAAAGAAGTGAGCCATGCTCATTCTGTGAAATTGTATGCAGGTATTTTTTCAAATTTTATTTTAGAAGAATATTTAATGATGAAAAATGCTCCTAATATAGTGATAGGTACAGGAACAAAACTGTATATACTTAAGAGTATAATCGAATCAGGGGCGCCTGAGTGGCTCAGTCTGTTAAGCGTCTGCCTTCGGCTCAGGTCATGATCCCAGCGTCCTGGGATGGAGCCCTGAATCGGGCTCCCTACTCAGCAGGAAGCCTGCTTCTCCCTCTCCCACTCCCCCTGCTTGTGTTCCCTCTCTCGCTGTGTCTCTCTCTGTCAAATAAATAAATCTTAAAAAAAGAGTATAATCGAATCAGTGTGTGTATATACACACATATGCACATGCATGTGCAAGCACACACAGGCACATATATACACACACATTTTTCACACATACAAGAATGTAATCCCTCATGTTAGCAGTGGTTATCACCTGGGTGAAGGAATTCCTAATGGTTTTTACTTACTTTATATTTGTTCTCTTTCCCCAAAGTTCCCACCCTGAACATATATTTTTCCGCATATCAGCAAAACTACTATTTTGTAGTTTTACAGATCTCTGCTGTTCAGAGAAACACTTGCCTTACCAAGGAGCGAGGGGGCGCGGGTGGGACCCCAGCCGCCCTCGCCTCCCTCTCCCAGATGGAAAGAGCGGGCGGAGCAGGGCCGCCCGGTGTCCGCCCTCCCCGGGGCCAGCGCTTACTTTGCGAGTAACCAACCCCCGGGGTTCACAAGTGTTGCCATAGGGAGCCCCGGCTCGCCGTCAACAGATGGCACCGGTGCGGTCCCCACTGCAATAAGCGGGTGCTCGCGATGGGGGTGGGAGGGTCTGCGGGGTCACTCCGGACAACTCCGGGGGGGTGGAACTGCGGGCGCGAGGACTGCGGGCGACAGCTGTCCCAGACTCCAGTTCCGAGTCGCCCGCCACCCAGGGGCGTCACGCCTGCCCCAAGCCCCACTCGAGCGCTTCCCTCTGAGGAAGCCCTCTTGGGCGGCCTCTGCACCCTTCGACTCACCTGCAAAGAAGACATGGTGACAGCACTCAGCTACTGCCGCACTCCTGAGGCGCCGGTCCCTAGAGCCCGGGCGGCGGGCCTCCTTAAATGGAGGCGCGCCTCCGCCCGCCGGCTCCCATTGGCTGCGCTGTTGGCCCGGCCGGCTTCCATTGGCCACCAGTACTAGGGGGCGGGGCCTAGCAGTGAGTGGCACCTGCCCTGACCTCTGCGCCCGCCCGCGTCCCAAGCGGCGCGCCAGGGTTGTGAGCCGCCAGCGCTGCTGCAACTGGAAAGGCGAGGAGCAGGGAATTTAAATGAGCTCCTCTCCGCTCTTGGCTCGCTCCCCAGTTCTTTCTCAAGAGGTTGTTTGCAGGACATCGGGAAATCTCCCTAGGGCACGGACCTCAGTGGGGATTCCTTTTGGTATATATCTCCCTCTGCCCTCTCGTAATTCCTAGAAACCTGGATGGCAGTTTTTTGAGAACTCTCAAGCCTCCTCTCATATCTCTAGGCACACTTCATCAGGAATAACAAAGGCGTCTTCTCTTTAAAAAGCAAAAACACATTCTGAACACGTGCTGCAACCCCCCTAACTAGCTCTCGGTTATTGTAAAGGCACAGAAGCACGCACCTATTCAGTTTGACCCCATTCTCCAGGGCAACAAATCCAATGTCACTGCAAGTCTGCAGACACACAGAATGGGGTTGTGATTCACATTTGATTAAGTTTTCAAAGAACTGGAACAGCATTTCCTGGTCATAGGAGGAGTTCATTTCCGACTCTTTTAAGAAGAAACCTTTGTGGAGCGGAATAACTGGAAGAACTGACAAATTCAGGGTTTAGAGAGTTATCGATCTGAAACGTCTAACATAACAATGCAAGTGGTGGAGACGAAAGGACCCAAAACATTTTAGCCTGTTTTTGCATAAAACTACATTTAAAAAATATTTGCTTGGGGCGCCTGGGTGGCTCAGTCATTAAGCGTCTGCCTTGGGCTCAGGTCATGATCCCAGGAACCTGGGATCGATCCCTGCGTCTGGCTCCCTGCTCAGCGGGAAGCCTGCTTCTCCCTCTCCCACTCCCCCTGCTTGTGTTCCCTCTCTGGCTGTCTCTCTCTATCAAATAAATAAATAAAATCTTTAAAAAAAAATTTGCTTTACCTTTTCATGTAAATCCCTTGGTTTTTAAATCTCAAAAATACTTTCATGGTATAATCAATGAATTTTTAAGTAAAAGACAAAAAGCAAATGTTAGCAAAATCTACTGGCCAGGATTTTTTAGTTTTCAAATTTGCAGGTGATGGGAAATACACTGTGGGGTACAAAGGCAAATGGCAACTTCAGAACAGTGAGTGCTTTCTCTGCTGAGGAAGCCCTAACAGTGTTTCAGTAGGGAAATACTGGGGGCAAACTCCAGTATTGAGGTGTATTTAGAGCTGAGACATTTGGGCATTACAGTCATTATAAGAAATCAGGAAAAGGGGAAAGGGTAGGTACACTGTGCTCTGTTTTATTCTCTAAGTCTAGAATGTTCTTCTAAGAACTCTTTTCAAAGCATGTTCTTCTCTTGAGTTGCCCTCCCATAAACAGAGGCTAGAGCCATGGTGTCTTGTTCCGCGGAACAAAAAGAGAGAAGAGACAATTGAAATACTGATGTCTTCTGCCCAGTGATAATGATATATCAGGTACAGTAAAAACTCAGCTTTCCTTTGGGAGTGAGTCAATTTGGACAATCAAGTTCCCTTTTTTTTTTTTTTTTTTACTATTTATTAAGTATTGATTACAAACCAATATACATACATCCATATATTTAAAATTCTAAAAATAATGGGCACATTTATGAACCTACCACCAGTTTAAGAAATAGAACACTACCTTTACCTTTGTGACTCTCCTGATTCCATTCCATCCTATCCTCCTTATTCATTCTTTCATTCATTCAAATAGTTATTGAGGGCCTAATATGAGCAAGGCACTGTTCTAGGTTCTTGAAAAACATTAGTCAACAGAACAAACAAGATCCTTATCCTTGCATTACATTCTGGTAGGGGGTCACAGACAATAACACATATAATAAGCAGATTATATAGTCTATTAAAAGGAGGTAATGTTATTTTTTTTTTTAAAGATTGTATTTATTTATTTGACAGAGACACAGTGAGAGAGGGAACACAAGCAGGGGGAGTGGGAGAGGGAGAAGCAGGCTTCCCGTGAGCAGGGAGCCCGATGCGGGGCTCGATGCGGAGCTTGATCCCAGGACCCCAGGATCATGACTTGAGCCGAAGGCAGACGCTTAATGACTGAGCCACCCAGGCGCCCCATGTGGATTTACTTCTAAGTAACTTTATAATTTTTTATTATGTTAGATTAAATGTTTTTAAAAATTTCCTTGTTTGTCCTTTTGTAACTGGTACAGAGAAAGGGGATTGATTTTTGTATGTTGACTCTTTATCCAGCAGTCTTGATAAATCTTTTGATTATTTTTCAGTAAATTATTTTGGGTTTCCTATTTAGCAAACAATAGTCTATGAATAATGACAGTTTCATTTTGTCCTTTCCAATCCTCAGATCTTTCTTTTCTTTGCTTTTCTGCAGTAGCCGGGAACTGAGTATAATAATGAATAGGACAAGTAGTATATGATTCCTTAAAGGTAATGCTTCCAGAGTTTCACCATCAAATGTGGTATGTTCACTGCAACTTGCTTATTTCAGTGGATATATATGTGTAGTATGTTTCTTCCTATTTGTAGTTTGGCAAAATTTGTTTTCACGAATGGATGTAGAATTTCATCAAAAGCTTTTTTTAAACATCTATTGGGATGATCATATGTGTCTTTAATCTTGTATTTTAATTTTTTTAGATTTTATTTATTTAATTGAGAGAGAGAGAGAGAGAGCATGAGCAAGAGAAAACATGAGTGGGGGGTGGATAGAGGGAGAGGGAGAAGCAGACTCCCTGCTGAGCAGGGAGCCTGACATGGGGCTCGATCCCAGGATCCTGGGACTACAACCTGAGCTGAAGGCAGACACCCAACTGATGAGCCACCCAGGCACCCCTTGAATTGTTTTTTGGGGGGTTCAAACTCACAACACCAAGATCAAGAGTTGCATGCTCTATGGACTGATCCAGCCAGGTGCCCCATGGGCTTTTTTGTTTGTTTATTTTTGCTTTTTGTTGTTGAGTTGTAGTTTTTATATATTCTGAATATTAATCCCTTATCATATATGATTTGCAAATATTTTCTCTCATTCTGTGGGTTTTCTTTTCACTCTTTTGATAGTGTCCTTTGATGTACACAAGATTTTATTTTATAATTTTTTTAAGTAGGCTCTATGTCCAACATGGAGCCCAATATGGGGCTTGAACTCACCACTGTGAGATCAAGACCTGAGCTGAGATCAAGAGCCAGGCGCTCAACCAACTGAGCCATCCAGGTACCCCAAAAAGTTTTAATTTTGATGCAGATCCAATTTAACTATTTTTTCTTTTGCTGTCTGTGCTTTTGTTGTCATATCCAAGATATCATTACCAAATGCAATGTCATGAAGATTTTCCCCTACGTTTTAAGAGTTTCAGTTTTAGCCCTTAAGTTTAAATCTTTGATCCACTTTGAGTTAATTTTTTTTAAGATTGATTTATTTATTTTGGAGAGAGAGAGCAAGCACACAAGCAGGAGGGGCAGAGGGAGAGAATCTTAAGCAGATTCTGTGCTGAGCACAGAGCCTGATGCAGGGCGTGATCTCACAACCCTGAGATCATGACCCTGAGATCACGACTTAAGCCAAAACTGAGAGTTGGATGCTTAACTGACTGCCACCCAAGTGCCCCACTTTGAGTTAATTTTTGTATGGGATATAAGTAAGGGTTCAACTTCATTCATATGCATGTGGATATCCAGTTTTCCCAGCACCGTTTTTTGGAAAAAAACCTTCTTCCCCATTAAATTGTCTTGGTCTCCTTGTCAAAAATTAATTGACCATATATGTGAGAGTTTATTTCTGGGCTCTCTATTCCACTGTCTGTCTTTATGCCAATACCACACTGTTTTGATTATTGTAGATTTGTAGTAAGTTTTTAATATCAGGAAGTGTGAGTCCTTCAATTTTGTTCTCCATTTCCAAGATTGTTTTGGCTATTCAGAGGTTCCTTGAGATCCAGTATGAATTTTAGGGTGGGTTTTTCTAATTCAACAAAAACAGCCATTGGGATTTTAATAGGGATTGCATTGAATCTTTTTTCCCACAGTGCTTTTCATCACCTAATATACTATGTATTTTACTTTCTTTGTTTTACTGTCCGTCTCCTCCATTAGAACTTTGGTTCACTGCTTTATCCCTAACTTAGAATTCAATAAATACTGTTATCTGTTGACAAAAGGAAGGAAGGAAACATTCTTATGTATCTAGCATCTGGCACATGGCTTGACATAAAAGATGCTCAATAAAAACCTGTGAATAAAGTAAAATGCTATTTACATTTTTCACCTAATACATAGTTATAGACATATATACATATTTCTACATTAAAAGTGTTTCTCAATCATTTGTTCTCATATTGCTTCAGAAAGAATTCTGTGATAATTTAATTCATATAAATTTCTATACTTTAACTAATTCTAAAATTATAGGTTTATGTTTATGTATATGTATGGCATATTTTGAATAGTTATCTGCAGCTGACTTTATATCATATAGACACTTTATTTCCAAAATTACTGTTGCTGGCTCTTTAGGACCTATGGAAAATCTAAAGCCTAGCATCATACCACATTAGGCTTTTGCCTGTAAAAATAAAACAAAACTCTAATAAATAGTCTACTTTAAAAAAAGGAGCGGGGGCGCCTGGGTGGCTCAGATGGTTAAGCGTCTGCCTTCGGCTCAGGTCATGATCCCAGGGTCCTGGGATCGAGTCCCACATCGGGCTCCCTGCTCAGTGGGGAGTCTGCTTCTCCCTCTCCCTCTGCCTCTTCCCCTGCTTGTGCTCTCTGTCTCAAATGAATAAATAAAATCTTAAAAAAAAAAATCCCAGCTTTGTGACCATTTGATGTAAGGTTTTTCAAATCTCTCCTTTATAATAGAAAGACAGCTCTCTGCCAACGCCCCTGACAACCTTGCATGTAGCCATGTAGGCAAGGCTTGACTGCAGTCTGAGTCTTGGCAGAATGCCTGGGATTCTTCCTGGAGCAAGGTCGCAATCTTTTTTGTTTGTTTGTTTTAGAGAGAGAGAGAGGGAGTGGTGCAGGGGGTGAGGGGGTAGGGAGAGAGAGAGAATCTCAGGACCCTGAGATCATGCCCTGAGCCAAAATCAAGAGTTGGATGCCTAACTGACGGAGCCACCCAAGCGCCCCTAGGTCCCTATCTTATGGGAAACTCCCACAAGGATGTTTCTCTTCCATTTCTCTAGTTTTAGTGGAGACTAATGCTTTTCATGTTGCCCTCCCCTTCCCCCCATCACCTCGCCACCTTAGGGTACAGCTGTGGGCTTCTGTGTAAGTCTATGAAACTGCTCAGCTGAAGTGTCAAGTTGATTTGTTAATGCAGAGTGATGCATCACTCATGACACCTATGATTATTGATCTCTGGGACTAGGGATATTGTCCCATGGGCATAAGATCCTGCTGATCTTGCTTTTGCTGTCTTCTAAGTATAATAAATGGTCTAAATCCAATTAGAATCTTTTTGTCTTTACTGACCTTATCTACAGATGTGTGGCACTGCCACCAGCTGTTACTTAGAGATCCCTTAACTGCTTGAAACGCCTCACATTTACATTGCCTCTAATGACATGATTTATCACTAGGTCCCTTAAGCCACTCTTACATCATGACAAGCATATAAATCTAACAATAGTCCAATTCTAGAGTTAATATAAAAAAAAACCTTTATTATTCAAAAACAAAATTGAGGTTTTACAGGGTGAAATAATTGAAACATCTGTCATTAAACATTATATATATGTATATGTATATATATTATGTATATGTATATATATTATGTGTATATATATATTATGTATATGTATATATACACATACAACACATATATGAGTTAAAGTGATAACTTGAAGACTGTGAGAAACATACAAAAGTGTTATATGGGAAGAAAATCAGAACACAAATTTTAATCTGTGTTATTATTTCACAATTTAATTGCATGTATAAATGTGAAACAAATTACAAGGGAACACAGAAAGGAAATATGTTTTGAGGCAATTTGGGTCATGGGAGGATTGTTTACTTTTTTTCTTGTAAAGTTTGTATGATCCAAATGAGAGAAGTTACCTTTAAAATGTAGTCATGTTAGTAAAATTCTTGGGGAAATTATATTGGTGGTCTCAAAATAAAACACAAGCACTAAAGTCATAGAGGCTACTGTTAATTTTTATTAACTCCTCATTCAGGTTGTCACTAGATTCATCACAGTTAGAATTATCAAGCACTTTCTGCATGCCAGGGACTGTGCTAATCATCTTACATAGATTATTTCTTCTAATAAGCACAACAGGTACTATTTTTATCACTTCAAGGGTTAATTAGCTTGCTTAGGGGTCACATGCCTAGTCAGAGATGAAGTTAGGATTTCAAGTAGGCAAACTGGCTCCAGAGCTGTGGGATGTAATGGTAGGTAATCTTCATAGAGTGAATGTCAACTTAGATGATGCTATAAATCTAACTCTACACTCTGGAACCTTAGGGGGACAAACACTTGTGCACAATTCCTTCCCATCATTCTAGCATTTCAATTAGATATGTGTGTCAGCGTTTCTCTTACAGCTTGAAAGCTAGATCTAAGACTACTTAAACTAGATCTAAGACTGGATGTTTGCAGTTTATCATAATGAATCAGTAAGATTCATTTTACGAAACAAAAGCCTCAAACTCGTTGTAACTTCATTCTTTTTGATTGTGATTTTAAAAAAATCACATTGTACTTTAACCCTGTGTAACCCGCAGAAATCTTTGACCAAAAGGAACACGGTTTTTTGTTTTGTTTTCTGTTATGGCCAGTTAGGTACTACGTAGGTGATAAGAACTGAAAATGGAGAAAACAGATTAAAAAATGGAAAACCAGATTGCGAAGGGAAAAGTTCTGAGAAAAATGGACAGAGGAAAAGTAAGGGGCGCTAAGTTAGGCTGGAAAAGAGAAAGGAATGGGGTGATGAGGGGGGAGGCTCTTTAGGTCAGAAGCAACGTACTTTCTTCTAAGTTCTCGCCACGGGTAAAACAAGATTCAGATGCCCGACCTTGCAAGTGTCCTTCAGCTGTTTTATTACAGTTGTCCATAACTTCCCAGCGACTCCATTCGTACCTTTAGTTTCCACTGGTCGGAGTAGCTACAGCAGACATTTGGAGTTTTCAGAGCTGCTGTCGCAGGACGCAAAGAAGCCTTTACTCTCCTTTCAGGGGGCTCAAGATTGCCTACACTGTTGCCTGTAGGCACGTGGTTGTTTTTTTTTTTTTTTTTACCTCAAACCACCCCTGATCCCCCCGTTTATCTTCCTGGTGCCGGAGAGTCGACGGAGATGGGGACACTGGACGGGAACTAGGGTTTTGCGTCCCCTTAGGCAAGCCAAATACAGAAGAGCGAGAAGAGAGAGCCAAGACTGCCAGGCGCTGAAAGGGAGAAACTGGATTAGAAGAGAGAAGGCGACACAGGAGAGAACCAGCCTTCCGGCGGCTACCGGCATTGTAACAGCCCCCCGACCAAGCTGTGCAGCCAGTGAGCCGCGGGTTACCACGGCAACCGTGAGGTCTCGCGAGACCGGCGTTGCGCCTGCGCACTGCCGCTGTAGGGCTGCGTCCTGAGCCTCCCAGCCACATTCCCGGACTCAGGGCTTTTATAGTTCGGTCTTCACGAAGCTGTGGGCCGACTCTCTGTTGTGAGTGACGAGGTGAGATGATGAGATGCGAAGCTCTCTGAGCATTTGGAAGGCGGGACCAGGGAGGGCGAGGGCTCTGCGCACGCGCGTCGCACGTGGAGGTGGTGCGGTTGCCATCGTGAGTGGGAGCGGGGTGCGGGGGACGTAAGGGGACCGGAGGGGCGCGCCCCGGGTGGGATCCGGCCTGGGAGGCGGCAGAGTGCGGAGGGCGGCGGGCACGCTAGGTCCCGAGGTCTTCCCCGAGACCCCTGTCTCTCGGGCCGCCCCGCGTGAACGGGCGTACTTTCCTGGGCCTTGGTTTACTCTCCTCTGTCTGGAGCTGAGCATCTGTAGGGTACGGGAAATAGTAAGATAAAGCCCACCCTGGTCCTTCAGTGCTCCACAGCCTAGAACCGGGGACGGACCACAAAATAACTAGAGTTTGCGAATCTAAATAATGAAGAATGAGGGCACTAGATACAGGGCAGCATGCACGGGGAGGGACTCTGGGACAGGAATGCAGCCAGCGGGGACTGGGGCTGTCCTCCCCTCCGCTACCGGATCTAGAGACCGGAGTCCTTCCTCTGCGTTACTCCCGGGTGATAGCACCAAGCCTGGTAGATTCTACCTCTTAACTATTTCAACTCTATGAATTTCTGTCCCAACCCCTCTGCGGCGACTCTAGTGCAGGCCACCGTCGTGCCTACTCTGGGAACCTCTTTGCTTCTTCCACTCTTGGCGAAGGACGCTTCCAGGCCGGGAATCCGCGAAGATCTTTTTGCAGTGCCTTTCAAATCATGGCACTCTTCTGCTTAAACGTTACAGTTGCTTCCCATTTATAAGGTTTGCAGGGACCTTCACCCTCTCGTCCTTGCTTCCTTTCCCTAATACCTCACCCTCTCTAGCATCTCTGCCTCAGCGACGTTGAACTTAATTCGTGTCCTTAATGTTGTTCCCTGGGATACTCTATTTCATACTCCCTTTGGCAGGCATTCTTCAGATGTAGGTTAAAAGGTCAATTTCTCCAGGACCTCTTTTCTGACTCCTTAAGCTGAGTTAGCTTCTGCTGTTTCCTTAGTATTCTGTAGTTCCCGGACTTGAATGTGCACATCTTACTATGTTATTACCTGCTGATATGTCTTTTTCATGGATTCTAAGCACGGTGAGGCTAGTAACTGTTTTTACTTTAATACTTTATGGCTTGGTGTGTTGTGGATAATCCAGAAATACTTGCTGAAGAAAGGTGGTTGTGGGGGCTGAAGGTGGAAGGGACTAATGTGTATGAGGATATGGAGGTTAGAAACTGGTGGCCTCGTTCAACAGTAAGTGGTTCAGTGGCGGGATGTAATCGTGCATGGTGGAAGAGGCTGGTGGATGATGAGGGCCAGAGTGTGGAGGGCCTTGTAGGTCACCTTAAAGAGTTTGCCCTTGATCCTGTATGTAGTGAATGCCTCCAAGACCTAGCTCAAAAGGCACCTCAGCAAAGCCTTCCTGTTTTTCTCCTCCAAAACCGTTGCGGCTTCTCATCAATCAGTACGTTGTTTTTGGATTATATGGTGTAAGAGTCTGCGTATCTGAACTACTTGGCTCTTGTCTCCCCGCGCTAGATTCTGAATATGGGAGTTCGTGCCTAGCTTACTCTCCCTCCAGAGCATACAACTCTTAAGTATTTACTTAAGGATTTCCGCATTCTGTGCTGTTTGAATGCTGAGGCCCATGAGCTGACTTGCAGTTTGGCAAGAGCTCTGTTAGATCGTATTTGTCTTGTCTTCCTGACCACCTTCAACCTGATGCCGGGCCTCTACCAAGGATTTGGCTGAGCTACTTCCTGACTCCCCGAGCTGGAGGGGAACAATGAGAAAATGGGGGATGAGGAGGGCTGTGCAGCAGGTAACCAGGGCTCTGGCAGCACTGGCATGAACGAAGTCTGACCCTGCCCGGAGGAGCTGAATTTTAGATTTCTGTTAGAAGGTGACTTAGGAGGTGCACTGGATGGAGACCAGTGGAGGTCAGAAAGCCATTTCTCACGGCTGTCCAGGGTCAAGAGGCAGCCTGTCCTACTCCAGCTGTTCTAACCCTGTTCTGGATCAGACTCACCTGGACAGTTTTTTTTTTTTTTTTTAACAAATACAGGTGCCCTGGTCCTATTCCCAGGGATTCCAATTCAGTACATTCAGGATAAGGACCAACCATTTGTATGTTTTAAAAGGCAACAGGTTATTTTTGAGGTGCAGCCAGGATTGAAAAAGCATAAAGTTCGGGTTTGGAAAACCAATTGTGACTTCGGGCAAGGCATTTAACCCGACTGTTTCTTCACCCACACGTTAGGCAATTCTATAGGAATTTTGTGAGAATCAAGTTAGATGGAGAAAATGCCTTCTATGTTCTGACACACTCCACAAAGACACCTGCTCTTTACCTGGTGAGTGGAAGTTCAATTGGAGAGGACTTAATTCTTAATTGTGCATGGGCATTTCGGGGAAGGCAAGTCTTAGTGGGATAAATGAGCACCTGGAATGAGGGACTGTCTGGAGGGAGAAAATCTGGTCATCTGAAAATAGGGACAGTTCCAGATGCCAGACTTCTCGCGGGCTGGCTCATTTAACTTCCTTCAGTTTTGCCATGTAGGTCACTATGGTTCTTAGCTGAGCACCAGGAAGAAGCAAGGAATAAAACTGAGGGAAGACAAATGCACTTGCTCTGGGAAGGAGAGCCAAGATATGCTCCCTACATCAGTGGTTTATAACATTTTCCCAGGAAGGATCCTTCTTATTTTTCTTTAACGGATTTGTATTTTTAAGTTTCATCACAAAATTTCCCTAGTTTTCCTCAAGTTGCCAGCTGCAGAAGCAGTCAGCTTGGAATAACTGTCCAGAAGGGGGAATATATACCTGTGTATGTGGGAGATGTTTAAGGAAGGATATACAAGAAGCCTAGAGTTCAGGGAGGGAGGGAGACTTACAAAAGGGCATAGAATGAAAGTATCATTTGAATTTGTAATTGTGTACATAGATTACTATTCTGGTTCTTAAAAACCCACACCTGGTTGATTATAAATAGCAGAGGCTTCTGGGCCCACACAGCTTGGGGGCTCCGTGCAGGTGGACTTGCACACAGGGGGGTGCTCAGGGAGTCTTTGTGGGATGGAGGCCTAACTGGAGAGCAATTCAGAAAATGGTAACAGATTTGTA
This sequence comes from Leptonychotes weddellii, assembly GCF_054177405.1. Classification (NCBI taxonomy): domain Eukaryota; kingdom Metazoa; phylum Chordata; class Mammalia; order Carnivora; family Phocidae; genus Leptonychotes; species Leptonychotes weddellii. Next base: position 48,417,696 of record NC_138373.1, read on the forward strand.
AGATTAATACCACACAGTCATGAAAAAAGATAATCATGAACAGGTAGAAACATGGAACATTTTTAATAAATGAAATAGGATTTCACTGTGATTGCAGTAATGCAAACCATTTATGTATTACCTGTATAAGAATAAAGACAAAGTCATGAAAAAATGGGGAACATAAATTCCTTAATCTTAAAAGAGGTTTAGTGTATGGTCATGTCATTGGTTCTGTATAGTCAGGCTTGCTATAGCCTATCAGGAATCAGAAAGAGTACAAACAAGATATTCTTCTGACATGCACTGCTCATAACACGAATTTACTTTGTCGTCTGCTTCTTAGGAAAGATTTTCAGAATGGCTGCAGCCCCTCAAGCACCGGGGAGGGGCTCTGTTCGGAAGACAAGACCTTTAACGGTAAAGACAGCGCTGAACAACCCATATGCTATCTGCTGGAGTGCACTAGAGAGAGAAGACATGCACTTTATATTACACACCCTTGAAGACAGATTTAAATCGCTTGGGCTTCAGAAGACTGAGGATAAGAAGAAAAAGAAAAAACCGTTTTTAAAAAAACAAAGCCCAGACAAATGTAGCACAGAGGTTGATACAAGTGAGGATCAGAAGGAGAAACAACCAGGAGATAATGAGCAAGGGTCAGGGTGGACTCCTGTCCACATCAGGAAGCAGCTGACCATTGGCGTTAATGAGGTTACCAGAGCTCTGGAAAAGAATGGGCTGCTGCTGGTCCTAGTGTGTAAGTCAGCCAAGCCCGCGCTCATTACCTCACACCTGATTCAGTTAAGTTTGAGCAGATCCGTTCCTGCTTGTCAGGTTCCCCGTCTCAGCGAGACACTCGCACCTGTCATTGGCTTAAAATGTATCCTGGCCTTGGGGTTCAGAAAGGACACCACTGCCTTTGTTGATGAAGTCAAAGCCATAATTCCCCGAGTACCCAGTTTACACGTACCATGGCTTCAAGGCAGACTGGAAGACTCCAGGGAAAAATCAGACACTGAATCTTTGGAAAGCCAAGACAAAGAGATTTTGGAAACTTCCTTTGAAGACCTCTCTAAACATAAAAGGAAGCTTGTTGAAGGTCAGCAGGCTGTTGTGTTACAGCCCCTTAAAATAAAGAAAGTGATTCCAAACCCCAATAAGATAAGGAAACCACCCAAAGGTAAAAAAACGACTTCAAAGTAATCTATAAACTTGTCATTTCGTATAGTTGTAAAACAACACTTCGTAAAGAAGCCTTAAAACTAATAAAATGTGTTATTTTTACATATATTCTTGGGGTACTTTTAGTAACATTCCTTTCATAGGTGTGAGACTGTATAAATAGGCTGACACTTAAAAACACTTAAGTGCAGAAAATATTCAAAAGTATGAATATCAAAACAAAAGTTTATTGAAACTAATGTCCATGCTTGTATAAATTCATTTTTTAAAAGCCTGGTACAGTGCTTGTAAGCAAGAAATTCTGTATCCTACAACACTTGACATCTTTCTATCAAACTTGGAAAATGTGCCACAGTAAACAGGTTCTAGTTAGTAATGCAGATGAAACTGGATTGGAGATCCATCAGTTTTAAAAGAAAGATACTAAACACCAAGCAATACATTGTCTTCAGAAACATATCAGGAAAAAATTATTTTTTTTACTTCCTGTTGATCTGACTTTTTTTGTAGTAGGCATATGCATGAGCTTGTAGGAAAAAGCCAGATGCGGTATTTTGAATGGTTGAAATTCACCCCTTTACATGGTTAGCTTATTTCCTTGGAAAATTAACATGGGTAAAAAGTATGCTGATAATTAGGTCAAATGAGGCAGGAAGAGAATTAAATAAAGTGAGGAGCTTGAGGTCTCAGAGATGGGTTTGTGCAATTACTGGGGTTCTTCATGTTAGAAAATGGAGCATAATCAATCCTCTATGTCTGTGTTAAAGTGTCTGCCATTTGCAGTATGTGTTTGGAAAAGGTCCTTTTGTAATTTAGGGGGAAGGTACTGGATTGCTGAAGTGTATTTTCAGCCTAAATTCTGGTTGACTCTTGGATTATGCCACCTCTGTTCTTTTAAATTTTACTAAATGCCATCTTGGCAAAAAAAAGGAGGGGATGGGGAGGGAAAGACACCTCATGGAATAGAGCATTTCCATTGTTGACAAAGATGAAGGACAATGTTTTTTTGAATCTCTAAGACACTGTATAATGCAGTGAAATTTAATTCTAGTAACTACTTTATAAACACAAGTAGTTTTATCAGTTTTCAATTTTGAAATGTTCATTGGTAATCTAAATTATAAAGAGGCCTTTTAAAGAGGAAAATATGCTATTTATTAATTACTGTATTAAAAGCATCTGAATTCTATAACAACTGGAATTATGTAAACAAATAAAGGAAAAGTGCCAGTTTTATCACGACGTGAGCTTGTGATAAAATTACTGACTGGCAAGTCTGCAATCACCTGAAAACCTACATCATATAAGGCTGTGCCTTAAAAATGAATGGAACACAATTCCCAACGAGAGACCTGACTCCAGATTCAAATCCCATTTACTTAATTCTTGGTGTTTTGGTGGACTGGTTCAGTTTTGCTTCCGAAGCCACTCTCCTTCTGTTAAGAAAGAATGGTAATGCAGTGGAGTCGGAATCGTCCTATATGAGAAGTCTTCTCTAAGGCTCCAAAGAGGTAAACCCCGCCGGCCTGACTGTGCACTACTGTGCAGTCCCCGAGCCCCCTCTAGTGGTAGTCGCAGCTGTGGGTTTGTCTTTAGGACGATGGTGCAGAGTGGCTTTCAGCTCTAGTAAGTCAGGGACGACAATTTTTTTCCCCCCTGTTAAGGGCCAGACAGTAAATATTTTAGGCCTTTTGGGCCATACAGTTCTGTCAGAATAACTCAACTCTGCCTCTGTAGCGTGAAGCAGCCACAGGCGATACGTAAGCAAACGAGTGTGGCTGTGTCCCAATAAAACTTTATGGATGCTGAGATTTGAGTGTCCTACAATTTTCACATGTCACAACATGTTATTCCTTTGATTCCCCCCTTCCCGTATCCCCCCCGCTCCCCGCCCCATCCCAGCAACCATTCAAAAATGTGAAAACCATTCTTAGCTCATAGGCTGTACAAAAACAGGTGACAGGCTGGATCTAGCTCATGGGCCAGAGTTTGCTGGCTCCTACCTGATCTAAGATATGACTGCTTTCATTTGACCACTTAGAACATAAAGGAAAGGCTGTCATGTTGTCTAAAATTAAATTTTTCTGCACTAAAGAGCCTAGGCACTGGCACAGTAAAAGGCAGGAAGAAGGATCTATTCTGTGGTATCTGAGTCAAAGCCAGTGCTTTGTGGCTTCGTTCAGCATATTCCTGCCCCTCCTTCGACTACTGGCAATATATACATATATATGTACACTGCGAAAACAGGGTTTTCAAATTCTAGATAAAAACACCATCAGTAACAAAATTATGAATACTTATTTACATATAAGATATTTTCCATTAGCATGACAGCTTTCATGATAAATTAAAGTCAGCATAAAGGAATATGTGCAATTTTGCATAAGTAATAAAAAACATTCAAACTATCTATGTCCTGATAGCACTAATAAATTCCACTGGGCATTTCTTGTGACTTTAGAACTTTTATTTTCTTTGCCTGACATCTCTGCTGCTGCTGAGAAGACACGAGTTTGTGCGGCAGCAGCGAAGTCTAGTCACTCACGGGTGTACTCTCAGCACGTGTTTGCACAAAACTTTGCTTTTGAACCAATCCACTGACTGCTGGAGATCAAAGTACACATCTGTATGTTTATTTGGCAACTCTGCTTCTGGAGGAATAAATGTACTTCCCAGTCCCCAGTACATTTTTATCTCCCTCTATACTTTAACACCCACCTACTCCGTCACCGAGTTATGGAAGGTGCTGATTCCCTAAATGCTCCCAGGGATACCATGTAAGGTGACGGGAGCACACATTTTCCACATGGATCCTTTGTTCTGTTACACGGACAGACAGACCAACACTTAATAAAGAGAAATGCAGCAGTTTATCTCCACACAATAGCAAAGATTTTCTTACACAGTTCTGTGACTTCTTCAGTCCACAGAAAAACAGTCCCTTTTCTACAGAGTGGAAAAATACCTTCTCTTCATCAAGAGACAGCCCAAAGTCTGAAGATTAGAGGAATGTGCTCTCTGTACCCTTTCATCCCTCCTACAAATGGGTAAACAGTGAGAAAAAAGAATGTTAACATTCTAGCTAGAAATATGTACTATTGGTCACATATGGGTGGTTTTTTTTTCATCTTTTCTGATTGTTACCGACTACATCGATTTCACTTAAGTTGTGCTTTTATTCTTCTTTGGAATGGCAGTTCCAGGAATCATTAAATAGAATATTAACAAATGATGATGTCAGAGTTCTAGAAATAGAAATATCCATCTATTGTAATACTAGTCCAACCTAAAGGGAGGGAAGAAACAGAATGGTAAGAACAGGTAAGCGAGAAAAAATAAATTACAGTACAATAGCTCTGTATTTTTTAAAAGCTACTAAAAAAAACGCCTTAATCCTAAGGGCAGCAAGTATGGGATTTCCTAGGGACATTTATTAGGTTTCTAAAGGGTGTAGCTACTGCACTTACCTTTTCAGAATCTGTTCCTGGACATCTCCAGTTGTACAAGTAATACTGCAAATTGCCGTCTCCTATGCCGAATTTGAGTTTTTCCAAGAAGGTCTTATTTTCCATCAAATCTAGTGCATTGAATACATCAAATCCTTTCTGCCAATGTAAAAAGGATTTCAAATTTTAAACATCAAAGGACTAGAGTGTTTTCTATTATTATGTACTGCAGTGTACCGTTTTATTCCTCTACTAATAGCTCAAATATGCATTTATAACAAGGTTTAATGTCTCCATTCTATGTATAGGTTAAGAACTCAGTTCAAAACTGTCTTAGAATATTTTCAGAAGGAACATTTGCCCAGGGTGCTCCATCTCCAGAGCTGTTAGTTATGGGCCTTTTGAAGTTCTGACTGAGCTAAAGCTTTAAAGACTTTAAATGTGTACTTGGTCTTGGGATGATGCTTGGAAATAAATTTAGTAAAATTTTAGTAGTAAAAATTGTATTTCTTGAAAATGTTAGGTAAAAATACTATGCAAAATGTGGTATAGATTTATATTTCTAGGGGTTTTACCTTAAATCATTTATTATTGGCTTTTGGGGGGAAGTAGCTGAAAAAGAGCAATAGGATCAAAGAATCATAGGATAATGTTGATTTGGAGATGGAAGAGTACTATGTTAAAAAAATGTTTTCAGTTTATCAAAGAAGACACTTTTGACGTGTTGTTCTCAATTTCTCATGAATAGTATTTTCTCATGTCCAGTAATTACACTGAAATAACTGTCAGCTAATTTCAACTTCTTTAAAAAAAAAATGTTTATTTGTAGCAAGAATTTAACAATTATCCTAACTACCACACTAAGGAAATAGAAAAATATTGCAAATATAGTAGAGCACATTTTGAATTTAATTCCTTTCATTTTAAATGCCTTTCTTTTTAATACTAAACTCCTTAATTTTAAAAATAAAATTCCTTTAATTTTAAAATTCAGAGACTATTTAAGTTGAAGTTCAAAAGTTTCCTGTTGCTAATTATGCACTGCAACACGAACATGTTTATTCCTTTTATCAAGGTACCATGTATTTTTCCTATATTCCTTGTATTACGGGTTTTATGCATTCTTCTATAAGGGTTAAGAGTTTCTAATTTGCACAAAATACCTTTTTGGCTAAGCTGCAATAGAATCAACGATGCAAACAGCCTCTGAAGTTTTAAAAGAAAACTCTCATCAAAATTCTCCCTTTGACGGACGGTCAACAGTAACAAATATCTCAAATGAATTGCACCCGTGCAGAAGGAGCTCTAGTAAGAGGTTTTATATACTTTGGCACACGTATTTGGAGAAACACCCAGGACAAAAAGGGAGGGAGCCGCTTACCAATTTGGCTATAATGAGCGCATCACTCATGAGGTCCAGCAGGGGCGTCTCCGTGTGAATGTTGTAGAAGGAGTAGGCGGCCTTGAGGCTCTTGTGCGCAGGGTGGTGCATGACTGTGGAGGGGAGTGTGTAGAAGCTCAGGAAGTCAGTTAGTTTACCACTGGAGTTCTAAAGGACAAAGGTAACGTCAGGTAAATACCTCCTTGAACATGCTGCATCCACGCATTTAAGCTCACTTTTTGATTTTTGACGTGTACCGTAACTTGCTGTTAGAACAAAAAGCAACAACTCCTACTACCTTTCTCTCAGCAGTCTGTTTGGGGGCCCAGAGGGTGGGCTGGGTAGAACCTGAGAAGAGCATGGTGTTGTACCTTTCTTAGCCTACTGGTAGCTGGCTGTCTGCATAACGTTCTTAAGAAGCAGAATGTTCTTTTATTTTTATTTATTTATTTTTTTAAAGATTTTATTTATTTATATGACAGAGAGAGACACAGTGAGAGACGGAAAACAAGCAGGGGGAGCAGGAGAGGGAGAAGCAGGCTTCCCACGGAGCAGGGAGCCCCATGTGGGACTCGATCCCAGGACCCTGGGACCATGACCTGAGCCGAAGGCAGACACATAATGACCGTGCCACCCAGGCGCCCCAGAAGGAGAACGTTCTAAAAGGAAAGTTTCCTCTAGCTCAACTCCTGAGTCTCCCTAGACCTAGGGAACAGGGATGAAAGTAGATTCACTGTTTTTGTAGAAACAAAAGCTCCAGGGATTGGAAGGCTGCCTTTTCCAACTCAAAGATACCGTATCATACTAACATCTTCTTGGCACAAAGCAAGAATTGTAACAGCGTAAAGTAAAGGTGGAGAGAGTCTGGAAGCTGTTTTGAGAAACTTGTGAAAGGCATCAGTACCACACCCGAACATGCACCTGTGAATCTGAAGCCACCAAAAATCAAAAGGGATGCAAACGACGGTCTTGGTTTCATCATCACTGGGATGCCTGTTAATACAAGAAATGAGCCAGTACTGTTTGCATTGCTTTAATTAGCTGTGGTGGCCTACACAGTTGGCATACAACTCAAACTATGCTATGCCTGAATTACACAGCTGAACAGGCTACACCACATGTATGCTCTTGCAAGTATTTCTTTCACCTGAAAAGAAAATTCCATATGGATGCATTATTTGGCTTTTGAATGCTTCTGATTTATGAAACCGTTTTTCAGACACTAAGAAATTAAAGACATCTCACTAAAGTGATTCTCTACTGCTCTGTATTAGCAGCTCAGTATTCATGATGAATTGAAGACCTAAACTTTCAGCTTTGATAAGGATTTTCGGCTCAAAAAATTGAAACTGAAAACCAAAACTCACTGGATGGGCTCAGTAGTGGAGTAGAGATGACAGAGGACAGAAATCACTGCACTTGAAGAATTCAGTAGAATTTACCCAGTCTGAACAAGAGAGAGAAAATAGACTGAAAAAAAAAAATGAATTAAGTCTCGGGGATCGTGGGACAGGAACAAAAGATCCGACATTCCTATCACTGGAGTCCCAGAAGAGAAAGAAAAATGTGGGGGCTGTGAAAAAAATGGGTGAAAGCTTCCCAGATTTGGCAAAACACACACAACAGAATCAAGAAACTGAGTGAACCTTAACAGGAAAAACCCAAAGAAATCTACTCCAGGATGCATCCTAATTAAATTTCTGAAAACTAAAGACAAAAGCCTTGAAAGTAGTCACAGAGAAAAGGCATTACCTACAAGAGAATACCACTTTATATGACAGCAGATTTCTCATCTGAAACCACAGAGGCCAGAAGGAAGTGGAACATTTTTTTGTTCGTTTTTTTAAATAGGCTGCATGCCCAGTGTGGAGCCCCGTGCGGGGCTTGAACTCAGGATCCTGAGATTAAGACCCCAGCTGAGATCGAATCAGACACATAAACTGACTGAGCCACCCAGGCACCCCAGTGGCACATTTTTAAAAAATTTATTTATTTGAGAGGGAGCATGCGCAAGTGCACACGAGTCCGTGGAGGAATGGAGGGAGAGCGAGAGAATCTTGAGCACACTGCACGCTGAGTGTGGAGCCCCATGTAGGGCTCAATCTCACAACCCTGAGAGATCATGACCTGAACTGAACCTTGACTGACTGTGCCCCCCAGGCACCCTCCAGTGGCACAACATTTTTAAGGGCTGAAAGAAAAGAATGATCAGCCATGAATTCTGCATCTGGTGAAACTATTCTTCAGGAATGAAGGAGAAATAAGGACATTCTCAGACAAACGAAAACTAAAAGACTTTGTTGCTAGCAGACATACCTTTAAGGCTGGCCAAAGGACATTCTCCAAACAGAAATGCAATAATAACAGAAGAAATCTTAGAGTGTCAGGAAGAAGGAACAACAGAGCAGAACTCTTGTTATATGCTGTAAACTATGCTTCTCCTCATGAGTTTTCTAAATCTACTTGACGACTGAAACACAAGTTGTAACACCATCTGATACTTAAGACAGTATTTAAAAAGTCAAGAAGATAAAGGGACCTGATGGAAGTAAGGTCACTTGACGTGATAAAATGTTGACACCAATCGACTGTGATAAGTCACCATATTCCTATATATAGGAATAGTCAGAGTAACCATCATACAAACTACACAAATATGCTCAAATGCACCAAAAATACATCAAGACAGAATCCTAAAAAAATATTCAAGTAACCCCTAGGAAGGCAAGGAAAAAGAAACAAGAGGAATAAGAATCAGAGGAAACAAACAGAAAACAAATAATAAAATGGCAGACTTAAGCTCTAGCCTATCAGTAATTATCAAATATAAAGGGCCTAAATACAACAATCAAAAGAAAGACTAGCAGAGTGGATAAAGAAACACGGTTCAACCACATGCTGTTTATAAGAAACTTTCAGTTCAATGACGTAGATAAGCTGAAAGTAAAAGGGCTGTAAGAGATATACCATGCACTACTTTAATCTTAAAGTAGTAGGAATGATGGGATGCCTGGGTGGCGCAGCTGGTTAAGCATCTCCGACTCTTGATTTTGGCTCAGGTTGTGACCTCGGGGTTGTGACAAGACAGCCCCATGTTGGGCACCACGCTCAGGGCCGAGTCTGCTTAAGTTTCATTCTCCCTCTCCCTCTGCCCCTCCCCACCATGCATGCTCTCTCTCTCAAATAAATCTTTAAAACAGTAGGAGTGACTATATTTATATCCAATAAAGTAGAGTTCACACAAAGAAAATTACTAGAGACAAAGAGGGGTATTATATTCTGATAAAAAGATTGATCCCCTGAGAAGACATAAAGGTCCTATATGTATTAAGTACTAAACAGGACCCTCAAAATACATAAAAAAAAAAACCTGACAGACGTGGAAGGAGAAATAGACAAGTCCAAAGATATAGCTGGGGACTTGCACACCCTCTCATCAACTGACAGAGCTGCTAGAAAGAAAATCATCAAGAAGGTAGAAAATCTGAATAATATAATAGGATCTAAATGACATACATAGAACACTCCACCTAAAAAGAGTAGAATATACACTTCACACACATTCACCAAGATAGACCATTTGGGCCTAAAATAAGCCTCAAGAACCTTAACAGAGCTGAAATCATACAGAGTGTCTTCTCCAACATAATGGAATGAAACTAGAAATCAAGAGGAAATCTCTCAGAAGTCAAAGTTGAAAAACAGAGTTCTAAATAATCCAAGGCTCAAAGAGGAAGTTTCAAAATAAATTTAAAAAAATACAGGGGCACCTGGGTGGCCCATTTGGTTAAGTATCTGCCTTCAGCTCAGGTCATGATCTCAGGGTCCTGGGATGGAGCCCTACATCGGGCTCCCTGCTCCGCGGGAAGCCTGCTTCTCCCTCTCTCTCTGCCCCTCACCCCCCTGCTCGTGTGCACTCTCTCTCTGTCTCTCAAATAAATAAAATCTTTAAAAATAAACAAATACATATATACATAGAACCAAATGAAAATGAAAATATGACATACCAAAATATGTAGGATGAAGCTAGAGCAGTGCAGGGAGGGACATTTATAGAACTACATGCTTACACTATAACAGGGAAAGGTCTCAATGATCTAAATCCCTCCCTCAAGGGACAAGAAAAGGAAGAGCAAAAGAAGCCCAAAGCAAGCAGAAGAAAGGAAATAATAAACATAAGATCAGAAATCAATGACACTGAAAACAGGAAAACAGAAAATCAATAAAACAAAAGCCTTGTTCTTTGGGGGGGAATCAAAATTGATTTGATACAACACTAACAAGACCAACAAACATAAAAAAAGATACAAACCGTCAATATCAGGAATGAAATAAACATTATCACTATAAATCCTTTGGCCAAACAGACACATGAAGAAGTGCTCAACATCACTCAGCATCAGGGAAATCCAAATCAAAACCTCAATGAGATACCACCTCACACCAGTCAGAATGACTAAAATTAACAAGTCAGGAAACGACAGATGTTGGCGAGGATGTGGAGAAAGAGGAACCCTCCTACCCTGTTGGTGGGAATGCAAGCTGGTGCAGCCACTCTCAAAAACAGTATGGAGGTTCCTCAAAAAGTTGAAAATAGAACTACCCTACGACCCAGCAATTGCACTAGTGTGTATTTACCCCAAAGATACAAATGTAGTAATCCAAAGGGGCACCTGCACTCCAATGTTTATAGCAGCAATGTCCAGAATAGCCAAACTATGGAAAGAGCCCAGATACCCATCAACAGATGAGTAGATAAAGAAGATGTGGTATATATTTACAATGGAATATTATGCAGCCATCAAAAAATAAAATCTTTCCATTTGCAACAACGTGGTTGGAACTAGAGGGTATTATGCCAAGTGAAATAAGTCAATCAGAGAAAGATAAGTATCATATGATCTCACTGATATGAGGATTTTGAGAAACAAGACAGAGGATCATAGGGGAAGGGAGGGAAAAATGAAACAAGACCAAACCAGAGAGGGAGACAAACCATAAGAGACTCTTAATCTCAGGAAACAAACTGAGGGTTGCTGGAGTGGTGGGGGGGTGGGAGAGATGCGGTGGGTGGGTGATGAACATTGGGGAGGGTATGTGCTATGGTGAGCACTCTGAATTGTGTAAGACTGATGAATCACAGACCTGTACCCCTGAAACAAATAATACATTACATGTTAATAAAAAAATTTAAAAAAAAATCCTTTGGCCAGTAAAAGGACAAAAGAATAATTAAGCAACTTTACTCTTATAAATTTGACAATCTAGAAGAAATGGACCAATTCCTCAAGAACCACAGCCTATTAAAATGCAATCAAGATGAAACAGATCACTTGAATAGTCCTATACCATTACAGAAATGGAACTTACTTTAACAAAAAAGAATTTTCTAAGGTCAGACGGTATCAAGTGGAGAATTCTAGCAAATATTTAAAGTATTATCACCAATTCTATACAATCTCTTCTAGAAGAAAGGGGAGGGAACACTTCCCAATTCATTTTATGAGGCCGGAATTATCCTGATACCAAAACCAGACAAAAGCAGTATTAAAAAAAAAAGGAGAAACTGCAGACCAGTATCTCTGTTGAACTCAACAAATACTCAAAATGTTAGCAATCCAAATCCAACAATGTATAAAAAAATTTATACACCATAACCAAATGGGTTTTTCCTAGGAATGCCAAGAGTAGTCAAACATGTGAAAATCAACCACTGTAATATACCACATCAACAGACTAAAGAAGAAAAATCACATGATCATATCAATTGAAGCAGAAATAGCAATGGACAAAATCCAACACCCATTCATGATAAGAACTCAGCAAGTTAGGAATCAGGGAAATTCTCTCAAATTGGTAAGAAGCATCTACAAAAATCCTCCAGCTAATGCCACGCCTCATGGCAGAAGACTGAATGCTTTTCCACTAATACCAATAACAAGGATGTCGACCTTTACCACTCTTATTCAACAAAGTACTGGGAGATCTACCCCCTGCAATAAGGCAAGAAGAAGAAATAAAAAGCATGCAGATGGGAAGGGAAGAAATGTAATTGTCCCTATTTGCAGGTGACATGACTGTCTATGTAGAAATCCCAAGAAATCTACACATAAACTCCTGGACCTATTAAGTGATTTCAGCAAGGATGCAGGATACAAGATCAACACAGAAAAAGCAACTGCACTCTATGCACTGACAATGAACATGCAGAAACCAAAATTAAAGACATAATACTATTTATAATTGCTCTAAGGAAAATCAAATATGTAAGGTATACACTTAAGAAAACATGTACAGGATCTGGATGCTGAATATCATTAAATGCTGATAAAATTCAAAAGTTCTAAATAAATATAGAGACATATCGTGTTCATGGACTGGAAGACTCATGAATTCTCCCCAAATTAATCTATAGATTTAATGTCATTCTTATCAAAATCCCAGCAAGGTACTTCATAGACAAAAACAAGCTTATTCTGAAATTTATATGGAAGGGTGAAAGAAATAGATTAAAACAATCTTGACAGAAAGAATGAAGTGGGACAAATCACTCTACCTATCAAGACTTATACAGAACTATAGTAATCAAGACAGTGTGGTGTTGGTGGGGGGACAGACACCAGAGATCAATGGAACAAAAGAGAGAACCCAGAAACAGAGCCCAATACAAATATTAGCATTCAACCTATGGAAAAACCTTTAGAAACCAAGAAGATTACAGGTAAAAAGAGGCAAAGTATATGCCCGGCATAAAAATGGCTAGCAGATTTATGAGATGATGTTCAAATTCATTAGTAATAAGAACATACAAATTAAAAACAAGATATCACTTGATACCCATCAGACTGGTCTGGTAATAACCAAATGTGCGTGAGGATCTGTGGAAACAGGACCTCCCCAACACTGCTAGGAGATACTTTGATGAGCTGTATGACAACACAGCTCGACCTCTGAGTATATACCCGAGGGCAGCAGTTCTCAAACTGTGGTCTGTGAACCCCTGTGGGTATCTGAGACCCTTCCAGAAGTCCGAGGAATCAAAACGATTTTCCTAACAGCACTACGAAGTTATCTGCCTCGTTCACTGTGTGGACATCTGCACCAAGAATGCAGGAGCGATGGTGCCACCACCATCCGGGCCTCGGCACCAAACCGTGCCGGTGGTCTTCTTACTCTTCACCACCACAAACTCACGGTTTAAAAAAAAAAGGTTTCACTTAAGCACGTCCTTGAATAAGAATTATTAACGGTGTTAACTCCCGACGCTTAACAACTCATCCTTTCCCATCCTGTGTGATGGCACGGGACGAAGCACACAAAGCAGTTCTGTTGCCTACTGAAAGGGCAGTCTTTTTATTTTTCTAGGAAAACTCTCATTTTCCTTGAGTTTGCTGTCTCAAAGAGAAGCCTGTAGGCGATGGAGGTGTGAGCTGAACTAGCCACTTTTTTCATGGAACACCACTCAAAAAGAGGACTAACAAACTCCGGTCATTGAAACTTGGGTATTTGGCACATCTTGGAAATCAATGATGCGATCCTATCACTTCAAGGAAAATATTGGTGGGATTTGTTGCCAGTGATATAATTTGAGCTTTCAGGGTACAACTTTATGTCTGGAAAAACCTGTATCCTCCACCGTGAACTATATTATATACTTTTCTGATGACAATGGTGGGGATATCAATGAATGAGACTTTTTGATATTATATAATGAACTGTTAGCATCTAGAAGATCTTTTTAACCCAGTGAATCGGTATTTTTCAAATGATCAATATATGATGTTACAAACTCATACACTGGTAAAGGAATGATCAAAGGACAAGACAGACCAATGGATTTTAATCAAACAGAGTATGCAAAGTTCATTAATATGCTTTCAGGTAGAGAATATTCAAAACGATCTGAATAGGCTACTAAAATATGTTATTCTTTTCCATATCGTCAATACTTCATGTGAAGGATTTTTTTTCACACACGTTGGCCAAAATAATTTATCACAATAGATAGAATGCAGAAGTAGATATGAGAGCCCAGCTGTCTTCTAGTAAATCAGACATTAAAGAGATATGCAAAAATATAAAACATACCATTCTTAATTTTGTCACTTTGGGAAACAGTTATTTTTCATAAAAAATATGTTATTTAGGTAACATGTTTATTATTGTTATTAAATTAAATATATATTTTTTCAATTATTTATTCTCTTTCAAAACTAAGATATAATTGACATATAACATTATATTACTTTCAAGTGTACAAGATAATGATTCGATATTTGTATACATTGCAAAATGGTCACCACAGTAAGTTTAGTTAAAATCTACCACATGTAGTAACAACTTTTTTTCTTGTGATAAGAACTTTTAAGGTCTGCTCTCTTAGCAACTTTCAAATATGCGACACAGTCTTAACTGTAGTCACCATGCTGTACATTACATCCTCATGACTTATTTATTTTATAACTGGAAACTTGTACCTTTTGACCCTCTTGAACCATTTCGCCCACCCTCTACGTCTGGCAACCACCAACCCTGTTTTCTCCATCTGTGAATTTTGGATTTTTTTTTTTTTTATTCTACATATAAGTGAGATCATACAGCATTTGGCTTTCTCTGATTTATAAAATAATACTATTAAAAATTTTTGCTTCAATTTTCAATGTAATAAGTACCTGTAAATATAATCCACAAAAATAAAAGCTCTTTGGGGTCCTCAGTAGTTCTTCAGAGTGAATGAGTCCTGAGATCAAAAACTTTGAGAACTGCTGTCCTGGAGAAACTAACCACAAATGCATAAAGATTTGTGCTTAAACTTTTGCATAGCAAAGGAAATAGTCGACAAAACCAAAAAACAACCGACAAAATCGGAGAGGATATTTGCAAATCAGATAAAGGGCTAGTATCTAAAATCTATAAAGAACTTATCAAACTCAACACCCAAAGAACAAATAATCCAATCAAGAAATGGGCAGAAGACAAGAAAAGACTTTTCTGCAAAGAAAACATCCAAATGGCCAACAGACACATGAAAAAGTGCTCAACATCACTCAGCATCAGGGAAATACAAATCAAAACCTCAATGAGATACTACCTCACATGGGTCAGAATGGCTAAAATTAGCAAGTCAGGAAATGACAGATGTTGGCGAGCATGCGGAGAAAGGGGAACCCTCTTACACTGTTGGTGGGAGTCTAAGGTGGTGCAGCCACTCTGGAAAACAGTATGGAGGTTCCTCAAAAAGCTGAAAATAGAGCCACCCTATGACCCACAATTGCACTACGAGGGATTTACCCCAAAGATACAAATGTAGTGATCCAAAGGGGCACCTGCACCCCAATGTTTATAGCAGCAATGTCCACAATAGCCAAACTATGGAACGAGCCAAGATGTCCATTGACAGATGAATGGATAAAGAAGACGTGGTTCATATATACAAGGGAATATTACTCAGCCATCAAAAAATTGAAATGCTGCCATTTGCAATGATGTGGATGGAACTACAGGGTATTATGCTAAGTGAAATAAGACAGTCAGAGAAAGACAAATACCATATGATCTCACTCATATGTGGAATTTAAGAAACAAAACAGGATCACAGGGCGAAGGGAGGGAAAAATAAAACAAGATGAAATGAGAGAAGGAAACAAACCATAAGAGACTCTTAATCGTAGGAAACAAACTGAGGGTTGCTGGAGGGGAGGTGGGTGGGGGAATGGGGTAACTAGATGATGGACATTTAAATGGAGGGCACATGATGTATTGAGCACTGGGTGTTATATGCAACTGATGAATCACTGAACTCTACCTCTGAAACTGATAATCACTATATGTTAATTGAATTTAAATTTAAAAAGATTTGTGCTTAAAGATGTGCACTCTGTTCTAGAAATAAGAGCTTAAAAACAAAGACTGCTCGGTTGTTCTCCAGAAATGTCCTTTGAATTCACCCTGTCTGTTTCTACCATTTCTGCGCTGCCTTGGCTGTCATCCTACATCCAGACGGATGCCTGACAATGTTGAAAAGACAATTCCAGCTCAGTGCTCACACCTGAATGGTGAATGGACTGTTGTCGGAACTTCTACCTGGCCTCCTTATTCTTTCTCTCCTCCAGGTACTTACCAGCTTAAATCTCAACTTTTGAACCCAATCCCACTTCAACTGAAAGAGCTTCTATGCGAAACATCATCTGAACAACAAATTCCAAGCTTTTTTTTTTTTTTCTAAAAAAAGGTTTAAAAAGCACTATGTTAAATTCATCCAATCAATAATCAGAAAATCTGTTACTTTTCCTTCCTTCCCTTGAACAAGGGTTAAGTGGCTGAGTTATGCCATCTCAACGGAAAGCAGTTCAGGTCAAACCAGGTTTGCAAAACCCAAAGATATTAAACTTTGGAAAGTACCTCAGATAACGCCATCCAAATCGACTTTTTCAAAACTGAATAAAGCAATTAATCACACAGGTACCAACAGAAACGTATCCTGATTTCCTATTAATCACTAGTAAAAATATGCTCTTCTCTAGGAACGGAAACTGTAAGAATAAATTCTGGTTCTATTGGGGGGAGCAGAAATCTGGTTTGGAAGCAGTGAGTCACGGAGAAAGAGGAGAGAGAGCGGCACTCTTTGATCCCTCCAGAAAACAGACTCAGCTGTGTGGTGTTTTCATACTTGTCTGTAGTGTCTTAACCCCCTTATGTTTACCTCCACTACAAACGTATCAATAATGTGCTCCTGGGGGAGGAACCAGTGAGCTACTTCCTCTTCATCCATCACCGGGGCGAGATGAAACTGCTTCAGGTAAGTGTTGGTCAAGTCTCGAACGGCCCGGATATCTCTCGGTTCCATCGGTCTCAGGCCTGACGTCTTGGTAGCCTTGTTGCAGTGAACACAAAACAAAGTGGGAAGTTGAACTGTAAGAGGAACGGAAGGCCGGGTACGTCAGCGTCACCTGGGAGCCTGTCAGAGCTGCCGAATCGTGGCTCGCCCTCAGCCCTACAGAATCTGCCGTTTACCAAGACTCCCCAGTGATCGGTCTACACACAAAAGCTTGAAAAGCACCGACGTAAAAGTACGTTAGACAATGCGTTGTACCTTCTATCCGTGGGCCCGGTCTGGGGTCAGTGCTGCCCCAACGAAGCCAGAGGGGACACCAATCTACGTGCCAAAGCCAAGCATGTTAACAGCCTCCACCCTGGGGCAGAGCAATCTGAGCATGTGTTCTGGAAGAATGTGCTTTAGAGACTGCCCTGTCTGACATGTTGAGGTGAAGACAGCCCAGAAACTGATTTTACTGAATGGCTCGTGAAGAGGCTGTAGCTCTTCTGTTCTTGTGAGCAACAAAAATGAAATAAAAGTAGATCATATTGGTTAGAAGGGGAAGGGCAAGCATTTGACCAGCCAAGTATTTTCTAAAGGTGCATGGCTAGCTGCCAAGTACGAGGCCTGGCTTCCCCTGCTCTCTTTTGATTAAAAAAGGTGATTAGAACAGGCATTTGGATTCATCATTCCAGAGCATCACAATTTCTACGGTATTCTATTAGGAACAGAATTAACCTAACGGTCAGGACAGGTCCCCATTTGGATTTGTTCCACTGTGACCTCAGATGAGCTCCAGACATCACTTAGCTCCCTGGGAACTGCCCAAACACCAGAACACTTGAGCCGAGAAGTGAGAAAACACACCACAAGTGCTTGTTTGTACAAAATACTAAAAACTTAGCAAGACAACTTCATCTTTCCAGTTAGCTTGATTTTTTTCCTTTTTCCTAGAAATAGTGGATACATTTTAAGCAATAAGTAACCTGTATATAAATAGTTCTATTCTACCTTTTCTAAGTTATCTTTAAATGCTTTAAAATTAAATACTGCCTTTAAAAATAGATCATGACAACTCCCGCATGCCCCCAGACTCGGAGCATAGCAGATAAGCCTAAGGTGGAAAATAGGTTTCATGCTGAGTGCTGGCTCTGATCCATCTTAGCGGCTGTGCCGAGGTCTCTTGGGGTCCGTGACAAAGAATGCTGACTGATCACTGACTGGTGGGGGCTAGGAGGGGGGTTGAGAGATCTGTTCTTTGTATTTACAGACCCAAATGTCCTTTCTGTTATGACTTATGTAATCTATAAAGACGTAGTAATTCAGCTAAACTACAGTTTACTAGTCCACATCGAGAGAAGATAAGCCCTGAACATTTAATAGAGAACTCATACTTCTAGCCTTTCTGTGGATCACAAAGCCAAAGCACGAGAAATCTCCAGGCCCTGGCTTCCATCCAAGGCTTAACCCTTCAAGCAAGAAGGGTAATAACAGCCCGAATATGTGCGAAAGAATGAAATGAAATGAATGAATGAATGAATGAATGCCTATGTTTCGAACCACATTTACACAGTAAGGTACGGTGAAGGCTGCAGACAGGGAAAAAAGTCAGGGTCAGTTCTTCAAAGATGACACTTCTTGGGCCTGGCACTTTTATGTAAGCCAGGCAAAAATTCTTTTTTCCTTTCCCCTGACCCAAGTTTAGTGTTTGGTAGCATTTCTATACTGCAAATTCATGGCAAGATGGAACCTAGGTGATTTCCAAATACTGGAAAAGGTAACAAACATACATTTCTAAATGCTAACAGGAAAAACCAAACTACATATACAGAAAGAATGTATTTAAAAAGTCATTTATAAAGATGGTTTTCTGCTATGCAGATAACCTCGATAGTCTTAAGTAGCCTTGCTCAATAGTAAACTGCTTTTTCTTTTGTTGCTGGTTCAGGAACAATGATATCAAGCAATTAGATTCATTAGTGCAAGCAACAGGATAGTGCACGTGTTAGGCGGACATTCAGAAAGGAAGAACAAGCCTGCCAACTTCTTTCTAGACCAAAACACTCCTCTGCAGCAATATTCTCCCTCAGTGAGTATTTATCCTGCAAAATCACTAAAAACATCTTTTGCCCAGCAGACACCCTTAAAGTAGCAGTTCCTGAATATTTTTGTCTAAGACACCTTTCCCCTCTTAAACACGGAGTATTCCCAGCGAGTTTTGCGAAGGTGGGTTATATCCACCCGCACGTATCGTATTAGAAATTAAAACCGAGAAAATCTTAAAACAAAAAAAAAATGCAGGAGCACACATTCCAGAAGGCGTCTCGTAGACGTCACAGTTCATCTGTAGGGTAATTAAAGCGAAAAATGCATTTTATGTCTTACTGTTATTATAAAAATAGTGTTGATGTGACAGACCCCGCTCCCCCGGAACGGACTTGACTCCAGGACTTCTCAGGGGTCCCAGGACCAACTTTGAGAACTGCTGTGTCAGGTCTCCAAAAGTCAGAATAATGGGTAGTCGAAGTGGGAGATGGAAAACTCCGTGAAACAGTACGTTTGGGTTCGGCAGAAAGTATACGCACTGGGCAATTTATAAGCCCTAGAAGTGCTTTTTCACAGAAGCTTTTTTTTTTAAAGAGAACATTAGACTGTATCAGCTATAAAAAAAAAATGCAAGATCCCAGAAAACAGGAGAAGAATGTTTACTTTTGCTGACTCATAATGTGTGTCTCAGGGCCTAAACGTGCTTCTTTCTAATATCATGAAGTTTCACACTCTCCAAAAAAAAAAAAAAAAAATTAACAGAAGCACAAAATACATTTTAAAATATAAAATACACCCTCCAATTACAGCTGCGGTCTTCAGAAAGAGGTGGGGAAATGTTAAGCCTAGATTTAAAAAATGGTAAGTTTTGGCATAACCCAAAAAAGAAAGGTGGCTTCCAGAGAATTCCAAAAAAACAAAAAGACATTTCCAGTGACTGAGACAGCCTTACATTTCATATGCAAACTCTATTATCTCAGCCAGACTCACTTTCCCAGGGTCCAACTAGCAGGCGTGACTCGTTGGGACTCTCTGTACATTGAAATATGTGTAAAATCTGCTTATCAGTGCATACGGCGAAAAGGCTCAGAGGTCTATTAAAAAACAGAAGCCGTTTTGTTCTCTGTCAAACTATGTGGCGTAAACTCTTGGAGCCAAGATTCCAGAGTAGAGATGTAAGCAATGATTATGGGGATTTGATTTAAAAAGCAGCCGCAGGACGCTAATCATTAAAAAAAGCATCTACTGCAACTAAATGTTGCACGTCTTCACAAGCACGTCCTTCCTGCAACACTGTGGAAGGACCCCAGGAGATGAACCTGACTCCAGTTTTTTGCCGACTTTAAATTCCTTCACCTTTAAGAGCACTGACCAAAAAAAAAAAAAAAAAATTCCAACTTTGTTTGAAAATGCTCAAAAGTGGGGCACCTGGGTGGCTCAGTTGGTTAAGCATCTGCCTTCGGCTCAGGTCATGATCTCCAAGGTCCTGGGATCGAGTCCCGTGTGGGGCTCTCTGCTCAGCGGGGAGTCTGCTTCTCCCTCTGCCTCTGCCTCTGCCCTCCCCTCCCTGTTCATTCTCTTTCTCTAATAAAATCTTCAAAAGAAAAAAAAGAAAAAGAAAATGCTCAACAGCAAGCTAAAACAAACCAATGTTTACAAGGTAGGGGAGGGCATGACACTCGGGGAGACCTCAGCATTGCAGAGAGCAGAGGCTGGGGGGGGTGTGGGCCCTGGGTGGTTTTCTCCTAACAAGAAGATGACGATTCTGGGCAGAGCAATTTCACTGCTCTCTTCCACAAAACGGGGAGAATGCCCTGCCCTCCTAGGACGGTTATGAATAATAGTTGAGACTATGAATGTTCGGTGTCTAGCACAACGCTGGCCATAATAACGTTAACACTTTAGATCCAGAAGTCCACAAACAAGGCCTACAGCAGGTACGGTGCGCAGAAACAGTAATGATGGATCAGAAGATGAGACTGATCCAGAGAGCAAAAGCTGTACGCAATAAAGTTCTTTACGCTTAAGGGCACAAAAATGTTCTTAAATCACACGACTGGGCCCCTATGCAGGCAGAGGCCATTGTCTAGTACATGCTACGTTGTCCAGCTTCTTTTTTTTTTTTTAAGACTTTATTTTTAAGTAATCTCTATACCGACCACGAGGCTCAAACTCACAACCCTGAGATCAAGAGTCGCATGAAGAGTCGCACACTCTACTGACTCAGCCGGCCAGGCGCCCCTGCACCGTCCAGCTTCTAACTCAAACGACACACTCCCAGGCGGCTCGGTGGGTGCCTTCCAGATTTTCTAATATCTGTATTCTCATCTCTTCCACCCTCTCTTTTTCCTCATTGTTTTACTCTTCATTTTTCTTTCCTTCCCCAGGACTTAAAAGCAGGGAGGCAGACTGGAACACGCCAACGAGCACTATTCGGCCCCTGACGATCATGCTTTCCTGCGTTCACCTCCGCTCTAGTGACCGTGTGGCGAGACATCCGGTGGGACCGGGCCACGCTGCCCCCTGGGGGTGTGTGAGAGGTGACGGCAGGAGCAAAGGGATCTAACAGGCGGAACGTGATGTTCGGGGCGTGCATCCCGAGTCCCCCACTTATTAGTGACAGGCCCGTGTCTAAGTGTCAAACTGCGTAAGCCCTGATCTCTTCATCTGCAAAATGCAGACAGGCCACACCAGCTTTGAAAGGTTGTCATGAGAGTAACATGAATATATATACACATGTGAGAGCACTTTGTAAACTTCACTTTATTGGGGGAAAAAAACTCCCAATGCCAGACCAGGGATTTATTACTAACTTGTTAACACTGTTACCTGAGTTGATCAATTTTTGCGTAAAAACATAAAGGATAAGGGACAAAAGTCAAAAATACTCTTAGCTCAAAGTCTGATCACCCTGAATAAACCCATGACAGGTACTAAAACTCCTCCTTCATCCCATTTTAGGAAACCTACACAGAAGTGGGCGCCTTCCTTACACACAAGCTGGACGGCTTCAGGCTCAAGAAACTGAAATTCGGGGAGACCACAGAAGAGCGTTAGCCCCTAGTGAAAAAAGTGGGCACGCCTGAAGTTTTTAAATTTCCGCTCCTGGATGGCCAAGTCTCCAACTGCAAGGAGGCCGCTGAGAACGGACAGGCCTGCAGGGGGCGTGTTTCGCCGTAGCCGTGTCCTGTGCCTCTACGTGCCTGTCCCTCTCGGGTCACTCTGGGTCTTGGCCCCTAGCATCAAAAAAGCCCTGGCCAGTCAGTATTCAGTGTCACGTTGCTAGTGTGACTTCTCTGAACGTCTTCTGTGCACACATCTCCACACACCTACCTTCCCTTCTGCCACTCCAGCATGAGGGGCTGGCGCCCCCTCCCCAGGTCCTGTGGACCCTACTCTCTCATGCTGTCTGCAGTGTTTATTTTCTTCTCTTCTGGTCCACATTTCCCCTCCTTCCTTGGCCTCAGAGGCGGTGAGTTCATTAGTCTGAGCCCCACTGTCTGCAACAACAGTTAAGACCGAAGGGAAGCCGAGGCCTTCTGATCCTTCTGCCAGGTTACAAAGCTCCAGAATGATGGTCCTGATCTCTCCCACATCTGGTTTCCCTCGCCTCCACTTTTCTCCTCATGAAATTCTGCCTAAGGTCAGAAATCAGTTGATTCCTGTCTATCACTGGAAAAAAATACATCCGTTCATGTAGCTACTCACATGTACTTGGTAAACACACAACTGGCCGAAAGACGAAAGGAGGCAGTGGAGTCCACCGCGCCGAGAAAGGCCACCGCAGATGAAGCCCTCCCCGTGTTCAAGAGGAGCACGGTGACATTCCACGGGGATCCCTCAATCAAGTTAAAATAGTCACGAAACTACTTTCTAACAACCCAAGAGAAAGAATAGCTCTGGTGAAATCAAAACTTCAAACGAAAGATTCCATCTGTGGCAGACGGATTCTAAGATGGCCCCCGGTGATGCCACCTCCTGGTGCTCACAGCCTTGCGCTCCTCCTGAATGTGGAACCTGGGACTTGCTTCTAACCAGTGACATTCACGGCGATGGTGACTGGATGTCGCCTCCAAGCACTGATTACATAAGGTTCTAACTTCCACCCTGCTAGCCAGCTCTCTCTGTAGACTCACTCCCTCACTGGCTTTGATGAAACAAGCTGCCATGTTGTCACAGCTGCTACCCTACGGGGAATCTCACCTGGCGAAGACCAGAGGGAGGCCTCAGGCCGATGGCCAGCAAGGAAAACTCTCGGTCCAACTGCCAGCAAAAACGCAGGCCTGCTAACAGCCATGTGAGGTGGACCCACCCCCAGTTAAGTGTTCAGATGAGACCCAGCCCCAGTGGATACCTTGATGGCAACTTCATGAGAGACCCTGGGGCAGAGGCCCCAGGCAAGCTGGGCTTTGATTCCTGAACCACAGAACCTGGGAGAAAACAAATGTGTGTTTTAAACTGCTAAATTTGTGGGAATCTATCACAACAGCAAGAAACAACTAACACACCATCCAAGCTTCAAATAAAGGCAACACTGGTAAGCACATGTAACTTTTCCTCTATTAAGAGACAACTTGTCATGTTGGGAATTTACTAGCTTAAAAAGATATTTTTTTGAGGGGGCGCCTGGGTGGCTCAGTCAGTTAAGTGTCTGCCTTCAGCCCTGGTCATGATCTCAGGGTCCTGGGTGGAGCCCTGCGTCAGGGGTGGGGCGGGGCGGGGGGGGGGGGGAGGTACCTGCTCAGCAGGGAGCCTGCTTTGCATCTCTCTCTGCCCCTCCCCTCTGCTCATGCTTTCTCTCTCAATCTAATAAATAAATAAAAATCTTTCAAAAATATATATATTTTTAAGATTTATTTATTTATTTAAGAGATGGGGTGGGGAGGCTGAGGAAGAATCTTTCAAGCAGACTCCCCACTGAGCACAGAGCCCAACGCAGGGCTTGATCCCACAACCCTGCGATCACGACCTGAGCTGAAACCAAGAGTCAGATGCTTAACCAACTGAGCCACCCAGGCGACCCTAAAAAGATGGTAATTTAATGAAACATTATTTCCTCTCCTTGGTCTCTCACTCTAAGCCTTATTCCTTAGGTCCTTTGTGTTAAAATAGCATCAGAAGCCCCAAGTTTTCTTCCTTCTTATGTAACAAATGGTAAATACCCGAAATTTCAAAACTTACATATCTTGAGTTCAATCCCATCCAACCCTAAACTAAAGACTTAAAAGTCTTAAAAAACAAAAAACAAAAAAACCCTGGTGTTTCCAAATGAGCTCTCCTATTTTTCCTAGCCCAGAGTTCCAAAAAGCGACATATTCACATTCTCAAACACATGAGCTGGTTTTTTAAGACTCTTGCAAATAACTCTTTTCTACATTAAAAGCTTTAGTTAAGGTCACAGCTTTGAAAAACTGCAGAACATTCTTACTTACATCTGGAAGTCTGTAGAGCTTCATTGTTCTCTGTAAAGTCATATTTCTACTCAAGTGAGAAAATTTCACTTCTACCAGTTTTCTGGGGTTTAGTGATCGATGCCAGTATCTGGAATATAATAAAGGTTTTAAAACCTGATTGGTTTCTAACCCTACCAGTTTTTTTACTCTTTGTCCCAGTTATAGAAGCATTTAACGAACACTAGTGATGCCCCTGGTGCAGGGCTGGATGCTAGCCCTCTTCTTGCATAATTATTTTATCAGCTGGTTTTTACATCTAAAATACATCCTTACTTTCCTTATGTTCCTTTGTAGTCTGTGACATTTCATCTCTTTCAGTAAAGAGCAATCAAAATTGTAAATAAAGTTAAAAAATGCCCAGTCTGCAAGTCTTTAATGACCACTGCTGATTCTACAGGAAGCAAACCAAAAAGTTTAAAAACATGAAAACATCCCCCCTAAATTCGTAGCTGTTGCTTTTATATAATGCACACCAAAGAAAACAACTTTTTGAGAAACTGTCTTGAATTTCTTCAGTGATTCCAGTTTAGGTACTAGGATGATTTGTATTAAAACATACCTGCGAAGTCTTATTTGTTCAGGTTATTTACGAATAATTTAATCAGAGAGAGTCATTTTGCAGTTTACCTTTCATACCTTTCATAAGTTTTTGTCTTATTTGAGGCAAAAATAGTCAAGAGAGATAAACCCTGAGGCTTTACAACAGGTTAGTCCAGGCACCAAATCTGCCCTGGATTAACCTTTGAAAGCTTGGTAAGAACAGATGAAGTCATAAAAAACAGAGCTTAAGCCTTTTCTTACTCTCAGCAAACAGGTTTGTTTGGGCTTCTCAACTGGTGTTTATCAGGCATTTGGGACAGTTCCCTGACAGCCAGGGCAGAGCCTGGTATAAACCTGAGTGTTTGGAAGGAAAGAAAATGCTAGCAGGCTGGATGTTTCAAGATCACAATGCCCCGAATTCCCCAAGGGAGAGGCAGTGCTGGTCTCTCCAACGGAAAGGAGACAGGAATACAGAACCAGCATCATTAGCAGGTAAATGTTAAAAAGCAGAGTCCCCCCCACCCCCCGGCTTTTTTTTTAATCACGAAGTGGTTCTATGGCAAACTGGAAAGAACACTGGACACAGTGGTTCTTGGGTCTGGTCTCCCCCCTCTGCCACCAAACTACGTAATAACAGGTAAACTCAAATCCCTGAGTTACACGTGAGGGTAACTGGTAGCAACAGAGCAAGGGGGCAAGAGGTGAGCCTGTGGTATTGTTACCTGCAAGTGGCTACCGGCTTAGGAAGAACCACTCCAGCGGTATAGACAGCCTGAAAAATCCCTTCCAGGTTCACTCTTCTGGTTATTTCTCGAATTAACACTGGAGCTACCCGTTTTGATCTCAATTTCTTATGAACACAAAGAAAGTTGATTTCTACCATCTTTTTCACACTAAGAAAGAGAAAGAGGTCAAAAATCGGAGGGAACGTAAGACGAAAACATTTAAAAAAATAAGACAACACCCATGACATTTCAAAGAATATGAAACCGAAAGATCCCCCCCCCCCAACACAATATTTAAGAACAAATGACCATCATTTAGACATTTCACAAGTTCAGATGGATATGCTGGTCTCCAAATCCCCTGCTAAAATGATCATAACCCTAGGCCATGGAGACCCAAACCCCCTTGTCCCAAATAAATTTAAGACTTTTTTTTTTAAAGTAAGTTTTCACTTTAGAAAACGGGTAAGACGGGGAGCCTGGGTGGCTCAGTTGGTTAAGCGTCTGCCTTCGGCTCAGGTCATGATCCCAGGGTCCTGGGATCGAGTCCTGCATCGGGCTCCCTGCTCAGTGGGGAGTCTGCCTCTCCCTCTCCTCCCCACTCATGCTCTCTCGATATCTCTGTCTCTCTCTCTCAAATAAAATAGATAAAATCTATAAAAAAAAAAAAAGAAAAGAAATAAAAACGGGTAAGATGTGCCTCAAAGTTTCTACATCTGTTTTTTTCTGTCATGTACGCAATTAGGACAATAACTGGGTCACCCAGCTGCACAATCTGGTAAGATGTTGCTTTGGAGTATAATGCAATTCCTAGGATCCTGAGAGGTGCCTTGACCAGACGAGAGCTGGTGTTTTTCTGAGCTACAGTAAACCTTCCAGGGCTCCAAAGCCTGTTCCCCACTCTGGTTCTACATATGCAGGCATTCCATCTGGCACAGAGACTCCTTGACATCAAATGCCTTTTAGTAGCAAAGAAACTAACCAATACACTGAGAAGTACACAGTCCCACTCTGCACAAGATCTCTGACTTCCTGGGCTAGAGACCCAGAGCAAAAATGCAACACAGTTATCCTACGGATAAAAAGATTTTTAAAAAATCTCTCCTAAGATCTTTTACGATAATTTTTTTCTCCAGAAATAAATCTGAAATAACCATTTATAGCTTTTTTATTCGGATACACACATATATACATGTATACGTTGTATTTGTGTGTGTGCACTGACGAGATTGAGAGAGAGCTGTCCTTTTTTTGCTGTTTGCAGTCCAATTTTTTTTTTATTAAATCAACTTTAGTTTTCCACTGGTCCGTGTTTCTGAATCAACTTTATTTTTAAGAGTTTTAGATTTAGCAAAACCGAGCAGAAAGTAGAGTTCCTTCCTGCAGACCCCCGCCCCCACCCACCCACAACCTCCCCTAAGATCAACAATCTGCATCAGTGATTTTTCAAAGCCCATTGTAACTGCAGTTCTTGGAAAAACAACACATCAAAGCCGGCATGGACAAGCTGTAATAGGTACCTGTCATAAATCCGAATGTTTGCTGGGATGGCACTTATGAACCCTACTAGCTTTTTGTTCGAAGACACTCGGACCCCACAGTGCCACTGAAGGAGCCAGCCCGGGGGACGCAGCGCCCTGAAGCGGATGCAGGCAAGGAAAACAGGCGGCGGTTAGTGTCCAGGAACCCAGGGAGACCGAGGCACGCCGCCCCGACTGCCCACGCCCGGGGCACCCCCCAGCAGCCAGCCAGACTCACCACAGCAAGAATTCGGGCGAGTAGTCGAAACGGAACACGCTCTCCTCATCTTCCACGTAATTCTCATTTAACAGCGTGTACAGCTCCTTGAGCTACAAGACCAAGCAAGTGTCTGGTCTATGGTGCTCACAACCCCCGCCCCCCCGAAGCAATGTGTGCAAAGGCAGGTGTTGAACCCCAGAGTGTTACTCACCACATCGGCGTTACCCAAGTCCAGGGTGTCCCACATAAAACCCTGCGGCAGGGAATAGGGCTCCTGACGCACGTTGTCTTTATCCGCTTCAATGGCCCCGTGAGAGGTTATGACTTCATCTGGGGAGGAGCAGAGGAGAAAAAAGACAGACAAAAAGACAGAATATTCAAGGACAAAGCATTGTGATGATCCAAAATGGTCCGTCACAGAAAACGAAATCATTTCTAGGGGACTTGGGTTTCACATCATCTTTGAAAATATGCTATGTTTCAGCTACTTCTTGGAGGGAGACAAGGTAGCTAGGTGGCGGAGAAGAGCTGCTATCTCACCAATTAAATAGAAGGAGCAATCCTTTCTCATGCAATGACAAGGTGTGTATTAGGACATGACAGTGACTTCTCAGCCTCAGCCCCTACTTGACAGATCCACTGCACTACATACACCACAGTGGACAGCTTAGATCCTATGACGGCCTGGGGAAGTCTCTTCTTATTCTGCATTTCAAAAACCTGGGGTGGGGGTGGGGAGGGCTACGGTGACCTCTGACCCCTCCCAGCAACACCTACAAGTAATTTGCAGACTGCTGACAATGCAGCTGAAGTCATCCACGTCTCCAGTGATCTCCACAAAGGTGCCCTTTTCCAGTTCCTTCTCCACAGCTTCCCAGTGTGACTGGGATAGAACCCAGTCCCCTGCGTGTGGCTGATGCCCACCTGGCCGCCCACCTGGCCTTTCTCTCCAGCTTCATCCACACTGACCCCCCTCAGGCCGGCCCCAGCTCACGGCGTCTGGGGTTTCCCTCTGCTCTCACAGCCCTTCCCCTGCTCTCCGTAGGCGAGCCGCTTGCGTGTTTGCAGACATAAGCTTACACATCACTTTCCTACAGCATCTTTCCCTGACTAAAGCTGTTTCCTACCTGGAGGATGCCCTCCCTCCATCCCCACCTGGCCACCATTTGTATCCTACTTCCCCTTCACTGTTTCCCCGCCATGTTCCCCAGCGCCTGGCACTGAGCAATACACACTCACCACTGATCTATTACTCAGCCATAAAAAAGAATGAAATCTTGCCGTTGGTGACCTTGAAGGCATTATGTGAAGTGAGTCATGTCAGAGAGAGAAAGACAAATACTGTATGATTTCACTTATCTGTGGCATCTAAAAAAAACAAAAATTCTGAATTCCTAGACACAGAGAACAGTCTGGTGGTTGGCAGGGGTGGGAGTGTGAAATGGGTGAAGGGGGTCAAAAGGCACAAACTTCCAGTTATAAAGCAAGTAAGCTCTGGGGATATAATACACCGCATGGTGATTATAGTTAATAATATTGCATTGCGTATTTGCAAGTTGCTAAGACAGCAGATCTTAAAAGTCCTTATTACAAGAAAAAAATTCTGGGGACGCCTGGGTGGCTCAGTCGGTTAAGTGTCTGCCTTCGGCTCAGGTCATGATCTCCAGGTCCTGGGATCGAGTCCCGCATTGGGCTCCTTGCTCAGTGGGGAGTCTGCTTCTCCCTTTCCCTCTGCCTCTCCTCTCCACTTGTGCGTGCGCTCTCTCTCTCTCTAATGAATAATGAATAAATAAAATCTTTAAGAAAAAAAAATTCTGTAAGTCGGTGTGGTGAGGGATGATAACTAGACTTACCATGGGGGTCATCTAACAAGGTACACAAACATCCTATCGTTATGTTCGACACCTGAAACTAATATAGTGCTGTATGTCAGTTACACCTCAAAGAAGAAATAAATAAATAAACAGAAGCAGAAGGAAAAAAAAAAACAGGTATTTGCTGAATAAATGACCCTCAGGTACAGGTTTTGGCCTCACCTTTTTTTTAATTTATTTTTATTATTATTTTTTTTAATCACCTTTTTTTTTCTTTTTTTTTTTTTTTTAAAGATTTTATTTATTTATTTGAGACAGAGAGAATGAGAGACAGAGAGCATGAGAGGGAGGAGGGTCAGAGGGAGAAGCAGACTCCCTGCCGAGCAGGGAGCCCGATGTGGGACTCATCCAGGGACTCCAGGATCATGACCTGAGCCGAAGGCAGACGCTTAACCACTGAGCCACCCAGGCGCCCTCACCTTTTTTTTTCTTAAGATTTTTTTTTTTAATTTATTTATTTGACAGAGAGATAGCACAAGTAGGCAGAGCGGCAGGCAGAGGGAAAGGGAGAAGCAGGCTCTCTGCTGAGCAGGGAAATGTGGCACGCCCCGGCTATCTTCCCAAAGATGTGTGGTGGTGTTAGGAGGCGGCCCAAGGCGGCTTGCTTGACCCCGGGGCTGTGACCTGAAAGCCACCAACAGCTTGCCAAGCAGCATTCAGCTAAACCCAATACATCCGGATCAACAGACCCACATCCCTTTCTCTAATGGCCACTCAATTCAATGGCATTTAAAATCCTTTAAGTTCACTCTAGGGAGTCTTCCTCCACGACCAAACACATGTATTTCTAGAGCCTGAAGGAAAAAACAAGTGAGGAGAATCGCTTTCCTGATCTTTCCCACTCCCAAGCCCGTGCTTTTTCCAGGTTCGTGGGGTGGATACGGCGGGGAGAGGAGCAGGAACTTCAAAAAGGTTGAAAACCATTATTTGAGGGCAAAGACAAGGACTGTTCCCAGATTTTTATGCGATAAAACGCATAATTTGTACATAACTGGACTACAAAGAGATCTGGATGACAATCCTTTACCTTACACAGATTCTGGAACTCGAACAATCAAGAAAGAAGAACAGAGAAAGTAATTATAATCTATTTGCATAGGAGGATAAGAGAAAGCAGCAGGCTTAGCTTTTAATGCAGTCATAATCATTTTTAGTGCATTTATATCATCACCTTCTCTACTGTGGAAAGGGGAAGAGTTAAATGATGTTTATGGAAACTTATGAGGTGAACAGTCAGAGTGGAAGGTGAGGGAGCAGGCCCAGCGCTGAGGGAAGAGGCCTGCTGCCGAGATGCCCATGTGCCCCAGGTGTCCCCCGGAGCGCTCCCGAGGGGCCCGAGTCCCTTACTGCGCGGCGGTGTTCTCGGCTGCTAGTAATTCACGCTGGCAGTGAGTGTGCAGGATCCTACTGCTGAGCAGCACAAAACCTTCCATTTCAAGAAGATCTAGTAGGGCAAATATCCTGTGTCTTTTGGAGTAAGTGAGATGTGAGACTGCTAAAAATTTATGTAGAGGAAAAATGATCCCATGAAGCTCAGGACCAAAAAAGGTCCGGAGACTCTGTCTTTTATATATGTTTTGAATACACTAAGGTTTCAAGTGGGAGAAGTTGGATTTTTTCTATAGGAAGAGGAATTAGACTCTAAAATTGTGTCTACTGAAAGCCAGTGTCACTACCCAATATTTCTATTTTAAGAAGAAAAACAGGACTTTTGTGTACACTGCTAATCTGTGATAAAAAAACAAATTATGGAAATTATGGAAGTTTCTTTTGTTTGTTGTTAACCCAGCTGTTTTTGTGAGTGGGTGGGGGGGGCAGAAAGAAAGGCAGAAGAACTTACTTAATTTGGGTACCGGCTGTGTGTCCCAAAACTGGTATCTGTGTTTGGCAGCCTCATCGATGCTCCTGGCGGGGCCCTGGCACGCGGACAACAGCTCCATTGCTCTCTGGATATCCTGCAACTTCTGCATTGGAATGCTGGGATTCTAGAACAGCAAAGACACACACACACAAAAATGAGGCAGCGGCCACCGCTCCCAAACCTGGGGCAGACACACGTGCCATCTGCCTTGGAGCCTACAACACCAAAAAACCAACCAGCTCTCCTCTAAGCCTGGTCAGGGATCGGGCTCAAGGATGCTAAGGTATTAAAATAGAAGCAAACACATTATGTTAAAGGTAACAATAGCTCGGTAGTTTTAACGGGGCTTTGATAGTTTTGGGAAATCTGAAGTAAAGCCGACCACCCCTGGCTTCAGGGTCCCCTCTATCTGCAGAGGGTCCTCACCTGCACTCATCCGGGCAGAGCGGCAGAGAGGAGGGACACGCGCGAATGCGTTACTACCACGCGGCAGCCCGTCAGGCATACCCTCGGTTTCACTGTTGGGGTTTATGCCCTGCAGTAGCAATGTGGGGCCAAAGGAAGTAACTGCTAGAATGGAAACCGGGCAGATGAGGGAAATTTTAGTCCATTAAAAAAAAGAAGAAGAAAGAGGAAGGAAGGAAGGAAGGAAGGAAGGAAGGAAGGAAGGAAGGAAGGACAGGAAAAGGGAAAGGGAAAGGGGAAAGGGAAAGAAAAGGAAAAGGAAAGAGAATTGAGTGCTGAGCTGGGAAGGAAGTTAATCAAGAAAGGGAATCTCTAAGAATGCCCTCCACCAGGACCACACCCTGCCCTCTCCCAGCTCTGATGTTCCTCCAGAGACAAACCTTCCAACGAGAACAGTTTCTTCTGTGAGTTTAGATCTTTGGCAACCACAGCCTGTTTTCCCCAACCCAAGTGTTGGAAACTAACCTTTTTAAGTAAAACATATTCTCAGTCTGGAAAATTGACAATACCTTTCCAATCTCAAGTTCCTTCCTCAAAGCCAATATCCTCTTATCTCTGAAGATTCCCCAGCTCTTTTTTTGGAAAGTCCCTCAGATAATGTAATCCCACATGGAAAGCGAGCCTCTATTTTCCACTTAGGGCTGAATAAAATCACGAAGTTTCTTTCAGTACGCAAAATTATTAGTTTTAGAATTTTGATGCCACACAAACAATGCTCAGAAGTGGTTAACAAGAATTTCGGAGCCCTTTGGTTTTCCTGTGTGCCAACAAACTGGGGGCGCAAAGAAAAGCTACTATCGACCCTCGCTGGTTTATTAATAGTAGCTCTGGACTTCTGGTCAACGTTGAATCTAACGTCTGTGGTCTGAAGCCAAGCCTTTAACCTGGGAAGCTTTACCCATGTGACACACTACAAAACAGAGTTTATTTAATATAGGCCTCCCTGTGTTTGCTTAAGATTCTTGCTCTGAACCTCCAACATAGAGTAACTGATTTCCAGCAAAATGAAATTTACATCCATTTGAACCCCTAAACAAGGCAATCTACTAGAAGACGGACAACTTAAAGAGAAGTCGGAGCATAGCATATTTCAACTTAATAATGCTTGAACATGTACCCATTTATCCTTAAAAAGGCAAATTTGAACCTACAAAGCCTGCACTGAATTTGTCATGGGAATTTTTCTTTCCTAATTCTGGAGTTAAATTCTTGATCACAAATATGCCAAACTCTAGCTAGTTTGCAGCAAACATGAATCAGCATCTTTGTTCCAAAGGAGCCAAGGATATCCCAACTCCGTGAAGACAGACCTCAGAGTGGTTTCAACCCTACCTAACTAGTCTCATCAGGTTGACTAGCAGTCTTTACATAAAACGACCATTCATGAAATATTTATATCTGAATGATCACTATTTTAAGTGCTTTCTTAAAGTAGAGAGAAGCAAGCACAATTTTCAAATCCATGGTGACAAAGCAGCAAGGAAAATTCAGCTATGATACATTCTTAAACCTATCCACTTACTTTCCACAGCAGCACCGCCTGGGGAGAAATGAATTAGTGTTAGGGAAGGTGAGAACGTGGATCAACCCCATGTTAGCTTCCCACTACCATATCCCTAAGTCAGGCGCACCTCTTTTCCTCCGTGGACTACTAAGCTCCAACTGTACGTAACTTTACCCTTTACTTTCTAAATTTATTATCTTGGAAAGATGTCCAAGTCCTCCACCACTAAGAAGTCTAAAGAATCCAGACAAATGTCATCTTATTCTGGTTCTTGAGGGCAGAAAATAATATTTTCTACACACAATCCACTGTAATTTATAGTGTTATTTAGAGCTAGCATCTTGTGTAAGGGAAAGAAGCTCCAGTTTAAAAAAATGCAATGGACAAAGGCCCACATTAACACAATTCTTATTTATTCTCAATTAAAAAAGAAAACAACTTCTCTACGTACATGCTAGCCATTCCTCCTGCCTTGGCTAGCTCTAGTTTCTCATAAGTGACCAGAAGTAAGGGAAGGGCTCAAAGTCACTGGGGGGTGCAGCGAGGGGTACAAGCTGATGGTGATGGTAGAAGCAATACGGAGGGTCAGAACTGCATATAAGTGGCACCGCATTTATCCAATGAAGCGACATTGAGAAATGGGAAAAATGTCTTGCGAGTAGATGGTGTACCTTATATAAGTGACCTCAGGAAGTAGGTACAGTGGATAGAGTATTTATTACCTGAGAGACGAGCTGAAAAGCAAGGGGGGAACATCCCATTTTCTTCTCACCCCACATAGGCAGTCAGGGAGAATTGGGCAAAGTAAGTATCCTCTCAGTGACCCCTGGTCTTACGTGTAAAACAGTAACAACACCAAAATCTGCAAGACCCACTTCCCACGATACAGTGTCAACTGTGTGCAAGAAAAAGAATTTCAACCCCGCGAAACTTGCCATATATACAGTGCTTTAGACTATAAAGACCACTTAACAGACAGGATCTAACAGCAAATAGGCTCGCAGAGCGCGGCACCCACACAGCTCGTGGGCCGGGGCCGGGGCCAGGGCCGGGACCGAGACCCTCGGCCACACCACGACCCCCGGGACAACTGACGTGGAGCTGCAACCATCAGGATCATCCGGGCTTCGTCATACTTCTAACGCCACCCCCTTTGCCCTGTGAGTCTCCTGCGCGGAGAGGGCCCTGTGGTCCCCCGTGGCCCGTACGCAAGGCCTGTGTTCCCCGCCAGGGTGACCCGGGTCGGCCCCCCGGAAGGCGGGGGGGGCTGCCATCAGCACCACCAGGACCCCGCGCGGCCGGCCATCCGCCCACCACAACTGCTGGCTGGGTCTCAGAGGGGTGTTTCCCCGGCGGGAACGGCAGGAGCTACGGCCCACCCTCGGCAATGGGATGTAAGAATGGCCGAGAAGCCAACTGGTCGGATTCAAAGTCGTAAGACTTACCCATGGCTGCTCCCGTGGGAATCTGCTGCCAGATCGTGTGGTGCTATTCAGGTAATTAGACAGATACCCAGAAAAATTAAAATGTGAATATCTTCTGAACTAAAAGTAATGAAATATTAAGCGTAACTTCAAAACAACAACAACACACACCTAACAAGCTCCCGTGGAGACTGACTTCTGTCACTACAATCTACATACAAATGCGCTCTTTGAGAAAAAGGAAAAATGCAGGTCGTATCCACATACACACAAAAATGCAGTCTGTACCTCTTGGTTATTTAGGTACGAACATCAGCGTCAGGAAGGCTGTAAATGCCCGCCGGGGACGAGCGCCTTCCAGCACACGGTCCCAGCAAAACCCTAAGGACACCTCTGCTCCCCCGGGGGCGCTGAGCCCTACAATCCGGCTCCCACATGCAGGAGGAACCACAGAGGCTAAAATAAAACAGGGGTCTCACTTTGGAAGGCTGCTGGATTTTAATCTCCTGCGAATCAGAGGCCGAGTCTGACTTGGTGCCTCCGGAGTTCGGTTTCTCCTTTTTTCTCTTCTGTTTCTTCTTTTTCTTTTTGGCACCCAAATCCCCTCCAGGACTTCTGTTAGGAAATTCACAGAGGGTAAAACAAGAACAAAAAAAATCATTATATAAAATTAATCATTGAGAAGAACGCAAATTATACCCAGGAAGAAAAAAAAAGAACTAGGTTAGGATGCCCGATATTGTGATTTATAAGAAACGTATATATGTGATCATTCAGATGACCTAATATATAGCTCTCATACATACTTCCTAAGTGACAAGAGCTTAAAAATGTCTGTTGTGTTAATGAGGTGACTTTTGGAAAGTGCCTAAGGATGGGGGTTGGTTGCCAGTGGTGCCAACCCTGTGATCAGAGGGCTGGAACTTATATTCCCAGCCCCCAGCTTCCAGGGAGGAGGGGAGGGCAGCAGGATGGCCAGTGATTTGATCAGTCGTGCCTATGTAATGAAGCCTCTATAAAACCCTCGAAAAACAGAGTTTTCCTTGTACAGATTCAGGGAGAGTGGAGCATGGATGCTCTGCGCCCTTTCCCAGCACCTGGCCCTGGGCATCTCTTCCACCTGGCCGTTCCCCAGTCCTATCCTTTTATGATAAACCAGTCATCTAGTAAAGAAAATGTTTCTAGTACTTCTGTGAGCTGTTCCAGCAGATCAATCGAATCTGAGCAAGGGGTCTTGGGAACCTCTGATACACACCTGGCTGGTCAGTAGTACAGGGGACAGCCTGGGTTTGCGACTGGTGTCTCAAGTGGCGGGCGGCGTGGGGTGGGGAGCAGTCCTGTAGGACCGAACCCCTGCCCCGGGCAATCTGATGCTACCTCCGGGAGGACGGTAGCAGAATGGAGTTAAATGAGAATTCTGCTAGTGTCGGTGGGAAGCCCGCCCTCCACACGCACATGATGAGATTAGATCCAGAAACTCAAAATGGCATGTAAAGCGGGAAATGGAAGTGAGATGAGAAGTTAATAGCACAAGGAACTCAGAAGACTTACTAGTCTACACGAAGTCACACTGCAGGTGCTTAAACACCATTCGAGCAGGAAAACTGGAGCTAGAAACCATATTTTATAATGGAAGTCAAGTAGCTTTCACCCTTAACCACAGCTCCACTAACCTACTTTTTAGGCAGCCTTTTAAGGGAGAGATGCGTGTTGTAAAAAATTCCATTATAAACATCTCTTGGGTACAACAAACCACAAATCTCAACACAACAGAACCAAAGAAACCGCTTCTCTGCAGAAGGGGAAATTTTCCTTGGTAAATCATTTAACAAGAAGAATTAACAATAAAAAATTCTACGTGAAAAAAAAATGTTCACTGGTAAAACATTTGTCTGGAACTCTTGTCATCTTATGGCTGTCACCCCCTGAAAGAGCGAAAGAGACGCCAGGAGATTTGCAATTTCCAGTTACTTGGGTCTACACTACCACAGTATTCCCAGAAGGGAAGTTCAAATTCAGAGACAGTTACTGCATTACCGCCTTGATGTAGGGGAAAGTGATGGAAACAATCAGTTCCATTCTGTTGCCCTCAATGAACTGTATCTGCTGCTACCTACTTTCTCTGACTAGTTATCAGAAATGTATGCATCAGACAAGACACAAATGTCACTGATACATAACATATATATATATTAACAGCCTCATAACATTGTCCCTCAGGGGCAACCAGTGGTTTTTCTGGTACATATTCTTCCAAAATTCTCTTTTTTCTCTAAGCACGCCTTTATTTTCACTGTAAGTTTTAAACAAAAACTGTATCTTAAACATACCATTTGCCACCTTGCTTTTTTTCTCCTTCCACTTACTTAACAATGTGTCTTAGACTTCTTCCCATGTCAGGATATAGTGAGCTACCTCATTTCTTTTTAGCAGCTACAGAGCATTCCATTGTGTAAATATATCATATTTAACCATCCCTATATTAAAAAATGCTGCTGCAGGGGGCACCTGGGTGCCTTCCGGTTAAGCATCTGCCTTTGGCTCAGGTGACGATCCTGGGGTGCTGGGATCGAGGCTCACGTCCAGCTCCCTGCTCAGTGGGGAGTCTGCTTCTCTCCCATCCCACCCCCCGCTCATACTCTCTCTCTCAAATAAATAAAATCTTTTTTTAAAAATGCTTACATCTTTATGCATTCATGCCAGTATGTCCAAAGGTGCAAATGCCAGATCAAAGGGCACGAACGTTTTTACTTTTAGTAGATAATTAAGATTGCTGCACTAAATACTGTACCAATATCCACTCCACCAAGAGTAAATCAGTTTCTGGTCACCAATTCCGGTCAGCAATTCCTCTCAGATTCATGGGAAAGGCAAGGACCCAGGACAAACTAAGACTGGCCCCAAGACTGGCCAGACAGGTGAATACAGGGCTTCCTGGAGAAAAGCCTCAGGAATGCAAACCTGCACGGCAGCGGTGCTCAGGTAAGAAAACCAGAGTCGTGACTGCCCAATGCTGGGGCCTATATGTGGACCAGGGGGGTCCAACACAAAGGGAATCCCACACGTTGGTGAGTTTTACCTCCAGGAGCAGTCAGGTTCCCAGAACAAACAGCAGACAAAAATCCCCCCATGCTTCTGGCAGTGGGAGGGGAAGAGGGACCCTTCTGAAATGAGCCAGAGCACTCTGTTCTCAACAAAGCCTGCCCCCAGAAGAAATTAGTCGTCGACCAGAGCCTAACTGACATGGGGAAACAGCCAAACCCAGCCCACGGTAGCATCCTGTCCCACGTGAGGGGGGAAAAGGAAACAGAGGAAACAGGAGCAAGTTCAGAGCCCAGAGGCACAGGCTCACCAAGGGCTGGGAGGGGCCCAAGTGCAGGACGGCAGAACCCCCACGCCCTCACCTCTCCCCACCATGCTACTGAAGGCCGACCTATAGCAGTCCCTCTTACCTGGTACCTCACGTCTGGCTATCCAGAAAAAGTTGTAAGGTGTACTGAGAGGCCAAAAACACAGTTGGAAAAAAGACCAAGCACCGGAATCAGACAGGGCAGGGATGCTGGAATTATCAGACTAAGAATTCAAAACAGCTATGATTAATATGCTAAGATCTCAAAGGAACCAAGCAGACAGCATGAAAGGACAGACAACATTAACAGAGAGACAGAAAACCTAAGAAAGAACCAGAAAGAAATGATAGAAATAAAAGACACTGTAAGAGAAATGAAGAGTACCTTTGATGGGCTTATTAGTAGACTGGACAGAGCTGAGGAAAGAATCTCTGAGCTTGAAGATGTTGCAACAGAAACCTTAACAGAAACGTCCAAAAGTGGGGTGCCTGGGTGGCTCGGTCAGTTAAGCGTCCGTCTCTTGATTTCAGGTTCAGGTCATGATCTCAGAGTTGTGGGATCAAGCTCCGCGCTGGGCTGCCCCCAACCCCACTCTCGTATGCAAGCACACACTCTCTCAAAAACAAAAACAAAAATACAACAGCAACAAAAGAAATCTCCGAAAGTGAAAAGCTAAGAGAACAATGACTGATGAAACAGATTAGGATACCCAAAGGCCGTGGGACACCTACAAAAGGTGTAACACATGTGTAATGGGAATACCAGAAGGCAAAGGAGGAACCTAACAAATATTTGAAATGATCACAACCGAGAATTTCCCCCAATGAATGTGAGGCACCAAACCACAGATCCAGGAATCTCAGAGAACACCAAGCAGGATACATCCCAAGAAACACTACGCCTCGGTACTGGCATATCCTTTTCAAACTACAGAAAATCAAAGATTAAAAAGAAAATCCTGAAAGAAGCCAGAAGCAAAATATGCTTCTCCTATAAAGGAACAAGGAACAGTAGGTCAATGAGAATGTCAATTTCCCAACTTCTCTGCCAATACTGAAATATTAACATTCTTTTTCATCTTGGACAGTCTTTTTTTTAATTTTTATTTTTTTTATTATTTTTTTTAAAGATTGTATTTATTTGACAGAGAGAGATACAGCGAGAAAGGGAACACAAGCAGGGGGAGTGGGAGAGGGAGAAGCAGGCTTCCCGCGGAGCAGGGAATCCGATGTGGGGCTCGATCCCAGGACCCTGGGATCATGACCTGAGCCGAAGGCAGATGCTTAACGACTGAGCCACCCAGGTGCCCTTCATCTTTGACACACTTATAGGTAGAAAAGTCTTATTGCAAATTTAACTTTTCTTTATTTAATCAGGAGCAAGGCTATACATCTTTCCATATGTTTACTGACCATTTATATTTTTCTATGAATTGCTCATTCATATCTTTTTCTGTTACCCATCTCTTTAAAAAATTGATTTGTCGGTGGCCTTTATACAAGCATGGATGGAACTTACCAGTTGTTAAGTATTTTTACTTTGGGTACTTTCATTTCATTCAATCCTTGCAACAGCTCTATGACATACTACTTTATGTCTGTAGTACATTGCCTAGGCTGTTGTGTATTACTTAAATTGCAAATACTTTACCTGGTTTATTTTTTTACAGTATCTTTTCCTATACAGACATTTAAAATCTTGGTGGAGTCTAAGAAATTTTCCCTGTGGCTTCTGGGCTTTTAAATCTTGCTTAGAAAGACCTTCCCTACTGTAAAACTACATTAACATCCTTCTATGTTTCTCCTCTACTGTGTGACTTTTGGAAAATAATATTTCGCTTTCCAATTCACTTGGAATAAAAGGTGTACAATGTGAAGTGCCCATGCCTCTACTTTTCAAAAATACTACTAAATACAAGAAGTAACATCACTTGTTATTACTGGGGTCACACTGTAGCCCTCAAAGACTGATAAGCACATTTTATAAGAGAGGCAGATCTGCCTACTAATTGGATGCAATCACATAGTGAGGTTCTCTTGCTGCCGGATACCGTTCCAGGTGCAAGCAGTATCAAAACACATCTGAAAACTCTCTCTTTTTAAAAAGATTTTATTTATTTATTTGAGAGAGAGAGAGCACAAGCAAGGGGAACTACAGGCAGAGGGAGAAGCAGGCTCGCCCTGAGCAGGGAGCCTGATGTGGGGCTCGATCCCAGGACCCTGGGATCATGACCCGAGCTGAAGGCAAACGCTTAACGACTGAGCCACCCAGGCGCCCCTGAAAATTCTTTGATACTTCTCTCAACAAGAGGTGAGGTCTATTCCTCTCCGCCTGAATCTGGGCAGGCTTGTCACCTGCTCTTTGTGC
This sequence comes from Leptonychotes weddellii, assembly GCF_054177405.1. Classification (NCBI taxonomy): domain Eukaryota; kingdom Metazoa; phylum Chordata; class Mammalia; order Carnivora; family Phocidae; genus Leptonychotes; species Leptonychotes weddellii. The sequence goes on from NC_138373.1 coordinate 48,457,852, forward strand.
AGCAGAAGTGACCCCATGTGATTCGGGAGGCTCGGACACAAAAGACCATGCAGTTTCCAACCTGGCTTCCTCAGGGTGCTCATTCTGGGGGCAGCCAGGAGCCACGGACGAGGCCTGAGTGCCCTGAGACCTCCGGGCCAGCAGACGGCGCACCTAACTCCACAGCAGCACCAGGTAGGGCTGTGGGAGGGAGCCCGGGTAGACGACCAGCACCGTGGAGCCTGCACCTGCACAAGAGGCCCTAAGGGAGTACCTGCCTTTCCAACTTCCTACCCACAGAATATGCAAGCGTTAACAAAGTGACCACTGTTTTAAGTCACCAGCTCTGTGATGACTTGTTACAGAGCAGTAAAAACTGGATCAGATGGGCGCCTGGGTGGCTCAGTTGGTTAAGCGACTGCCTTCGGCTCAGGTCATGATCCTGGAGTCCCGGGATCGAGTCCCGCATCGGGCTCCCTGCTCGGCAGGGAGTCTGCTTCTCCCTCTGACCCTCCCCCCTCTCATGTGCTCTCTCTCATTATCTCTCTCTCTAATAAATAAATAAAATCTTTAAAAAAAAAAAAAACAAAACAACTGGATCAGCAATTGGGTGCCTGAAAATGGAGGGCCACTCTAATAAAACCCTAAAACACAAGCCACCGCTCCAAGGCCAGGTGAAAAGGCCGGTAGGGGTGGTGGGGGCTCCAAGAAAAATAGACACAATGTTTCACATAATGATTATTTCAGTGAGTGCTTCATTTTCAACTAGGAACCTGAATGAGGAAGGGAGACCCATGCTACATACTAGAGGAAGAACGTTTATAAAGAGCTGTTGCCAGCGATGATGTGGAAGCCAGAAAATGTACCTAATGAGCTGATGATGCTCGAACTAAGATCACTGGGCAGAGGGTTGAAGGTGCTGCTTCGCCCCGCTGTCTATAATGAGACAAGAGAGAGATCAACTCAAGAATCAGCTAGTTAGTTTCTGAGTAGAAATTAGAGAATATATATACTCAGCCAGTATTTTGCAGGTTAAAAAAATAAGTGTTTCTCATCCCAGCATCTCTAGAAGGCAAAGGGTTTGCATATTGAGAAATGGCCTCAGGGGCACCTTCAGCTCAGGCTCAGGTCTGTGATCTCACCGGTTGTGGGATAGAGCCTGCATCAGGCTCCTAGCTCAGGGGGGAGTCTGCTTGAGATTCTCTCTCTCTCTCCCTCTGCCGCCCTTCTCTCTCTCTCAAATAGTAAATAAAATAAATCTTAAAAGAAAAAAGAAAAAAGAAATGGCCTAAGAACAGAAAATCAAAGCAAGGGTGGAGCAATAACCCTTTGTTAGGATGTTGCGAAGATCTAAGGTGGTGCCTCTGGACCATTCCAAACAGACAAAAGGCCTTCTAAGTTTCTGAAGGATGGGTCTCATCTATCCTCTGTAAACAATAGATCTTCTAAGAATCTTTGTCCCACCACACTCTCACCAGGAGCCCAACAGAGAGAAAAGTTTATTTGACAGAAGAGATTTCAGGGTAGCTTTTGTCGAAGAGTGGATTATAAATGGACATGTAGGAAAGCCCATGACATTTCTATGAGCATCACACCAGCTTGAAAGGGAGCAGAACAAAGTGAACAGAGGCCTTTGGACCCTCAGCCTTTTATAGGCAGGAAACAGACAAAGAAGTTTACTCACTGAGGTGCAAAGTCAGTTTTCTTTTGGAAGGACGACTGGAGGGCCAGAACCAAGAGCCCCAGGGACAGAGCCCAGAGCCGCAGACGACAGCTACCAATGAGAAGGACTGAATGCAAAGCCAGGAGCTGGAAACATGTTCCTGGTTGGATTTCAGAACTGCGACAGACCACTGACTGTGGTTTGTGCTCTACTTTCCCCCCTTTGGGGCTCTCCTACACCTGCCCACCATCCCATGAGGGGTATGGGGGAAGCAGCCAAGGTATCTGCTCAGTTCATGGTATTCATTCAGTTGACCCCGGGAGCCCTCAGTCACACCTAAACTTAGTTTACATGAGATCCCAGACTTCAAGCCTGAGCCTAATATCTAAGCCAAAACACGACATGATTTTGGGAAGAGTCTTAGGGAGGGTAAATGTATTCTCCACGTGGGAGAACGTAAATAGTTTTTGGCCAGAAGACAGACTGTGGTAGTTTTCAACATATCCTCAACATTTTTTTTTAAAGATTTTATTTATTTGACAGAGAGAGAGACACAGTGAGAGAGGGAGCACAAGCAGGGGGAGTGGGAGAGGGAGAAGCAGGCTTCCCGCAGAGCAGGGAGCCCGATGCGGGGCTCGATCCCAGGACCCTGGGATCATGACCTGAGCCTAAGGCAGATGCTTAACAACTGAGCCACCCAGGCGCCCCTATCCTCAACATTTTTTTTAAAGATTTTATTTATTTATTTGACAGAGAGAGAGAGGGAACACAAGCAAGGGGAGCGGGAGAGGGAGAAGCAGGCTTCCCGCCAAGCAGGGAGCCCGATGCAGGGCTCGATCCCAGGACGCCGGGATCATGACCCAAGCCGAAGGCAGATGCTTAACAACTGAGCCACCCAGGCGCCCCTATCCTCAACATTTTTAAGAAAGATGAAAGATGGTGTGATAGACAGTTCACAAGTGGTTACTACTTATAGTTTTCAATGGAGACTAAGGTTTCTAAAAGTAAAAATTCTGATAAATATAATTGATGTTTCTAAGAAATGACAAGGAAAGCAACTCTGTATGCAGGGAAAGTAAGATGTGTTTTGTTTGAGAGAGAGAGAGAGAGAGCTTGTGTCAGTGGTGGGGAGCAGAGGGAGAGGGAGAGAGAATCTTAGGCAGGCTCCAGGAGCTGCCTTTATCGATATAGAATTACAATCAGAGGCTTTAGCTAAGCCCACAGCGGCTGTCTTTAATTAAACCTGGCACCCACTCACCCTCCTTAAAACCACATTCATTTGAAAAGTAGTCCTTCAACACTGGGTGGCCCTTGAAGATATTTTGACTGCAGCCCAAAGAGGAACCTATGCTCTCAGTTAAACAGAATGTTGTGTCTATATTCCAAATTACTCAAAAAAATGTAGCTGAAGCCACGGAAGATTTAAACAAACACATCACTGCTATAAATGCTCTAGCTCTAGATCCTTTTAGCATGCTCTAAATTCGATTCCTTCTAAATAGAAATATGCCCTGCTAAGCACTGCTATATTTCTTGTTCTTTTTGGTGGTTGTTTGCCTTTTTGTATTTGTCAAACGGGAGCTTAATTTGCACAGGCTCGGAGATGCCTTTACTGTGTATTTCAGGAGGGACTAGAGAAACGAAGTTCTCCTACCCTGTCAAAGTCTTCCATTCCCAAATCCCTCCATCATCCCTGGTCAGCAGGAAGTAGCTACAGAAGAAATGGCCACCGTCCCTTCTCCTTGCACAGAAATGCAATGGTGTTTTGACAGCAGGGATTTGTAAGAGGGCTCCAACTACCTCCATTTTGACCTCAGTCTGTACTTTCTAACTGATTAAGTTCTTTCCAGCTTATCTCTTAACTCAGGCAAAAGACCCTCCAGGCAAACCATCCCATGACAGGAACCAAAACTACCTCCTCAAGCAATAGGGACCACCTAGACACCAGCAAGACGTCCAAGGCAAGGATTGACCTGACCTTTACTGCCCCCATCCTGTACCCACTGACCTCTGTCCACATTTTCCTTATATACACCTGAGAGTATTTTCAGCACTTCGGAAAGAGTTTTTTGAGACACTAGTCCGCTGACTTCCCGGTGTTGGCCTCACGGAAGTAAATTCCTTTCCTGTTCCACTACCATTCATCTCTCTACCTTTGGATTCTGTCAGTGATGAGCGGATGACCCTGGACTGTTTGGGATCCCTGAAGCCAGGTGCTCTTGCACCCTGGGCCCTGGTTACAGTTCCCTCCCCCTGGATGTATGCCCTTATAGTCTTGTGACTCATTACAACCAACATTCACAACAAATGTGTCCATATGTGACTGCCAAGTCTAGTGAGAAGAGCAAGCAGCCCCCACCCACTTCTTGCAGAACTCTCCATCGGACAATGTTGAGACCTGTCCTTCTGGTGAGGCCATGGGTAGGCACCCCGAGGGAGAAGCAAGCTGAGCTCCCACTAACGGCCAGCCACATGAGTGAGCCACCTGGGGAGTCAAGTGGAGCCTTCGGCCTACAGCTGTCCCAGCTGAAATGTGACCTCCGGAGAGACCCCCAGTGAGAAGCTCCTCCAACTGGGCCCTTTCCAAATTCCTAACCCACAGGATCTAATAAAATGGTTGCTGTTTGTTACAGAGTAACAGTTACTGGAATGTAAAGATATAACAACAAACAAAGTCTTGTTTTATGAGGCATATATTTCTAATGTAATGGATAATACACAAATGGGAGACCCGTGGGAAATAAAATGAGACAGGGTCTGTAAGTGTGTAGCCTAGTGGCTTACACAAAGAAAGCCAGTCAATAAATAGTAGGTACTGTTATTAGTATATAGTTAAGCATGTTGTTTCCCTTGCCGGGACACCCTTCCCTCCTTCACCGCCCAGCAAATTGCTTGTCACTCAAGATTCAGGCCAAGCATCACCTCCTCTGAGAAAGCTTCTTGCTCCCCCCACCCCCCAATCTGAATCAGGTGCCCCTAACTCAAAGACTCCCCTGCCATCTGAGCATTGTTCTGTTCAGCACACTCTAACTTGGTGTTCTTATCTACTTTTCTCACTACAGTGTAAGCTCCTTAGGAACAGAATGTTTCTCATTTCTCTATAAAATGTATGAAATAGTAGAAAAATATATATCGGTCTCTAATCATCAGGAAGACCAAGCCATGATTAGAAGTTTGGAATTTTTGGCCCCAACCCCCCATTTTTGAGAGAGGGGAGAGGGGCTGGAAACGCAGTTAATGATCGATCATGATCGATCATGCCTACTCATGAAGCCTTCATAAAAATCCCAAATGTCTAGGATTCAGAGAGCTTCCAGGCTGATGAGTACGCGGGGGTGCTGGGAGGGTGGTGCACCTGGAGGGGGGGGCATGGGAGCTCCATGCCTCTTCCCACATACCTTGCTCTATGCATCTCTTCCATCTGAATGTGCATCTGTTTCCTTTATCACATTTTTAAATAATAAACTGGTAAACAGCAAGTCACCTGTTTTCCTGAGTTTGGGGAATTCAAATTAATTGAACCTAAGGAGGTGGTCATGGTAACCTCCCAAAGTATAGGTAGTCGGTCAGAAGCAGGGGTGATTATGTGCGCTCAGGACTGGCATCTGGGCGGGGGGGGGGGGGGGGGGGGGGGG